>NC_087162.1:27665447-27857947 GCF_035594125.1 Scylla paramamosain | reverse complement strand
TTATTCGAGTAGCTTCACAGCGATAAATTTACCCGACAAACTCGAATAAATATAAACACACAACACTTTCCCGCTACTTTTTTCCTCCCCTTACGAGAGCAAACATATTCGCGGAAACATTTGGCGCTGGAAAACAGAAGCAGGTGGTGGTCGCAGTTTTAAAGAATCCTGCGGTAAAGAGAAAGGATTGGGTCTCCAGGATTCTCTAGGGTTCTCTCACGCCCTTAAAGATCCCGGTTATTCAGGGCTGAGGGTTGCACGTGGGTGACCCAGCATGCACGGAGAAACGGGGGCTTGCTGGCAACAAAAAGAAAATTCATTACACGCTCAATGCAGCCAGCAAATGGATCCGTAGTCTAAACAATGGTGTTGAAATGAGAACGCGTGCAGAAGAAAAGAACGGGAATAGAACACGGTAATACTTAAATACCCATGGAATTACACGCTCTCTCCGCGCTGGCACCCTCGGGCGTGTGTTGGAAGTGTGCCACGAATGTACTGCGCTGTACTGCACGTCAGGGAAAAAGTACACGCATACCTCACTTTTACAACGATCGGGTGTAGTAGTCGAGGGGGGGAGGGGAGCGACTGTGTACCTATTACGTGTGTGTGTGTGTGTGTGTGTGTGTGTAATAATTACTTGCACGGGACAGAAATGTTTGGCCAGCACTCCATAACGCCGCGGCATTGGTCTGATAAATTTCGGTGGTGGTAACAGAAAAAAATGCATACATAACTAACTTCATCACGGGGCAACGTATGAGCAATGGCCGCCTCATCTCTCTCTCTCTCTCTCTCTCTCTCTCTCTCTCTCTCTCTCTCTCTCTCTCTCTCTCTCTCTCTCTCTCTCTCTCTCTCTCTCTCTCTCTAAAGTAGGTACCGCTGGATTATTCATCAGGTGTAAGTGTCATTCCCTAGCATGACATTCCTCGTTAAAAAATGATGAAGGAAAAGAGGAGAGCAGTAAATGTAAACGATCAATACTAATGCCATTTCTCTACGCAAACATCGTGATATTCAAGCCCTTTATTTTATTTTATTTTTTTGGGCATGTCTCATATTATCAATAAGTGAGGTCGACTGCTTAGTAATAAATAATTTTTGAGTAACTTTAAATGATTTTACTTGACAAAAAATAAATTGCAGGTACTAAAATCCTTAAAACTATTCAATCACATATTTTCTCTGTTCTGTCTTTCGAAACTCGCACCAAAGCAAGCCAAGACTGAGGAATAAGCAGTGGAGGAGTCAATAAAGTATAGCGCAGCGCAATAACACTCGCTAATGCCCGCTGGGTCAACTCAGTATCAGCACACCTGTTGAGCTCTACCTGCGACTTCTATCGGCAATTGCTCCATTCTCAACGGCGAGCTGATCCGACATAAACAAGTCAGAGAGTGGGAGTGGGCCGGGGTATCGCGCTGACCATTTTTCCTTCCGAGTGAATGGTACGATTGGCGATAAAAGTTGCAGGTCGGGGTCCATAAGTTGGCGTTGCTGAGGGGCACCAGCAAAAAACGTCGCCTGTTGACCCGTGCGCTCCACTCCGCCTTGACTTTCTGATTCCGCCTTAACTTTCAAAACAGTGATGCGTGGAACTTTCCCGTAACAACGAATCGATCGAGTTTCTTTTTTTTTCAAACTCTGCGTAGAAGTTAAAATAAAATCAAGTAAACTTTTCTCCGTGACACTCCATACTGCGCAAAAAAGAAAGAAAAAAAATAATCCATGAATCAACGAATGAAAGAAAAATTGCAAACATAGGATTTTCATTGTCATTTTCAAGGAACTTTGTATGAAGCAAAACTATGTTATTCAACGAAGAGTATACGCCAACTGCAAATTAATATGTACAAAATTGTTCTGGGTATCTTTTCTGACTCAGAAATTAATCCAATACTTTTTTTCTTTTTTTTGGAAAATACGTCAGTATAGGGTGATTCAGTGTACTCATTACTGTTGTAGAGATAAAATCTTACTTTCCTTCTGCCAAGAGACCGTACCTGATATGAAAACAAAAATTATCTGCTTCATCAAGTAACTGGAAACTTCTTCCTAGATCTGTCAGGATTTTTATCGGTTCTCTCCTTACATCATCTGTCCCTCCACGCAGGAAAGGAAAAGTAATACATAATAAAAAAAAAATCATGTAAAATGTCATTTGGAGGTAGGATGACAAGGAAGATATTCTATGGCAGCTTCCCCCCCCCTCTCTCTCTCTCTCTCTCTCTCTCTTCCCCCAACATCAAATTTCCCAGTGCCACATGTACAACACTGTTCTTTTGTAAATACGACATGATGCGTGAACACTTGTCATCCATGAATTCCTTCTGTAGGTCTTGCAAGGAGTTTACAGGCCATGAGCAAGGCTGTTTGGCACGACACGAGACAAGCACAAGATGTAGGGGCCTGCAGACTGCCTCTAGTGGCTTTCCGCGGTAGTTACCTCGCCACAAAACTAGGGTTCAGTGACGCCGTGTGGGAAACTTTTAAGCGTTAACACATGAGAGAAAGTGTGCTGGACTGCCCGACGCTGGACTCAGAACTTCTCGCACCCAGTGGAGCGTTGTGTCCTTCGCCTACACTGCTACATTTTCCCTTCCGTTTTCACATGCATTGTGGAAAGATATTATGGTCAAATTATGTACGAAACGTTGTTATTCAAAGTGCACATCATATGAAAACAGTAGTGGTAGTAGTAGTAGTAGTAGTAGTAGTAGTAGTAGTAGTAGTAGTAGTAGTAGTAGTAGTAGTAGTAGTAGTAGTAGTAGTAGTAGTAGTCATTCCAGTAGTAACCATTCCATCACCGATCATTCAAATAGTACGTAATAATTCCAACAGTCACTCACTCTAATAGTAGTCAGTATATTAGTGGTATTTACAATAGTAGTCATTCCATTAACAATATTTCAAGTAGTCATCACTCCAAACACATCCATTTCATTACACAAAGATACAAAGATACAACATTTTACGACAACCAACCATTCCGAGAAAGTCTTATTTTTTTGTGTCTGAGAGTGAGAGGAGGAACTAAGATATCCACACTATCTACACACTATTGTTCAAGTTGCCCACGGAGGAGGACGCACCACACCATCCTCGGGCTCAAATAAAGCTCCGGAAAGTGTAACATTGTTGGAGTTCCGGCGAAATTTTTAAACAAGTTCGTTCGTATTGCTGAGATTTCCTGAAGCATAGGAATAAGATATACATATTCTCTCTCTCTCTCTCTCTCTCTCTCTCTCTCTCTCTCTCTCTCTCTCTCTCTCTCTCTCTCTCTCTCTCTCTCCTCCAGACGCCATACTTTACAAGAGACAATTGGGGTGAGGCGAATAATTTCCTTCTCGTTTACGTAGAGTGATGTACTGGCCAATTAGAGCCCGCAGGTTCGTAGTTCGTTCAACGTGACACGGCCATGAAAACCCTCTAACGATGACCCTTGCAGAAAGACAAAGACAGGTACACCACAATGAGTTTCCTACTTAAGGTTTTAGTCTTGCCTCCTGACGTATTGTTGGTTATCTCTTCTAATCCTTCCTCTCCTTTGTCTTTCAGTGTCGTGGAAGGGGAAAGGAACGTGGAAGAAGATGTGGGGGTGATGGTTTGTAAGAATTGAGCTGATGCTTTCAATTGAGGCGAAAAGATGTGAGGGTGTTGTGGAGATGTGCAGAGGCTGAGTTAAGTGGGAGTGACTCAAATAAGATATTGTGTCCAAAAGAAAATATGTAAGTAAGCGTTGTTTTAGTTACTGGTTGTTCTGTAAAGGTTGAACAAAAGTTGATTAAAGACAGGATGCGGTAGTGAAAGGTTCCTGTGAGCGAGTGAGTGGTGGAAGCGTGATTCAAAGCAGTGTGCTGTAGAAGAGGGGGTTTCTATAGTGAGTGGTGATGCAGACTAGCGTGAAGGCACAGTGTTGATTGTGAGCTGTGCAGTGTGATGCGTGTCGTGTTATCTTTATATGGTATGGTGTGAGTTATGGTGAGTTGTGGTGGTGTTGTGAGCTGTGCATAGTATTAATCTGATAAAAGATCAATTCTGCAGAGAAGTGAGCCGAGATAAAGCACCTCTTTTCTCATCACTTGTTCAGTCACGAAGAAAAATATCTGCCGCTTTATGTGAGTGACGGGCAGGCGATCAGCGGCACCACATGGCCTCACTATTTACACAGGCCGCCTGTAATCCCTTATGACTAATGTAAACCCGTATGATCAATGGATCCAAAACGCGTCTCGTAAATTGTGGCGCCACGATAGAGAAGAGCCGGAAAACTTAACCACAACTGAAAATGTGAGCACTTATATTTTCATTCATTTATTTTGCATATTTTTGCATTGAAGCATCTACCTATTTCGGAGGGACTTTGTTATAAAACAAATGCGTTGCGTCCAATGGAAACATTTAGAGTCACGTATTTCCCTGTTTGACAAAAAATTTAAACTGCGGCGTAATGAAAGGCAAATAGTGTTCATATTTTTATCGGCAAACAAACGTTGAACGAGATATGCAATAATAAGCAGAAGCCAGGTCATATTAATTAAGAGTCAATTCATCGAGTTTAACATATGATTTCATTACGTAAACCAAAATATTCTTCGGAAAAAAAAACCTGTGTGTGTGTGTGTGTGTGTGTATCTATCTATCTATTTATCTATCTATCTATCTATCTATCTATCTATACATATATATATATATATATATATATATATATATATATATATATATATATATATATATATATATATATATATATATATATATATGCAATAAGAGCAAAAAGCAAACAATAAAAGGTAGGTGGCAGAGTGTGCAGGCAATGTCCCCGTCAGGCGTGGGAAGCTGTGCCACACGCAGACACTCCTGTTGTTCGCTGCTCTCAAGGCAGAGACGGTATTGTACTGGCCCACCACACCTTTGTCTGGCCTCGCTGCAGTGACGACAGCAGAGAGAGAGAGAGAGAGAGAGAGAGAGAGAGAGAGAGAGAGAGAGAGAGAGAGAGAGAGAGAGAGAGAGAGAGAGAGAGAGAGGGGAGGCGGAGGGGGTGGCAGACAAACGCACAGAGATGGTATTGTATCTTCATAAAAGCACGGTAACGACACATGAGTAAACACAACAGTGCTCGAGTTACCACCACCCGATCAACAAAAAACACACCACCACCACCACCACCACCACGATCTTCACCTCCATGATGAGCGCGACAGATGGACCACCACACATTCTCTAGAAATCACAGGCTCCTCCTAATGCTCCTCTTACTACTACTGTTCCTTATCCTTATCCTTCTCTTAAGCTTCCTTCTCCTCCTCTTCCTGCTTCCCCAACTGTTTCTCCTCTTCGTACTCTCTGCCCCCTTTTGCATATCTACCCTTTTCCTCTTCCTCCTCACATCCGGTGGAACTATCGCGTCCCTCCACCTCCTTCCTCTCTCCCTCCATGCACGTGACTACCTACCAGCTGAACATCATTGGAAAAAAAAAAAGAATATGCTGCCGGAAAAAAAGAAAGTAAATTGCAAAGTGACGCTGCATATTGAATACTGACAAAAAAAAAAAAAGGATGAAACAGATAAACGAAGATCTGACTTTGTGAAAATCTCTCCAGTCAGAAAAATAAATAATTTAAAAAAGTCAAAAAAATATACGTAAAGCTGCAGGCTATCATTAAATAACGGAAAAAAAAAAAAAAAATCAAACAATACTCGATTTTCTGATATGCAAGTTCAACACTGGAGGATGCAGTGGTGTCACGTGGAGTCATGGGCAATAGTCGTACATTACCTTATATAATTTCAGGGTTTAGTGCGTTTTCACCGATCAAGTCCCGTGACGTGTGTGGAATCAGTCAGTTATCTAGTTTTGTAAGACTCAAAATATATGAGGACCAAAGACTGATGGAAACACGCTTTAGCACAGTGAAAGTGAGTGCGGATTCATGACTTAACCACTAAGACTATACAAGACGTGTGGAAATACTACTGAAGATGACGTGGCGGTGCTGGAGGACTTCTATGTAATTTCAAGCTGTCAGTATTCTTCCACATCAACACACTGGTGGTGAGTGTAGCTTCATGGCTCAAACTTCAAAGATTATACCATATGACGTGTCGAAATGCTACTAAAGATGATGTGGTGATGCTGGAGAGCGTCTATATAAATTCCAGGTACCAATACTCGCCATAAAAAACCCTTAACATAGTGTGAGTGTGGATTCGTATCTCGATTTCTAGACTCGACAGCATAACGCGTCAAAATAGTAATGAAGATGATGAAGCAAGGCTGGATGACTTTTAAATTATAGCTACCAATGTTCTTCCATAAAAATCTTACCCAGAATAACTCACCTCACAGCAACACTCCCCGGCCTCACATAACACAGTCTGATTTAACACAAAGTAATTATCTAGTGGGTGGAATCTTCGCTGTGGAAATTTAGCTTGAAACTTCAGATGGGCGGTGGTGAAGAGAGGACTGGAGGCCACATTAGCACGTCACCTTCCCAAGTGGATGACGGATGAAGCACATGAAGCGTCGGTGGTAATTAAAGCAGTCTTTCCTTAGCCATGACCCTCACCACGGGATGACTGTTGTTCATTTGTGCTCTTTATCTCGCCCTCCACACTTTCTCACTTTGTCTCTGTCTGAATGTTTCCTTCACTCTCCCCTCCCCCTCCTCTCTCTCTCTCTCTCTCTCTCTCTCTCTCTCTCTCTCTCTCTCTCTCTGCAATGGACAGTCAAACTTCAAACTCCAGAATGCCAGAATTGCGAGACACATTATTGGAACACACACACACACACACACACACACACACACACACACACACCTAGCGCCAGTGACACCCTCACCTTTCGCTCGGAACTTATGGCCTTATTTCCCCATCGATATTCACGGGCATACATCACGGGTCAGGTTGGGTCGAGGGCGTGACGGACCCACGCCCCCCACACCTGCACGCCCTCACCCTACACGCAACGCCCCACAACGCCCGTCGCCACTCTATTTGTCCCTGATATATGTGCATTGTTTTCAATACTTCAACTCCACCATTTTGCCTCTCTCTCTCTCTCTCTCTCTCTCTCCATGGCACGGCCTCATTAATAACGATACATCCTTCCCCAGTGAATGACAGTAACCTTTCTCGTCCCTAAACTAGACAAAATAGACCTTTAACCTAAATATCATAGTACTATATTTGAAGGAGTATTGACAGCTAAAAAGAAATAGTAGCTCTCTAGACTAACACCCTGAATAATTCTTGCCAAAGCCTTAAAAATAAAAGTCTTGAGTGCGATGCTCGACAGTGCTGCCCATTATCGAGTGCCAGTGATGGTAAGGGCTCAGAGAGGGATGCAGTAAGTTGAGTGAAAAATTTATGGAAACTTTATTGTCTTTCTTGGAATTGATAGGGCACGATTTATAATGCTCCGTTTCGCCATGATGTCAATATTGTGTTTGCTCTCTCTCTCTCTCTCTCTCTCTCTCTCTCTCTCTCTCTCTCTCTCTCTCTCTCTCTCTCTCTTTCTCTCTCTCTCTCTCTCTCTCTCTCTTGCTCGAGGACCGTGTACTTTGTTCGTTAGTTCGCCTGTGTTTGGTCAGCAGCAACGCCACGTGAGCCTCCTGACAAAACTCTTCCAAGTCATTCTTCTTTACGCTGCCTTGCTTCTCTCACAGGCCTTACCTTTTCCTCCCCGTCTTTCCCAGGTGACGCGGGCCGTGGGGAGGACATTCACGGGGGAGAGAAGAAATAGATATCTGGGTACTTTTTTTTTATGACTGGACTTTTTTTTTTTTTTTTTTTCAGAGGACCCACGGCGATATTGTATCCTTCATCATTTTTCTAAGACTGGACTAATTCTTTTCGTTGTGGTGTGTTTTCTTTTTCTTTTCTAACAATACTACACGTTTTTTTTTCTTTTCTCAGAGTAGAATTATATTTTTGTTTTGTTTCGTGTCTTGGTGTCTTAAGAAAGTGAATTATATACTTTAAGTAGAAGAAAGAGCAAATAGTGAAGAGAGAGACAAAAGAAACAAAAGAACTTATATAATTCAGTATCTTATAATTCTGGAAACGCAGTAATTACTTGCCAAATAAAAATAAAATTTTGATTAATTAATTAATATATTTATTAATTTGATTCAAACGACTATTTAACATATGTATAAAGGTTCTTTTTAAGTAACCAACATATCAGAATTGTTATGTAAAAATTATTTGAATTAATTTTTTTCTAAATTTGTAACGCAGGTCCGGACCAGTAAAAAAAAATGGAAAACATTTTCCGATAAAAATGTTTTATATAAGCTTGCAGATGATTACATTATGAAATGCACAAGGAGAATATCCATATAAAAAAAAAAAAAAAAAAATATATATATATATATATATATATATATATATATATATATATATATATATATATATATATATATATATATATATATATATATATATATATATATATATATATATATATATATATATATATATAAACTTGTGTTTTCGACGCATCTTAATTTAAAAAAAAAAGTCAAAAATAATTTTCATTTATACCATACTCCAAAGAACTCAAACGACTATTTTACATATGTATAACGGCTCTCTTTTAAGTAACCAACATATCAGAATTGTTATGTAAAAATTCTTTTAATTCATTTTTTTTATTTGTATCACAGGTAACTAAAAAAAAATTGTAAAAAATTTTCCGAAAAAATTTTTTTTATCTAATCCTACAGATGATTACATTATGAAATGCAGAAGAAGAATATTCATATAATATATATATATATATATATATATATATATATATATATATATATATATATATATATATATATATATATATATATATATATATATATATATATATATATATATCAATCGAAAAACGTGTGTTTTCTGCGTGTCTTATTTTTTTTTTTTTTCAAAAAGTGAAAAATAATTTTTATTTAAATAATTTTATTAAATGCATTAAATGTATTTATGCATTTAACTTAAATTTATTTATTTATTTTTTTTCATTAATGCACTTTTGATCAAGCCTCGCTACTGGGACTTGCATATAACCAATGCAATTCACGCGGACTTCTCAGAACCCAGCAGCCTCTTGAAGCCCTGGAACAACGTGCTAATCGATGCCTCTGAGCTCCCACTCCCTCACCGGCCACGGATCGAAGGCCCTCCTGAAAGCCCCTCAAGAAATCTTTTACGTCGAAATATTGTAAGGCCAGTGAATGAACTCCATATCCATACGCTCCTTTTTACAAGTCTTTTTTTTTCCAAGAATTAAGTGAAGGACTTCCACGTGTCCATTAACTCCCCACTTCAGCTGTCCAATTACCACCTTGCAATTCAGGTAGAGTTAGAGAGGTGGATTTGAAAATGGATCCACTTATATAAGGACCTGTTTATATTTTCGATTCCATTTCATAAGTTTTAGTTTTCCGGAGATGTGAGTTACCGCATTAAAAACCTAAAGTGGACCTACATGGAGCTTGAACCTCGAATTCTACCGTCTTTATCAAGCATACGATTTTTCAATGACTTTTACTTGATGTCACGTACAGTTACCTCAAGAAGTAATGTCATATAAAAATGGCTAGAAGAAATAAATAGAAAAAAAAAAAGATCAATATTAGCTCTTCAACGTCCACGTCCTCATTTTTTCTTGGCCTTTGCGGTGTTCTTAATACACAGCAGCTCACTGGTCCATATCTTGATTTGTATTCTGTTTGTGGACATGAATTTTAATATACTATGTGACATTATTATCTGTGCCAAGTCTACACAACACATACAAACCGTTCATTATTAACAAGTCCTTCATTTCTACGGCTTGTTGTTACTGTCATCATTCCAGTCTATTTTTTTTTCTGCTTATAACTTAGTAATTTTTTCATGACCGTTTGATGTGATGGATGTGATTTGATATGAATGGATCATCTTTTTTTGCATCCCATGCTTCGGAGCTCCACACAGTAACGGCAGCGCTGTTCCCTTCCTTCCCTCCTTCCATGCACCCCGCCCCCAAATTAGCTGACCCGCCATTACCTGCTTCAGACTCCCAAAGCATAATTACACACCACTAATAACTTCACGGCAATTATCTGGGAAAGGTTTTGCGGTGAAATCATTGGCCCCTCCAATAAACCACGAATGCTCGACAGAAATACCCTGACAAGTAAGGCCTTATTAATTAAACCCGCGCGTCCACGACTAAACCCGTATTACACTTGTACCTTGGAATGGGAGTTCTCGAGGCATGGAAACTGGAAACTGAAGCAATACAAGCACCCTCACAATCCTTCTTTTTTCAGGTCGTGGGAAATGGAGCTTTTTTTTTTTTTTTTCATAATGCGCACTCAAAAAGACCTTCACACTCTGCCAACCTTGAGAAATGAAACCTCGCGAAACTTAAACTTGCTCGAAACTTGATACTCGAGGCACTCTGAGGCTTTTTCCACGGGCGAGCTTTCGAAACTGGATCTCGAAGCAGAGAACCTTAACATAACAGACGCACGAAACACTGAACCTTTTGTTATTTATTTCACTACCCGTCACCTCAAAAGTCTCATGAACCACTACCGTTCTTCCCGAAGTCCTGCAACCGAACCCATATGACCTGCTTGCTCCAAGAAAACTCCCAGAAACAATTTTTATGAAATCTTACTGTGCCAGAAGTTAACTCGTACGGAGAGGAAAAAAAATGAGGAAAAATAAAAATTGTGAAATCACCTTAAGAACGTTAAGGACGAAAAATTGAGAGAGAGAGAGAGAGAGAGAGAGAGAGAGAGAGAGAGAGAGAGAGAGAGAGAGAGAGAGAGAGAGAGAGAGAGAGAGAGAGAGAGAGAACATCCATAATTCCTTTTAACCATCCTTCCCCGGCCCTTAGTACCTTCCCTCCCTGAATCTCTTGAGGGAAGATAGGTGAAGTAATAGAATTCTGGAAGTTCTTAATACATTTTGCGCTTTAGTCCAACTCTGGCGGGGAAGCACCTGCGTGGGAGTGCCGGATGGAGGCAGGGGCGAGGCAGAGGCAAGGCAGAGGCGAGGCAAGGGCGAGGCAGGGGCGAGAGAGGCACCGGTACACGTAAATATTAATGCAGTGCTAAAAAATATACACAGAAATAAAAACGCCAAGAGAGAAAAGACATTAACGTTTCATATTTCAACCAGCGCATCGACACACTGGAAATACACGCCTTTTATTATCGAGTTCCATACGTGTGTTTGGCGCCGCACTGCCATACTCGACCCCTTCCCTCTCTGTACATTTTCCTCTTGATATTTTCCCCCTGACAGGTTTCCCCCCCTCGTCAGATTCCTCTATAGACATTTCTCGCCAGTACATTTAGCCGTTAACATTTTCCCCTATGACAGATTTCTCCACTGATATATTCTCTTATGGACATTTTGCTCCCTTACTCCCTGCACAGTTTCCTCCCTGATTTAATCCCACTTTGTTTTCCTGATTTAATTCTCATTGAACTCTTTAGCTTTCTATTTTAACTCTCACTGAGTATATCTCCATCAGTTATATTTTTCTCGTAAGTTTTTTTTTTTCTCTCTCTCTCTCTCTTTCTCAGAACTTTTTTTTTTTCTACCGGATTTATTCATTTAATTCCCCGGGCATTTCTCTCCTTGATTTGATTTCCAGTGAACATCTCTACCCTTGATTCAAATTCTACGGAACATTTATCATCATTTAATTTCCATTCGACATTGTATCTCCCTGATTTCATTCCTGTAAAAGTTTCTTCCATTTACTATATTCCCTAAACATTCCCTTCATTTAACTCTCCAAGACATATATCTTCTGTTATTTTCTTCATCCTGGACATCCTGGCCATTTTTGCTCACCTTGACATTTCCTATTTGAAATTTCCCTTCCTCATTATGTATTCAACTATTACCATAACTTAACCTAACGTAGCATAATATCTCTCACTCATTATCTATCTAATCATTAACTTCACATGACCTAGTGGTATCTAAGCCCGCGTCCCATCACGACCCGCTGTAACAGGTCTTGGGGAAACGAAGGGTAAAAAATGAAGCCAAGCCATTTACACAACCACGACTGCTGGAAAATCTATGCCGCCAGGGGTGAGATTTTCATTATAGAAGCAAATAAATGAATGGCAGGACGCAAATATGAGTCAGGACTTTCATAAATGGTGTGTCATGTTGATGACTGATGCTGACGAAATCTGAGGCTTCCTGATTAATAACTTCCTTTTTATACGGGGCTGGCCGAGGGATGAAATAGACTATAGAAAATAAAAAAAAGAGCTTAATTGCTGCTTCATCAAAAAGAGAGGTTAAATGGAAAATGTTTTGTCAGGTTAGCCAGTTTTGTTCCGGTCTTTAAGTTTTCTCTGATATAATGTAAACAAATAGACAGTTGAGATTTATTTGTACTTGGGTAGTTAAGATTGAGAATACCACAATGGGAATATAATGAGAACAACATCCTGAGGAGGTATTACTTATGTAGTGATGAAGTGAACGAAAGAATAAGAAAGACTTGGACAAAGATATCTACTATTGTTGATCTTCCAAGTAAAAAAACTGGAAGTAAGCATATGTACACGTAGTTAGGTAAAGGTTAACGGGTAATGGAAGTGTAATCACGGTAGTTGCCCTGATGTGATGCTACTTATGGCGCCAGGTAATGAAAGAAGGACTTCATGGATGATGATAATGTTGAGTCTTCTAATGCAGTGTGAGACTAAGTGAAAGAAAGAGACTTGGTGAAAGATGTTAACGTTGAGTCTTGTACAATAGTGTGAGGTGACACGAGTGTAAGGTAAAGAGAGCGGAAGAAAGACGTGAAAGGTGATAACATTGATTCTAATATAATGAGGTTACATGTACAGGAGGGAGTAAACTAATTCTTCATTCAGCAACTGGCCTCGTTTGGGAAGCTCAACAGTCAGGCCGTATTGTATTGCTGGCATCAAAAATCTGAACTAAAAGATCAACACATAATTTTCAAAAGTGTCACTCCCTTTGATCGAAGTAAAAGTCTGGCTTCGATTTTACCATTTTTTTGTTCTCGCTGACAGGATAAATTACACGTAGGAAAAAAAAATAACCAAATCCGTTAATGGCTAATCATTCAGCACATGCGCGGTCAAAAATATGTCAAGCTCTTAGTATTAGAGGATCCGGCTGGGCAAGACTGATATGTGATCGCTGCGCTCCGTCACCAATCACTCCAGCACACGCAGTCAAAATTTATGGCAAGTAATTTTTATCTGCGGCGCTAACGGGAACAGAATTGTGTATTATGTATAATTTAGTATGTGGAGGATTAAATACGAAATCCTGTGCTGCAATTAATCTGTTTCCGTTGCCTGGATATGTTACGTATACGTTAATTTCCATTCATAGCCTGAACGTGGAAAAAATTTTGTTTTAGAAATAATAAAATACATATGTGTATCATGAAACAGGAAGCCATATACTGCCATGAATTTGTTCTGTTAATCATGTCGTACCAATACTGATTAATTTATACATTTGTTCCTCTATATTCAACGCAAGTTTTATGATGAAACTTTCACAAAGGTACAACGCCATTAATTGAATTACATCCTGAATTCTGTACATACGTTTATCACCGTCCTTGCCAAAGGTAATAATATTACACATACAAGGAATACAATATCCAGGAAAACTGCTGCCCAACTGACGTGACTCCCGCTCATGAATCACACAAGGAATGTACGAGCAACCCCAGGCACTGAACACCAAAGCGGCAGTTGTACATGTCAATTAGTGAAAGTTGGACCATTCCCGCCGGGACACCTGCCACTGTAAGGGGAACCTGCTGACTTATTGAAGTGTGGCCTGTAATGAGGAGCCCGCACACACCTGACACCCACATGGCAGCACGCACCTTTTATTATACCCTACCCTTACTGCACCATAACAAAAAAAAAAAAAAAAAAAAAAAAAAAAAAAAAAAAAAAAAAATATATATATATATATATATATATATATATATATATATATATATATATATATATATATATATATATATATATATATATATATATATATATATATATATATATATATATATATATATATATATATATATATATATATATATATATATATATATATATATATATATATATATATATATATATCATTAATCTTTTTACAGTTGATAAAAATACAAATACTACTACTACTACTACTGCTACTACTACTACTACTACTACTACTACTAATACCAGTAACAATAATGATAATAATAATAATAATAATAATAATAATAATAATAATAATAATAATAATAATAATAATAATAATAACTATGTCACCAGATTGTGTAACGAGATCAAAAGGAAACACCGAACAAAACATTCCTGAGACTCCAAGGGAAGGCTTTACTGGCAACAAACATGAAGCAATCTGGCGGTAAATTTCGTCTTTTTTGATGCTTAACTGCACACGATACTCATTAAACGGATCATTTTTTCCTCTAATAAATGAAATACACATCATAATAACAATGAAGGTAAGTTGTAGTGACATTAAAGGGGATGCTAGTCACTAGTTACTGGGACGGATGGTACTCAGGTCATATAGGCTTCGGGTCAGGTGATCCTCAAGATAGATCGGCCCTCAGTGTAAATAAGCCTCAGGACGTTTGATACTAGAGACACCTGGTCCCTAAAATGTCTCTAGACTAAGACGTCTGAACCACAGGCTTCGTGAAGGCAGCATGTAGATCCGCACACACTGATATAATGTTCACCGAGCCATCCATCTACTTACTCAACCATATCCACCTATCGACAAATAATGGGGTATATTCTCAATGCCATAAAGCTTTGTAACGATGCTACCAAAATGACGTTCATAAAATGGGGTATACTTTGACAAAAAAAGACATAACTATAGTATGATTATTATTATATTTATCAAAAGAGTAGAGGAAAAGCTATATAAATAACAACAGCAATGCCATCATGCTTAAAAATAACGTGTTTATCATATGCTATTTCATCATGACAAAACAAAGTAAAAAAAAAGAAAATACATCTACATGCACAGGGATAACAGGAATACGGCAATTACCAAAACAACACACCTTTGTAATAGAAACAAACTATACAGGCAAATCCTCGTTGTCCTTCACCTGATTTCATTCACACACAAAGCGCTGCAGCAAAGCCCAGATGGAGGAGAAAGCCGAGCGACAAGAAAGCCTGCTAGCAAAGCGCCACTCAACGAAGTCAAATAAAACAAGGGAGGGTCCAGCTAACTCAGTTTATAACTCTGAGGTGACCTGACACATCTGTTAACAGGCGCAAAGTTCTCACGGCGATGAAATTAACTTTTTTTCAGTCTTTGTCTCGACTAAACATAATCCGTGCGTACTTCACATGCTGCATTTGTGAAAGCTTAGAAAATTCCACGTTTCATTTTACCCAGCAGTCGTGATGTATTTAATTTTCCTTGATATACAAACGCGTTAAATCTTGATGAGTTTACCAGTAAAGAGAATACACAAAAAAATAAAAAAAGCATGACAAAGGAGAAGATAAATATAAGAAAACACGTGTGACCTCTACAGCCAGCTAATGTAAAAATTATAAAACCAAGGGGAAAAAAGCAAACCAGAGCATGGCAACAAAAGCAGGTTAGGAAAAATTAAAACAGGGAAGGCTTGACGAAAACAATACCAGCAGGACGAGGGGAGGAGAAATAAGATTGGAAAATATTGAGTCAATCCAAACAAGCCTGAGAAAAATGCAGGACACAGGGAAGGGGGAGAGTGCAAGAAACTTCCTCGTAAAGGCCAAACGAACCGAAGAATTACTTCCAACCAGAAACACCAGGATAAAGAATAAAAAAAAAAAAAAACTGCAAACCCTACGATATATATTTTTTGCAATAGCACAGAAAAAATTCAGCCTTACTTCACTTAACCTAACCTAGCGTGCAACTTATGACAAAAAAAAATAACGTATCGTGAGCTTAATTTTTCACAGTGGCACAAGAAAAAATCCACCCTCACCTCACATGTCCTAATTTAAAACCCTGACCGTGCTTTAGCTTAACTTAACTAACCCTTAACCTTATCTAACATTAACCAATTTGTACCTTACCTTAACATAGTATAAGATAACATATCACTATACAAAGCACAACTATACCTAATCTCACTAACATAACAAAACCTAATCTAACCTAACCTAACCTAACTTAACCTAACCTAACCTAACCAAACCAAACCCAAACCAGATCCCATGACCACAGCAGAACGGAGACCAAAATTTACGAGTATTATCAAGTAAAGGGAGGGAAGGAAGAAAAACACGAAGGTAACAGTTAAGCTTGCAGTCACGGGGATGTGCGGCCAATAAGCACGGGTGACAGCGGTACGAGGGCGGCGTAAGACCCGAGGCCATTCCGCTCCTCCAAATGGTATGCAGGAATCAGGGAAAGGTCCAGCTAGCGTGGTGCAGATAATCAAGGACGAAAAAAGTATTTAAAAAAAAAGAATGCATGAGAAATGAAAAAAAAGGCACAAATAGAGAGAAAGGGAAAATAACTACAACTCACAAATACAAGAAGAACAAAAACGAAAGAAGAAAAAAGAAGAGGACGACAATAAAAACACCGACACCACTACCACCACCACCAGCAATGGCAACAGCAGCAGCAGCAAGTAGCAATAACGACAACAACAATAGTAATAACAACAAAATCTCTTAAGTGAAGCAGGGTGGCTGGTGATGTAGTTTTCTGCTTTATAGAGGATGAAGCACACACACACACACACACACACACACACACACACACACAGAGAGAGAGAGAGAGAGAGAGAGAGAGAGAGAGAGAGAGAGACAGAGAGAGAGAGAGAGAGAGAGGAGAGAGAGAGAGAGAGAGAGAGAGAGAGAGAGAGAGAGAGAGAGAGAGAGAGAGAGAAGAGAGAGAGAGAGAGAGAGAGAGAGAGAGAGAGAGAGAGAGAGGAGAGAGAGAGAGAGAGAGAGAGAGAGAGAGAGAGAGAGAGAGAGAGAGAGAGAGAGAGAGAGAATAGTTATTGCAGCAGATGGAGAAGCGGACGAGAAGGAGGAGGAGGAGGAGGAGGAGGAGGAGGAGGAGAAGGAGGACAAGGGGAAGAGGTCAGAAAGAAAAAAAAAAACAGGCAATACAACAAAAGAAAAAAAAAACACGTCTAAAAATGCAAAAAGAAAAGAAAAGAAAAAAAAATATAAAGTAATATTAATTAAAGAAAATAAACGGGTCTGGACTCCACGAATATAATTAATGAACGAGCTTGTGTAACTAAGTAAAGACTCAAGATACAAAAAAAAAAAAAAATAATAAATAAAAATAAAAATAGCAACTTAAAAAAATACATTAAAAAGATAAATTAATCAAACGAAGAAAGGGCGCGTGTATGTGCCAGTGTGTGTGTGTGTGTGTGTGTGTGTGTGTGTGTGTGTGTGTGTGTGTGTGTGTGTGTGTGTGTGTGTGTGTCCCTCCCCTTCCACGTGCGAAACGAACGAGGAAAATAAAGTGAACTGGGGCGTCAAAAGATAAAAGAGAAAGAAAAAGGAAACACACACACACACACACACACACACACACACACACACACACACACACACACACACACACACACACACACACACACACACACAACCAGAATATATATATATATATATATATATATATATATATATATATATATATATATATATATATATATATATATATATATATATATATATATATATATATATATATATATATATATATATCCATAATGAACGCAAACAAGAACATAAACAACTCAACTTCACATGCAAGAAAACAAAAACATAAAAATTAAAATAAAAAGACGAACCAGAGAGAGAGAGAGAGAGAGAGAGAGAGAGAGAGAGAGAGAGAGAGAGAGAGAGAGAGAGAGAGAGAGAATAAAAACGAAAGAAGTGGAGACCGTCACTCCCTCACGGAAACTCCTCTTAAAACATTGGAAGAAGGAAAGCATGGAAGAAGGGAAGAGGGGACAGGAAGGGAAGGGCAAGGGAGGGGAAGGGGGGGGCGGTCACAGTGTTTAGGTAAGGAGAGGGCAAAGTTGAGAGAGAGAGAGAGAGAGAGAGAGAGAGAGAGAGAGAGAGAGAGAGAGAGAGAGAGAGAGAGAGAGAGAGAGAGAGAGAGGTGGAGGGAGAGGGAGAGGGAAAAGAGAGACAGCCATGGGTCCGGAAGAGGGGAGAGTACGAGAGAGAGGGAGGGGGGAGAGAGGTGAAGGGGGAAATCTATCAATATGTCAGGGAAGAGAAGGGAAGGGAAAGAAGGGATGGGAGTAGAGAGAGAGAGAGAGAGAGAGAGAGAGAGAGAGAGAGAGAGAGAGAGAGAGAGAGAGAGAGAGAGAGAGAGAGAGAGGGGAGTTAAAAATAGTCTCCATTGAGGAGGAAAAGGTGGAAAGGTGAGGAAAAATGTTCATGTGTTATTGATACGCGTGACGAGTTTATTTCTTTTTATATCACTTTTTTTAATATGAGAATTTCTTTCTATCTCACTTTTTTTTAATAATATAGTTATTTTTTTGATGTTCAGTTACCCTAACCTAACTTGATATATTTGAACATAACATGATCGAACGTAACAACACAGTGTACTCGTAACTTATCATAATCAAACGTGAGGTAATTTAAACTAAGCTAATCTAATCTAACAGAATGCACCATACTCTAACCATAACATTCCATACTAATCTCACCTCAACTAACCTAACCAAAAGTAACGAGTACATAAAAACACTAACCAAACATAACCTAATGTATTATCAAACTAAAATACTACTAACACTACATACACACATCCTTTCATTAAAGCTCCACCTAAGAACATAACCCCTTTTAATCCTAAGAAATAAAGCCCACTTCTAAAACCCAACTGACTCTAACACTCTCCTTCACCACACCATTCTTTCATTCCAAGCTACACCACCAAAACCACTCGCTTCTTCCCTCAACTCCGTGCAAACACATCTCTCTCTCTTGCTCTCCCTTTCCCTGTATTTTTTTTCCTGCCTCCCCTCCCCTCAGGTTTCCAAGTGCTACTTCCGAATGCATATATACTCCCCTCCCCTTGTCACGAGCATGCGCAGTTCCTCCCACCACTACTCTCCTCTCCTCTCCTCTCCTCTAATCCCTTCCATTCCCGCCTCTCGCCACTCTAAATTTTCTCCACTCTCCGACCTACCTCCGCAAGAGAGAGAGAGAGAGAGAGAGAGAGAGAGAGAGAGAGAGAGAGAGAGAGAGAGAGAGAGAGAGAGAGAGAGAGAGAGAGAGACTTCAATTTTCTCTTCCCTGCCAACTTTTATCCCTTCACCTTTCCTCTCTCTATCTTTCCTCCCTCACGATGCCTCCTCCTAAGCCCCGATTCCCTCTTCTCGCTTCACTCTTTTTCTTATCATCTCTCGTTCGCTCACTCTCTTTCTCTCCGCCTCGCGTCGTGTGTTTCTGACTCTCCCTTCCCCTCTCCTCCCTACCACCATGAAAGGCTGTTCTTCTATATTATACTCTAAGGAAAAATTTACACGTAGCCTACAAAAGAAATTGATAAAATGATAAAAAGTGTTATATTTTTTAGCAAAGATAATTCTCATTAGTTTTTTTTTATCTTCTCTTTGATTTGCTTTCGATATATATTTTTTTTATATTTTTGAATTGAAATACAACTATATGTATAAGTGAAGCGCACTCACACACACACACACACACACACACACACACACACACACACACACACACACACACACACACACATTATTCCTTTATATACTGTACTGCTGCAAATAATATTAATGCAAATGTGATCTTGGTTCTAAGCTGGTCTATCCTCATTCCTCCTGCTCTCTCTCTCTCTCTCTCTCTCTCTCTCTCTCTCTCTCTCTCTCTCTCTCTCTCTCTCTCTCTCTCTCTCTCTCTCTCTCTCTCTCTCTCTCTCTCTACGTGTGTGTGTGTGTGTGTGTGTGTGTGTGTGTGTGTGTGTGTGTGTGTGTGCATGATTCACTACGGACTAGGGATGAGGTGGTGGACTCCTGATCGCCATGCAGGAGAGCTTAGAGCTTATGTAAACCGATCTCTGGCTAAGGCGCGGACTGTACACACGCCACACAGCTCAGCCTCTCGCTTAAGACGCCGACTTCTGGTTCATCAGCGGAAACCCCACGTAACCTGAGAACGAACATTGACCTGCAAAGAGATGGGTGTGAGAAGTCTCCTAATCAGCTGGTGAGGAGTGTGTGTGTGTTTGTGTAGGTGTTTGTGTGCGTGTGTACGTGTATTCAGTGGTTTTTCTTCTTCTTTTATTGTTTTATTTCCATTGTTCTGCTGAAAACTCAAAGCGTGGATTTAAACCGTAACATTCTTGCTGTATGGAAATTCAAGGATCTTTTTCGATTCCGGTAATTAATCACTGTATTGCTGTGCGAGAGCTACCTATTTATCCACCCATCAATCTATCCAACTATCTACCTAGCTACGTATACCCTCATTGTATCCACGTATCTTGTATTGTTGGTAAATATCAAGACTTGTTGAGAAGCCATTACAATATACTACAAATAGCTCATTGGCAGGAGAGGGAGCAGCATGAGCATCTGTCTGTCCTGTGCTAAAGTGGGTCGCCTCTAGCCAAGGGACACAGGTGTTCATTCTCGGATGGACAGCGAGGATGAATACAGGATGGAAATTATGAGAGTTAAGGCTGGCATAATCAATTGATCTATATATGAATAGACCTGCTTATTCATTTGCTATCTTTAGAAGAGAGAGAGAGAGAGAGAGAGAGAGAGAGAGAGAGAGAGAGAGAGAGAGAGAGAGAGAGAGAGAGAGAGAGAGAGAGAGAGAGAGAGAGAAGCTACATAAATCATAAAGGACAAAAATGTGAGGCCCTCCAGCCCTAATGGTTACACACACACACACACACACACACACACACACACACACACACACACACACACACACACACATACAAAGGCACTCCTGGGAACTACCTAACTGCAAGAACAACACAGCTACCTCGCTTAAGCTAATTTAATCATGCGTTTTTAATCCTACAACAATGAACACTAAAATGTGCTGTAGGCAATTTCGGAAAGTACTTTGTGGCTTAATAGGGAAACTTATGAACATTAGTCTCGTTTAGTAATATTGAATTACTTATGATGGGAAAGGGAGTAGAATGAGCAAAGGATGGCGGTACTTCACGTTTCTGCTTGTGGCAAATAAAAAGGACATAAGAGAATAAGAATATAAGGGAGGCTGCAAGAATTCATTAGGCCTATACGTGGCATTTCTTTCATGTAACATACCTCCCTTAACCCTTTCAATACGATAAGTAACAATTCACACAAACAAGAACAACTCGTGGAATCTTTTATGAGCATGTACGAGAAAGAAGGGAATAAAAAAAGAATAAATTTTGCAGTTTCTATTCCGTAGATTGTTTGGAGGGTGGCTGCAGAACAATGAAAAAATGTCCCAGAGGGGTTAGTGACTGAGGAAGGTTCTGCCAAAGAGAAGTGAAAGGGTTAATTCATACATACAAGCATAATTAATAATGGAATTTCACTGTACTTCGTGTCATCAATTCTGTCACGGTAATTTAACTAGACGAGGGCACATGAATATTCCTACTGACTCATGTTCCTCACCCTGATTTCTTTTCCCCTTTTTCATGCACAAGGAAGGAATATCAAGAACAAAAAATTAACAAATAAAAAAAAAACCTACGTATTATAGTCTAACTTTAAAAACAGCACCATACTAACGCTGTGTTTCTACTAAGACACTTTAATAATTTACAGGCACCGAATTATCCAAACAATTATAACCTTGTATCAGACAGTTAGCTCGTCAGCGGCAGTGTTCCCAAGTTGGCGTGCTTTCAGGTGGCAGAGTTGTAACAGATTATAGTTTGATTATTAATGGCACACGTATCAACATAGTTAATTCAGGCGCCTTTATTTGTATTCTATTCTATCACGAGTTTCTTCCATTGCAATTTGTTCTGTAATATTTTCCGTGTATTTCAATCTCTTTCACTAAATTGATGTTCTGTTTATACATATGTAAAGTGATTTCCTTTTAATCTCTCTCTCTCTCTCTCTCTCTCTCTCTCTCTCTCTCTCTCTCTCTCTCTCTCTCTGTCTCTCTCTCTCCTCCCTGAGTGTATCGTTTCCCTCTCAATCTTCGAATAAAATTGCAAAATGACTCATAATTTTGTTACATTACCCACTTAACTCTTATCACTCACTTTTACTTCTTTCTCTATACAATCGCCCTTCGCTGTATCTTTCCTTCTATTTTTTTTTCTCTCACTTCCCTCTCCACACTCCATCCTCTTATACTGCACAATCCTCCTCCTCCTCCTCCTCCTCCTACTCCTCCTCTTCCTTCTCCTTCTCTTCCTCCTCTTTCTCCTTCCATCCCTCACGCCTCGTCTCTCCGCACACTTCCTCTCAGACTCACTCAGAACAATGCACATTAAAAAGTCATAAGAGTCTTTGTAGTGGTTATGAATAGTTTCTCTTCTGCACCATTTTTTTTCTCTCTCTTTCCATGTAGGTGAGGCTAAAACAAAAAATATCTATGAATATATCTCTCTTAATTCACCTGCCTCTCTCTCTCTCTCTCTCTCTCTCTCTCTCTCTCTCGCACGCACGGACACTCACACACGTACACCTCTTAACAATCTCCCTATAGACTTACGTACATGCTGCCAATCTAATACGCACACACGAAATGCTAATCTTGTATCTCCTATCAATTTTCTATCTATCTTCCTACCAAGCCACTATGCACGCAAAAAAACACAAAAACTTCCGTGCACACAATGTACTGGTGATGTATGTGCACGGCTGAGGGTGTTTTGATGCGAGCCAGTTAGGTGTGACGGAGTGGGACGTCGCTAGGTTCTATGCAAAGTAAATTTACGCGCACCACCGCCACATCAGGTTTATGGTGAAGGGGATGGTGAGGGATGGTGACGGGGCGGGACGGGAGAGGGAGGGGAAAATGAGAAACAGGGAAAGTGGAAGGTGGTGAGGAGAAAGTGAGAAGACAACGAAGAGAAGGAGAGTTTGAGAAGCAGGAGGAGAAGGAGGAAGGGGTGGAAGAGGAGGAGGAGGAGGAGGAGGAGGAGGAGGAGGAGGAGGAGGAGGAGGAGGAGGAGGAGAAGGAAGAAGAGGAGGAGGAGGAGGAGGAGGAGGAGGAACAAGAAAACTAGGACGACGAGATACAAGACCATGAAGGTGAAGAGAAAGAGGAGGAGGAGAAGGAGGAAGAGGAAGAGTAGGAGGAAGAGAAAGAGGAAGAGGAGGAAGAGGATACAAGTGAATTTCAAACTGCAAGATGCATTTAGGTCTTAACTATGGTATTTAACTAGACAACTCTAACTACATTATAACAGAGGAGGAGGAGGAGGAGGAGGAGGAAAAGGAGATGTAGGATTAGGACTAGGAAGTGGAGGAGGTAGAGACACTGCAGGAAATACAAGGTGGCGTGACAAAGGAAAAAGCATTGAGTGTGAAGGAGGTGTCACATAAAGACAGCAATTATTGACACATCGCCTGGCTGGGTGAAGGCAGCCGTGTGTGGCTACTCAGGAGAACATAACCAACACAAGTCGACAAATGGATGGAATATATTTTTGTTGGTTGTACAGTATCTCGCTGCCCAAAGGGGAGTAGCTGTATAAATGACGAGGAAGAATTTCGACACACACACACACACACGCACACAAACACACAGTCGCAGAGAGAGAGAGAGAGAGAGAGAGAGAGAGAGAGAGAGAGAGAGAGAGAGAGAGAGAGAGAGAGAGAGAGAGAGAGAGAGAGAGAGAGAGAGAAATATTTATTTTGAAGAATCATGCACGTATAAAACAACAAATGCAAGGCACACCCCAAGAATGTCCTCCCGGGGGCAGGTGTTGGAATGGCGCGGAGCCTCGCCTCCGTGCAGCTCTCGCCTTTAACTCCCTCACAAGTTAGGTGATACCGAGGACTGTTCGCTACAAATTCACAGGAAGAAGTAGAAGTACCGGAGCGGGAGAGGCACTTGGCTATCCTCACAACTACGCACCTCGAGGGCCGCGGCGGCTTTCCGGCCTCAGTTTTCCTGGAAGTACCGAGGGGCGCCGCCGCACACCTAATGGTTCAGACACAAATCTAAATTTTCATAATAAATCCTTTCTTTGTTCCGTCGTACTTGCCGCGTATCCTGACACAAGGAGCTAATGTGTCAGCGGTGAGCATCTGAGCATGAGTATATGCAGTGCACACGTCATGTCTCACATTTTGGTGTAAGTGAATCAGGAGCGTGGCAAGTGCCCAGGAAAGATGACGGAACTGTGAGGTAACGAGTACAAAGCTTGCATCAGCCGAGTCTCGCCCTTTCAATCACACGAGGATAAACAAATATCGTGTGCAAGTCGACGGTGGTTAATTAATCGCGACGTTACTAAAGCCTTATAATTGAATTTGTAAATTACTTATTTGACTCAACCATTTTGATGGCAGATTATTATAAACACGAAACATGCGATGATATTACACCTTTCCAACCTTCGCAGCACCACTCAGCGCTATCAGCCACCGCTATCACCACCCAGGCCGCGGCGCTGCTAACGACAGCCGCTTGGCCCGCCGCCTGGCCAGTGACGACAGCTGAGCGAACATTAGTTTCCTCGCCAGAGAAAATCTACAAGCCCGCCAGAGCTTAGAGTGGCTGGTGACTGTGTTGACACCCGGCAAGTGTGGCGCTGCTCCCACCACCACACCACGCACCCACTACTGCGTACGCACCATTATTCCCTTGTCCTCGCATTTAGATTACCTGAAAATATAAATGAAGCGCGGAAGGGAACGCGGGCTCCCTGCAGATAATAGGTCTTCCCTCCGACAGGACGAGACCGAGGGACGGATTATCCGTGCTGAGCCTTGCGCGCCCCTGCTCCCCGAAAGGACGCCTTCACCGCCGCGCCACCCACCACACTAGATCCATTTGTATACATGTTCATGCCTAACGCACTAGTCCACGAGGCTGTTCGGTGCCTAAACGAGAGACGCGTAAGTTGCAGCAAACTGTTGCAGTGGCAATGCAGGCGATATTGTGCATGATTCTATGAGGCTCATGTACCGCAAGGCTAAATTCCTGCAGAGGGAGATTTGGCTTCCTTCCACGCACCAAAGAGGATATCCCGTAACGGTAAATCAAGCGGCCAGCCTTGGTCTGATCTGCAGAGCAAGTGGTGACCTCTTTGTGCTACAATGGTCGTTTCGAGAGTTTTACAAAAGAAAGGATGAGCAGTAGTAGATATGATACTCCAAAGACTGTTAGAGGTGGTTCAGTGCAGGTAGGGGTGACAGAGCGAGGGAAAGAGCAAAGCAGTTCATGGAAGACGACCTAGAAACTCACAGGTATCATGTTTCTAGTTAGAAGTAAACAGAAACTCCCTTTACCATCTTCCGGAAGTGACTCGTTGCAGCAGATAACTCAGCCGTCAAGTCAACAGCAAAACACACACAAAAAAAAATCTAATCGTGACTATTACATTCACCTGTGACTAATCAAGGCTGCTTTGTCCAAATTATAATGGTTGTAATAGCAATTGGATATGAATACTCTTTCTCTCTCTCTCTCTCTCTCTCTCTCTCTCTCTCTCTCTCTCTCTCTCTCTCTCTCTCTCTCTAGTTTTTCACTCTGACCAATCTCTCAAAACAAAGACACACAACACACAACAACACGAAGCCAGACACAAACAACGGTCACTGTACACTAACACTCACACCACCCTAAGCTGGTTCTTCGTATCGAGCACCCACAATGCACCTACAGCACCACGCCACGCCGATTAAGGTTAAGTGCATCTGGAAGGAAGATTAGAACTACAACAGGTGTATATGCACGATTACCCAAGTCTATCCCTCTCCGGGGACTTGGGGAGTTAGGACAGGAGGGAAGCCAAAGGTGAACAGGAGGATCACAGAAGAAAGGAGGGTTATAGATATCAGTAATGGAAGACAAACACGGAACTCAAGGTCTCCCACAGCTCACGACGCCAACGAAGTCTCAACGCCACGCCCACTGTGTGATACAAAGAAGGGTAGTACGAGAAAGAGGCACAATGGATAGTATTTGTGTTCTGGTATAAACTGTGGGTTATATTCGGGACAGGGAAGGGGAAGGTGGAGTGGGAGGGAGGAAGGGATGTAGTGAAGGAGCGAAGGAGGAAGGGAAGGGAGAGAGAGAGAGAGAGAGAGAGAGAGAGAGAGAGAGAGAGAGAGAGAGAGAGAGAGAGAGAGAGAGAGAGAGAGAGAGAGAGAGAGAGAGAGAGAGAGAGAGAGAGAGAGAGAGAGAGAGAGAAGAAAAAAGTGAAAAAAAAATAGAAGAGGAGGAGACGACGACGAAGAGGAAGAAATATACGAGACAGCAAGAAAAATATAAAAAAAAAATAAAGAAGGTAACAAGGAAATGCTGGAGTATATCTAAAAAAAAAAAAATACATAAACAAAAAAATAAATAAAGGAAGGCAGGGAAGGAGAAAGGAAAAGCAACACAGCAAACGCATATCATCCACCTCCTCACAGCTCCTGCCAGACAAACCTTGGCTTCCACCTCACAAGAGTCAACAGCCCCCGCCGCACCGCATGTTGTTGCATCTCGCTGTGTCCTCCTCCGGCGCAGTTGGGCAAGCAGGTGCAGCGAACACGAGAGGAAGAGAGACCGTCAGTGCTATAATCAATTTCAACCTGCCTGAAGTCCACTGCGTTCACAGACCATCGCCGGGATCACGCCTATGGCTCAGCATCACCTCCTCCAACTCAGGGTCAGTATTCACAAACGTTCCCGGCTGTAAGGTCTATATTCACAGGCCAAGCAGATGCCTAGTTGGATTCTGATACTTGGTTTTTCTCATTAATGATGCGGAACCCTTGTTATACTACCAGAAGAATCGTTTAATAAAAAAATAAAAAAATCTTATACAGGAACTTAACCCTTTCACTGTTGTTTGACACGTCCTTCCTTAATTACGAAACACGTTAAGACAACCACCTTCAAAACACCTTACTGGCCAGATATTACAAAATCTATTCCTTTTTATTCCCCTTTATTGTAGATGCTTATAAAGATTGCATGCATTGCTTTTAATGCTGTGAATTGTTGCATATCGCACTGAAGGGGTTAAATTTTTAGATGCTGAGATGTTTCAGAGTGCGAATCCAAACTGGCTGGACATCACCATCTCCTGTAGCTCTTTCCACACTGCACTGTATACTTTTGTGATCTGGAAGCCTCACACTGTGCCTTCACCGACACTATACACGCAGTACATTATCATACCAAATATATCTTTCCCCTTTCAAGGATTAGTAGCTGTTTATCACTGTTTTCTGTTTATATACTCGTACTTGCAGTTCATTTTCTCTAATGCTATTGTTAGTGTACTGTAGTGAAATCAGGCAGCAAACTTAGAGAACGAAAAAAAAATATGACGCTGTTTGAGAATCCTTTTGTAATCTTGAAATCATAGAACGTGTACTACTACTACTACTACTACTACTACTACTACTACTACTGCTACTACTATCGCTCTGAGTTGCACGATCATCACAGCCTCAAGACGTCTCCACAAGCCGTCAGAGGTGCCAATAATAATGCCATCACCACCAGCACACCACCACCATCACCATAACCACCGCGAGCAATGCACTCATCCCACCCCACCACGACCTCCACCACAGCCTATCCACCACACCATTTCTTGCCCACCACCACTCCACCCCCGACCCACCTTCAGTATTACCATCATCCTCCCCCTCTTTATCCTGCCCCTCTCCCTCCACCTCCACCCCCTACTCCCCCTGCTCCTCTTGCCCCATAACTACTTAAATCTTCTATTGGTGAGAGAGAGGCAGGAAAATATTGAACAATGCAAGAAAGATTATCGGGAGGGGGATCGTTATTGGGAAAAAAAACGAAAAAAAAAGGAAAATTCGGGTTCAGAGAAAGAGAGAGAGAGAGAGAGAGAGAGAGAGAGAGAGAGAGAGAGAGAGAGAGAGAGAGAGAGAGATAGAGAGTCAAATAAGGTAGGAAAAGAGACAGGGATGGAGGAGTTAATGGTCATACTTTACTCCAAAATAAAGCTAGGAAGGGCTAATCTGAATAAAGGCACGACTAGAATTGGAAATGAGACAGGGATAGCAAATAAAATAAGGAAAGAGAGAGAGAGAGAGAGAGAGAGAGAGAGAGAGAGAGAGAGAGAGAGAGAGAGAGAGAGAGAGAGAGAGAGAGAGAGAGAGAGAGAGAGAGAAATCAGGTAGCTCTCCATTCTGTTAAGAGTCCCTAATCTGATGTGACCTTTACACACCTGATTGAAATAGTGCTGGAAGAGGAGGAGGAGGAGGAGGAGGAGGAGGAGGAGGAGGAGGAGGAGGAGGAGGAGGAGAAGCACTATATAATACCAATGACGAGGAAATAGAAACAAAAAGTTGATCCGGATGATGATGAGAATTGAGATAAGAGATGTAAGACAGGAGAGGCGACATCTTCCCTCCTAGTGCTTCCTCTTATTGGGTGAGAGAGAGAGAGAGAGAGAGAGAGAGAGAGAGAGAGAGAGAGAGAGAGAGAGAGAGAGAGAGAGAGAGAGAGAGAGAGAGAGAGAGAGAGAGAGAGAGAGAGAGAGAGAGAGAGAGAGAGAGAGACTGGATAAACTAACACAAACTGCAACGAAATTTCTATAGGAACCTGGTAAACTTGATCGCTGTAGCCGACAACGAACAACCTTAAAAACAAAAACAACAAACAGTCACCCAGATACTTGGCTAAACACGAACGCACATCGCCACTCTCTCAAAACACACCACATAAAGAAAAAAAAAAAAACTCCCAAGTGAATTAACTAGATGGCGTACAGTGAACTTTTGTCCCCTCGAGCCTCAGCTTTCCATGTGTGGCATTGCAATACTGATACAGATTTGCCCACTGCCCCTTGTGGACTGAGGGATCATCGTGGAATCGAACAGTCAACAAGGTAGCCTGTGGACTGTCTTGGTAGGTGAACTAACGACAACGACTGCTGCCGCCTGTGTTTACTCTGAGGAAGCGAGGGCTCAGCCGAGGGAAGGAAGAAGGTACAGAACAACAAGGGAAGAAGGAACATGACAGCAAAGACAAAAGTGACGAGAAGACGCTGGCTAGTCTATGCGCATCAGGAGGAGGAGGAGGAGGAGGGGAAAAAGGAGAAGGAGAAAACGAGGAGAAAGAGAAAACGAGGAGAAAGAAAAAAAGAAAAAGGAGAAAAAAAGAGAAAAGGAAAAAAAAAACTGCAGGAGGAGGAGGAGGAGGAGGAGGAGGAGGAGGAGGCTTAATTGACTTAACAGTGTCACATCAACGAGGTCACACATGTCTTCAAAAAAAAAAAAGAGAAGAGTATAAAAAAGAGATCAAATATGAATAAAAAGGGAACGAAAAAGAGCAAACAAATATAAATACTAAAAGGAAAAAAAGTGCAAGGGATATATGGAAGCCACAATGTATGGAACCAGACAGTGAAGGTAAAGATAAAAAGTAACGACCAGAATCATGTTTTATTCCTTTTTTTCAGCTTTTGGTGTGTTCCGCGTGTGTTCCGCAGTGTTGAATTGTGCTGATGGTGCTGCTGTGTTGGTGCTTTGGTTCTTTTGTCCAGAGAGAGAGAGAGAGAGAGAGAGAGAGAGAGAGAGAGAGAGAGAGAGAGAGAGAGAGAGAGAATTTTACATATATACACTTCATTAGTTTTCCCACATTATAATTATCTGAAGCTCAACCAAACGAGAGACGAAGAAAACGAGAGCAAAAGTAAAAAAAGTGAGAGAGAAAAAAAAAAGCGGAGATATTGGTAATACTGTTGTTGTTGTTGTTGGTGGTGGTGGTGGTGGCGATGGTGGTGGCGAAGGAAGGCGAAGAAGACGAAGAGAAAAACGGAGGAAGTGGAGAAAAGTGAAAGAAGGACAACAGGCTGAGTCAATAAAGGGATATAGCCTCTGTCCACACCATTGCTACACCCCCTCCCCCCCTCTCTCTCTCTCTCTCTCTCTCTCAGTCAGTCACGATGAATGGGCCTCACGCGATAAGCAAACACCCAGAGAACTAGACACATCAGAACCAGCACAACACGGCAATTATGAAGACAAACGACATGCCTACCGATATCTGGCCTTTCTCTCTTTGCTTCCTTCTCACTCTGTCTTTAGCAATCACTCTCCCTCCCATTACTCTCAACCTGCCTCCCTTTGCTGCGTCTCTCACACACAATACATCATCCTCCTTCGTTTTCTCTTCACCACGTTTCTTTCCTCTCCTTACTTCACTCTTATATCTCTTAAATTACGTTTCTCACACTAGTAGTATTATATTCGCACTTTCTCTCACTTTCTTCCTTCTGTAGGGTACACTATGACTTCCAGTAACTTCCCTCTCTCCTTCCTTCCTCTCTTCGTCAATGCAAGCCTTATAACTCGCCTTGCCGGTGGTTCGTTTGTCAAAAGTTGGATAAACTTATCGACAACAGGTGGGCGAGGGTGAAAGTTTACTCTGCTGATAGAGAGACGACAGCAGGGGCTACTGGAGACCATGGGAGGCAATGGCGCAAGGTACAGGACGGTGCGTGGAAAAGGGCAAGGAAGGAATCAAGTACAGGGAAAGGTACAGTGTAGGAAGGTGTGTGCGTGGAAAGGTGACAGTGAGTTATTCTAGAAAATTAAAAGAGAAGGGAAAGAATCAGGCAGGATAAAAGGTAGTATATGAATGTGTGTGGAATCGTGGAAGTGAGTTGTAAATAAAATAAAAAGAGACAGATGAGAAAGATTCAAGTAATGTGAAAGGTATAATGAAGGAAGGTGTATGAAAAAGTGTAGGTCATTTATTCCCGTAAGATATAGGAAAGTATAAGAGAGAAGGAGAAGGAGTCCAGGAGAGATGTGGAACTAAGAAGACCGATCCTATAATGGCCTTAGTTAAGAGAGGAAATCTGATACCCTTTGTGCAACATAGGGGTACAGTGCAGTGTTTGGAGGATAACAGTACGGGATGGAAAATGTAGAACTATTGGAAAAGAAGTAAAGTTAGGAGAATGGAAAGAAAGAAAATATACTTGCGTGAAGAAAAAAGAAAAGAACCACGTCAAGAACTACCATTTGATGTGAGTGTTCGGATCTTTTTCCCTTTTTATATAACAGGATGAAATTAATATAAAGATATGTCGTGATGGAGAGAGAGAGAGAGAGAGAGAGAGAGAGAGAGAGAGAGAGAGAGAGAGAGAGAGAGAGAGAGAGAGAGAAAAGTGTCTAGAATCCAATGAGATGAATCGATGAATCCTGGAGAAGAGTGATCGACGTTCCCCTCCACTTCCCTTCCTCACCACCACCACTACCACAGCTACCACTTGGCCGGCCACCACTAACACACACACACACACACACACACACACACACACACAAACACTGGACCATGTCTGATATCTTATTCACAAGGACCTTTCGTGCAGAGTCTGACCGTCCTGGCGACACGCAACGAACACATGACGACACACAGCATACACTCAACTATTTGTGCTTGCGTGCGTGTGCTTTGGGGAGAGAAGGGAATGGGGAAGGGCTTCAACGCATCATATAAAGCCCCTAAACAACACTAGTACATCTTCGTTCCCCGTAAATATCCTATCGCCTCGTGAACAAACTCGGTGTGGCGCGTGTTTCATTTAGTCACGTTTATTCTTCAGCGCAACCCGACCAGATTAAAGTGAGTTATTTGCTACGTGTGCTCACCTGGCTCAGGGTGGCGGGTGCGGCCTCGGATGGGGCTCAGCTCGGGGTCACACTGCTGGGGAGAGAAAAATGATGTCTAGTGATGTTATTGAGAAAAAAAATATCCCTTAGAACAGTTCTGGAAAGATTTTGTTATTATTATCATTGCCATCAATACCGATATCACTATTGCTTTAATCCTCATCACACATACACACACACACACACACACACACACACACACACACACACACAAGGAGAAAAGTCACTGAGAATAGATTTTTTTCCCTCTGTGTAATATATTTGGAGAGATCTTGTCCGGAGAAGAAACAAAATCTTCCTCATGAAACAAGATAGAAACTTTAATTCTGGAGGTGCGGGGATCAGAGCCTATGTCTGGACTCGCCTTTCCTCTGTGGGTACTTGTGACGCGCCGCTCAACTGACTCCAACGCCCCTCATCCTTTATAACGCTGCTCCCCGCTTCCTACTTCTCTTTACCTCTCCACGTCCCTTGTCTTCTTACTTCTACTTCCTCCCTCTTCCTACAACATTCCTCCTCTTCTCTCTCTCTTCTTCTTCTTCTTCTTGCATCCTTCCTCCTCTTCTCTCCCTCCCTATTCTTGTATTTTTCCTTCTCTTCTCTTCTCTTCCTCACTCTTCCTGCATTCTTCATTACTACTTTTACTTCTTCCCCCCCTTTTTTGCTCTCCTCCTTTTCTTGCTCTCTGTTTCTCCTCCTGTATTCTTCCTCCTCTTTTCTCTCACTCCCTCTTTTTGCATTCCTCTTCCTCCTCTCTCTCCCTCTTGCTGCATTTCTCCTCATCTTTTCTCTCTCCCTCTTCATGCATTTTTTTTGTTTTTTATTTTTACTTTTCTATCACCATGTTCATCCTCATATCCTTCCCTCATCTTTGCTCTAAATGGAAGGAGGAAGCTGTGTAGCGAGCGGGAGTACAGTAGGCTCATAACAATCTACTGGACCTGATGATCGTTATGTTCCCGACGTCTAGGGCTCTGCCGGTGATAGGTTGAATCCCTCTAGGCTCGGCGAGGGCTATCCATGCCTAAAAGATTGATTTCACCTTTACACAATTTCTCGCTGCTTCTATGGATTGGTCCCAGGGTATATTACATTGGTTAAGTTTCTCTCCTTCTCTCTCCTCTTTTGTTCCTTACCCAAATCGTTAGAAAAAAGTAGGGAAGAGTTTACCTGTGGGCTCATCTCATAACTCGACCCCGGGAACACTAACCCTGCGGGACGCAAACCATACTGGGCAGCTATAAAACAATAAGAACATAAGAACATAAGAAATAAGGGAAGCTGCAAGAAGCGACCAGGCTTACACGTGGCAGTCCCTGTATGAAACACTCCTACCTATTTCCATCTGTTATCCCCATCCATAAACTTGTCTAATCTTCTCTTAAAGCTCTCTAGTGTCCTAGCACTAACTACATGATTACTGAGTCCGTTCCACTCATCTACCACTCTATTTGAGAACCAATTTTTTCCTATCTCCTTCCTAAACCTAAATTTTTCAAGCTTGAACCCGTTATTTCTTGTTCTACCTTGGTTGCTGATCCTAAGAATTTTGCTTACATCTCCCTTGTTATAACCCTTATACCACTTAAAGACTTCTATCAGGTCCCCTCTTAACCTACGTCTCTCTAGAGAATGTAAATTTAACCGCTTCAACCTCGCTTCGTAAGGAATACTCCTCATCCCCTGAATCCTTTTAGTCATTCTCCTCTGTACTGATTCTAATAGACCTATATCTTTCCTGTAATGTGGGGACCAGAACTGCACAGCGTAGTCTAGATGAGGTCTGACCAGCGCCAAGTATAACTTTAATATTACTTCCGGCCTTCTACTTTTAACACTCCTAAAAATGAATCCTAGTACCCTATTTGCCTTGTTTCTGGCTTCTATGCATTGTTTCCCTAGACGGAGTTCAGAGCTAACTATAACTCCTAAATCTTTCTCGTACCCTGTACCTACCAGAGTTTGGGTGTTTAATGTGTACCTATTGTGTGGGTTTCCTCTACCTACGCTAAGCACTTTGCATTTATTGATATTAAATTGCATTTGCCATCTATCCGTCCATTCATTCATTCTATCTAAGTCTGTCTGCAAGGCGATGGCATCCGCTTCTGACCTAATTAATCTACCTATCTTTGTGTCATCCGCAAATTTACTAACATCGCTACTAATTCCACTATCCAAGTCAATACCTTTTAGAGTTTTCACCGCGTTTCTGAGGGTGGGTGAGGAGAGGAGTCCTGCGGATTCACGAGGAGCTTCACTCTGGTTCTGGCAAAGAAAGGCCGTGACGACACGCTCTCCCTTAAATACCACTGAGAGAGAGAGAGAGAGAGAGAGAGAGAGAGAGAGAGAGAGAGAGAGAGAGAGAGAGAGAGAGAGAGAGAGAGATTCACTTAATTTCATCAAGGACATCACCAGCCTGAGGACACGCAAGGAATATTAATCTGACAATGTAACACTGCTTCAGGAGCGTGAAAAGTAAGAGTGCTTTGTGTGTGTGTGTGTGAGTGTGTGTGTGTGTGTGTGTGTGTGTGTGTGTGTGTGTGAGGAGGGGGGGAAAGGAGGAAGGCAATGGGGGAGCTGGGAGGAGGAGGGATTCAGGGGCTGTGCTCGCTATGGAGACGTGGGAGGGGTGATGGTGGGATGAGGGAGGGCTGATGGAGGAGGGATGAGGGAAGGGTGATGGAGGAGGAATGAGGCTGAGAAAAGTGGAGGCGAATATGAAATACTTACGAAAGTGGAGAAAAATCGGGAAACTTGAAAGGATATCGGAATGAAAAGTTGAACGAGAGGAAGAACAGGTGGGTTAAGTTTTGCGATAAGCTCGGGTAAGGTATCATCTTCAGTCTGATTAAGTATTCACTACTGTACTTGTGATGTGATAGTGAAACATACTGGGTCACTTTGCAAAGGCATTAATTAGCACAAAACTGGAGCTGTGTGCAATAATAATTTTCTTTAGATCGATAGCCTCAATAGGGACCCGTAGAGATTTGTGGTCCCGGGCTAGCTGGAACCTCGGCCTGCCGTTATGAGTTGCCAGTTATGCATGAATAAATGAATTAAATAGATTAAAAAAAAAGAGGGTGTGTATAGCTGCATTAGCTGGCAGCTTCTCTCGGCCCTGCGTGGCAGTATTTTCTCTCGCACACTGCAACAAAAATGTATAACTGAGAATTCATACCGACAGGCAGCGGAGCCACCCAGCCTTGGGCCCCAATTCTCCACGAGTGCTACTTAAACGTACATACGTATACGAGTATAATAGCATAAGGAAGTGCAATACAACAACCAGAATGGCCGAATCCAAAAGTGTTCTTACATTTACACTAACCAATCTGGCTGCCCACACAGGAGTGACACACCTGTCCGCCCTCACACCTCGGACCCCTTGCGTGGTACTGGGCCGGATGATACGCAGGTCATATAGGCATGTCTTGAGGATCATCTGACCTGAAACCTATATGATCTGATTACCATCCGCCTCAGAACCAAGTGACTATAAACGCTCACCTACTACAGCAATGGTGCCGCTTCTAAAAGTACAGTGATGCCAAATTCATAATAGTTCCTTTTATCACCAGCTAGTAATCATCTAGTTGTCTATTTAATAGCTCTGTTAATTTAGCCAGTAGTCATCTAGTTATCACAACGAGGTTATTGCATATTTCTATAATAAACACACTGCTGATGCCACCATTAACTTAACTCATAACATCCCATCCTCGGAACAAGAAAATGGCGACTTCACGCCTGCTTCTCTAACCCTTACTTCATGGTGTCAACACGAATGACTGAATTGAAAGGTGAATAGAAGAAGCTGCGCATATAAATTTCAATGTTAGATGCTCAAGACGCAAATTTCAAGCGTGGTTACAGCTTCACTACCACCGCGTGAAGGTGATACACGCAGGACAGGTATAACATTTACATTCGGAGTCGAGAGGCTTTGCGGCAACAAGCAATTAGAGCTTGAGTGTAAAATCCATATACATGAATGGTGTCCTGTGCGAGGGAACCAGATGACGTGACCTTCACCACTAGAACTCAAAGGTGACTCAAAATACAACAAAGGCATTCAAATATTACGTTCTGGTGTACTCTATATTGTGCTGAGGGATTTGAAATTTCATGAGTGCTGAAAGGCCAAAATGCCACAAGTTATACACCACTCTATTCCCTTATTTACGTACACGTAATTTTTCAGCCAGTTGTGAAATGCGCAATATATTGCAGCGTCAGGAGGCACAAAGCCATTGTGATCTGTACACTAGGTGTGTGCCTTGTTAGCGAACATCTCGTGGTGGACATCAATGAGAGAGAGAGAGAGAGAGAGAGAGAGAGAGAGAGAGAGAGAGAGAGAGTGTGTGTGTGTTTCTGTGTGTTTATGCGCGCTAGTACATTTGTGCTGCAATGAGACGTGGCAGGCCAGGAAAGAATTACTATTTAGGTAAATATTTCAATACCGATTTCAAAACTGGCGTTCCGATACTTTAATCTGATAAATGTTTCAACCTGGGTTTCACGAAATAGCGAAATACGAGTAATAAACATTTTAGGCGTCAACGCAAAACAAAATACTGAAATTTTGAAGAGTAGGTTATTGTTCTCCGCCAGCCGGGCAGCAAGATCCCCGCCTGCCAGCCCGGGCAAATAACGCGCCTCACCTGCCACCGTGTCCGGGCTTATTAGAGCGATGCCAGGCGCCCCGCGTCCGTCAGCAATTCATCCTCCAGCAGCCGGCAAGATGAGGCGAGGAAATGTATGCACGGTGAAGTAGCTCTGGGAGTTATGCCTCGCGCAGTGACCCTCACAATTTCCAGCATGAAATTATGACGTGGAGTTGTCTAGGTGATCGCTTGGGCGCATTGTTAACACCTCTGGGGCGCAGAGTGTCTTGACAAATAGTCATGAATCGTAGACACATGGTCATGACTCACTTCCAGCATCACATGAACTAGTGTAATAAATGTGTGTAGCCTTCACTATTACAGGACCGGATCACCACCAGACAAATGTACCAGCTTGTTGGTGTAGGCACTGAGTAGGCACACAGCGGGAAGTAGGCCAGGAGCGGGAGAGACAAGCCGGCACGTCTTTCGATCATTGTCAGAAACTGGTGCTTGTCACATCTCATGAATTGTTGGCTGCTTTATGGTCTGCGTGTGTCAGTGTGTGTGTGTGTGTGTGTGTGTGTGTGTGTGTGTGTGTGTGTGTGTGTGTGTGTGTGTGTGTGTGTGTGTGTGTGCCTGTCGATCTATTTTTACGAGAAATAGTAGAAACAGACCTGGCAATATCGGAATGATTTAATTTGTGGTCAGTGTTGCATGCAAAATACACGTTAATACTACAGAATCATAAGCCGATTGATGTTGTGTTGTTTTCGTCGTTTTTTTTTATAATTACATCAAAGAGCAAAGCAAAATACGGAACAATATATATACGGACGCGCCTGATGTTCGGAAATAAAATTGTACACGAATGACGCTCGTGCACCGGACCGTGTCTTCCCGCAGCGAGTGTGCGGCGCGCCAACACAAGTCACACAGAATCACCACAAAACATGTTACTTGCTATTCTCCATCAAAAATGTTCCATAATACGACTAGATTGCACGCCATTTTCTCAGCTTTCCCTAGCAGTGCATTAAGCTAAGTACATTACAATATTTGTTTAGACTGACGTAATTTAGTAAATCCAGCATCTTTGTTCAGGATAACTCCGCGAGGCTCTTAAGCCCCTGGGCTCTTCTTTAATGTGTTTCGCACACTACTTGTTGCCTCTCTGATCTCGCCTGCCACTTCAAATTAACACTCGGCTCTTACAGCAGCATTACTTGCGCCGGTGAAAAAAAAATAAAAGCAACAAATAAGCAGTGAAGAACACTTCATAACTGAACAGAAAGAAGCCCTCCTCCGTGCACCTAATTAAATCACTACACAGTCCTGCATTGCGATTTGAAGGAAAATACAAACATTTATTTTGGCTCGAGTGAGGCTGATTTCTGAGTGTTAAGGAAGATCTGACGGTAGACAAAGGCGGCGAGGCGGGAACTCGATGTTTAAGGCGAGCGGAGATCTTCAGGGAGAAGGGTAAAGCGAAAATGTCTTGAAGGCTCTGCTTGATATTCGAACTTACACCAAATGAATTAACGGCATGGGCAACTCAACAAGTCAAGACAACTCATACTGGATCTCACTTACATTTCTGTGCTGATATATCATACACCGAAAAAGTACTGTGTATATCATGAAGGAGGCATGAATGCACCAGGATTAGTTATTCATCTTAACATCTCGCGGTGCTCGGCGATGTCCAGACGACTCGTGAACACACCATGAGCAGTATTTCACGAGAGGCAAGCACCAGAAAAAATTCCTGCCAACAAGTGGTGGAAGTGTGGCAGCAGTGTCTTCATGAAGCACCCTCATCATTATACCTGTCCTGTACTGAGCTGATACATGAAAAAAATAACGAATATCTTCTTCCTAGCTTCAGGAGCCGCGGTGTGTACCTATCATAAAAGATCTTGTATAATCTTCATTACGATCTAATGCCTCTACGAATCCTTAATGAATGTTATGATGAGTCCAGTGTTTCATGCATCGCTCGCTTCAATAGTGTGCTCTAATTTACCTTTCACAAGCAGAGCATGGTGAGAATTTTATAATGATGTTGAATTGAGACATCAAAAATATTCCGTGTAATATCATACATCGCTAAGTAGGGCGGGAGTGCTGTGTGTTTTAATGCTAGTTAAGCTTATTACCTCCCTTATCAGGTCAAGGCTTTGCTGCAGAAAGATAAACGTAAAAAATTGACAATAATAATGATAATGATAATAATAATAATAATAATAATAATAATAATAATGATAATGATAATGATAATGATAATAATAATAATATAATACAACAACTAAAACAAGTGACAACAGCAAGACCTAAGGGCATGAAGAAGTAAACACGCTGAATGGCAAACACAGGCACACGTGCATAAATAAAAAAAAATAATAATAATAATAATAATGGCGCTTTATTGAAAACTGGCGAAAGAAGATGCAGAGAGAGAGAGAGAGAGAGAGAGAGAGAGAGAGAGAGAGAGAGAGAGAGAATTACAATCATTATTCTTCGAGCATATAATTGAATTCCCTAGATTAAATGGTAGAGTTTTTACTTAAGAGGAAACACATAACATTTTTTTCCTAGTTCATAAAAGCTTTTTCTAGAAATACTTATATTGTACATGACATTACGTACACAAATGGTAAAAAAAAAAAAAAGTTAGCTTCTACTATTGTCGACAGAAAACCTTAGAATCCTTTACCCGTCACCCTGTTTGTCAGCCACACACAAAGCAGACGACAGTGGGGGACGATGTGTTTACTGTGCTGTGAATAAGGAACGTAAGAAGGCAACTCGTCACTCTTCCCTGACAACCTCCGCGTCTCCAGGTAATCAATCGCACAGGTTAGGCCTAGTGGTTGTTTTGGTACTTAATATACAGAACTTCGCCTTTCACATGATTTCGAAGTACATAAGTTATTTAGTAAATGTAATATACGCATTAGTGTCTCGTGTGACAGATATACATGTCAAGTTGAGATCCTATTCAACATTATGGAGTTTTTAGTGTGTGTGTGTGTGTGTGTGTGTGTGTGTGTGTGTGTGTGTGTGTGTGCGCACTGATCGTCTCTCCAAACTGAACCTCATTACATCAGGAACAACTTAACACTCTCCTAATTAACACTCTTCCCCCGCCCCCACCTCTCTCTCTCTCTCTCTCTCTCTCTCTCTCTCTGACTCGCTCACTCACACACTTCATATCAATCATCCTGTTATCCATTACATACATAACACAACCCCTGCTCTCTTAATTCTCTTCCACACCATGTAAACTTTTAGCACCCTCTTCGTTACCCAGCACTCTCTCTCTCTCTCTCTCTCTCTCTCTCTCTCTCTCTCTCTCTCTCTCTCTCTCTCTCTCTCTCTCTCTCTCTCTCTCTCTCTCTCTCTCCACCGAGCATTAAACCTTTCCCATTAGAATGTAAAATACCAAGCCTGGCAGTACAATCATGGCACTCATCCCTGCCACTCCTGTACCCGCCAGCCTCCCTCACCCTCCACTACCTTGATATCGCTGTGTCCACCTGCCTGCTTCCCTACCTCTAGTGTTTGCCTGGTTCACTTCTGTCCGGAGGTGAGAGCATGTGAGGGTAGTGATGACCTGTGCTATTCCATTTGTTGGCCTGAAGCTCGCACTCTCAACTAAGGGGACACTTCTAAAAATTTGCAGGCCACGTTCTCATTTCTAGATGTGTTAGAAGGGTTAGAAAGGTCTGCAGCGATAGTTTTCGTGACGTAAGAAAGACCTGTCTTGCTGTATGGTATGGAGGCGATACCCTGACAAAAAGACGCGTAGACTTGGAGGTGGTGGAGTTGATGTCTCGATATTCACTTGCAGTAACGGAGAGGGGCATCAGGAAACGACTCTATTAGAAAGACGGTAAAAGACGGTACATGTACGAGGGTTGGGAGGAAAAGCGAGAGAGGCGAGACGAAGATGGGAATGTGCAAAGGAGAGATACAGATTATATTGGGAAGAGGATACTGTGGATGAGGTTGCCACGGAGGACAAAAGGAAGGCCGAGGAGATTCATGGACGCCGTAAAGAACATGCAAAAGTGGGAGTGACTGATAGGGAGGCAGAAGATAGAGGGAGGTGGAGATGATCCGGTGTGGTGGCGACCCATGACAAGGGCAAGCCGAAAGAAGCTTAGGTCTTCACTTCTCAAGGGTGAGTAATTTTGTTCTATTTTTGTAGGTGTGCAAAGGTTTGTTACTCGTTATATCTTAGTACAGCACAGTTACGTAGATCCACGCATACACACATGTAATCTCTCTCTCTCTCTCTCTCTCTCTCTCTCTCTCTCTCTCTCTCTCTCTCTCTCTCTCTCTCTCTCTCTCTCTCGCGACGAAACGTGAGCCGTGTTTATCACCAGCGAAACGGAAACTCGCTCACAGCGCCAACTGCAGGCAGGCAGTCATCATTAATGCGAACAACTTTGTCCCTCGCGCCGGTGAGCCGCGGACACCCAGGGACATGTCGCCTCTCTCAATATTAATTAACACCCGTGTCTCTCGTCCCACGTCGCCAAGTGCAATATAAGACAATAGCCACACACAAACACATACACACACACACACACACACACACACACACACACACACACACACACACACACACACATAATATTTAAGTGTTGAGGTCTTACCATATTTTCTTGATAAGTTTTAAGTTAATTTTAGAAGTGACAAGAAAGGGGGTCAAAGAGACGCGTAGCCAGGGACACATTTCAGGCTTCATGGTTCGCCAAGATGACAAGAAAACATCAAAGGAGAGACGGACACGGCAACCGCCTTTGCATGTCTGAGTTGAGCCTTGACAACCAATCAAGTGCTGCTGCCTGTGAAGTGCGTGTTGATATCATGATATAAAGACGAATCAAATATGTTTAGCGAAACACGATGAAAAAAAAAATGAAAAAAAAGCAAACCTTCGAGGCTACACTCCTTCAACGCAACAGACACTGCACAGCAAATTGTAGGCAAGATTTCTTTCTGCCGTGAGGAAAAGAAGGTGGAAACAGCAAATACGGCCAGCCAGTGTACAAGCACAATATTCGTAGTCCACCGAAGCTTTGGGAGCCACGTGAAGAACCAATAGAGGCACCGCCAAGGGATTCTGTCGCTAACTCGAGTCTCGCCGAGAAATATATCGGTAGTTGTTTCGCGGGAAAATATTCTCAACTTCTGCCTCTGCAAGTGGAAGACAAACTCCAAGTTCTCTCTGGCATGACTCGCTGGAGGGCGAGACGCCGGCTACGGTGCTGGGGAGGAAAATCCTAGATCCTGGAACCGTCACTTGAAATCGGACTGCAATCTTAAAGGCCATCAATCGTGTGTCCTCTGAGCCACCTGTCACTGCCAGGCGAGAAGCTGCTGCATCATGCTCTCAGGGAGGAGCGCGGCCCTGCGTGGCGGGTGTCCGAACACTGGCACTGTATGCTGGATCACGCCTTCACTTCCTTCGGGTCGTCGTGAACGTGAATCGTGTCAAAAAGAAAGCTTTCTCTATGGAAAAATGCAGCACACTCACACCTGACACGCTCGTTCCTCATAACAGTAAAGGTAAAGCACACAATTAGTAATCAAGAGAAGGCGCTGGAAATTAATTAACACTGCAGAGAACTGGGCCACTGCTCCAGGCTGCCACCCACGCGCCTGACGGTCAGCTGCCGCCGCGCCAGACAACACGTCCCCAGCCTTTACTTGTCTTACACAACCGTGTATCATCTGCACCGCGACGATTGCTTATATATATATATATATATATATATATATATATATATATATATATATATATATATATATATATATATATATATATATATATATATATACATATATATATATATATATATATATATATATATATATATATATATATATATATATATATATATATATATATATATATATATATAGAGAGAGAGAGAGAGAGAGAGAGAGAGAGAGAGAGAGAGAGAGAGAGAGCATTGTTCTTGATCCTGCACTCATGATAATGCGTCATGCCACTAATGAGCAGCCAGCCTTTTGGATTCACTGAAACGGAAGTGCCTCAGTTGATAAAGCCTCTGCCAAGTGGGCGGAGAAGCATGGGACGGTATTTTTTTCTTATTTTTCCAGGGAATGTTGACTGCCTACATATCAAGGACTCATCTGTGGGTAGCCAGGGACTCATCTGTGGGTAGGCAGAGACTCATCTGTAGGCAGCCAGTACAGTACAGAGATGACTTTTCCAGCACGAGGGCGTATGTTATGCACCCTTTAATCCTAAAGATAAAAACTCCATAACTCAACACGGCTTGCACTCCTGCAATCAGACATGCACAGGCAGCCAGCTGGGGGAAGCTCGCCATGCACAAAAAATAAATATTGGCATTTTTTTCCATACGCATTGTCAAATCTGTAGTTCAACTTTCAAAAAAGTTTAGGCAAATTAAGGAAACCTCCAATGCTTACCACTGGACGCTCTTCTCAAGGCATCCAATACAAAAGGTGGACTCTTCTGGGTCACTTCCACATAACGTACTCCTTCCCATCGCCTTCAAAATATTCCGACTCCATTTTGGGTGTAATTTCTAGTGTTCTATGCCCTTTTGCCCCTCGAAAGATTTGCAATTGTGACAGAATCCTCACACAGTCCTTCATGAACTTGTCTACGTGCACAGGACGAACCTGGTTAAACTTTTCATATTGGTGGAAGTCTACCTTAATTCAGCGCGTCTAGAAAAAAAAAGAAAAAAAGAAAAAAAAAAAGGTAGGAGTGATCTAATCTCCTGAAATACTGTTCTATATCTTTAACATTCTGTCTTTCCTTCTAAAGTTGTTTTTGTCGAGTTTCTCCGAGTAAGAAAAATTACAGCTCCTCTGATCACCAGATTGGACTTAGTGAAGAGTAAAAATACTTGTGATTCTCTTCCTTTCCTGGTCTTCTTTTGAGAAATTTGGTGAAAATTTAGATATCGTCTTGGACATTGTGAAAACTTCCGCCAAGGGTCACAGTATCTTTTTGATTTCCGGATATCTCTCCTGTGGATGTCAGACCTTCCTTTGCACCTTCAACTCGAGTTCCCCCTCTTACCGGTAGTACATACAGCTCCTGCGATTCAAGTGGTCTCAATTCTTCTTGACTCATCCAACATAGAGCATCACGTCCTTTACACTCACTAAATTATCCACATTCCATCCAAGCCTATACTAAATCTTTCAGCGTAATTTACATGAACGCTCTCAACAGCATAATCCAAAACTGAGAAAGACCTCCATTACTTTTGAATAGGGCGGGAAAACCTAATTTTCCTCAGTGCCTCACCAGTTTAATTAATCCATCTGTCATCCTGAAAAGACGCTGCAGGCAAGTATCTCCTCTTTTTTAACACCCAGCCAGTATCTTCTCTACAGCGAGCATCCCTTCATATCCTTCACTAGAAATGTGATGTGGAAATTTCATAAACTTTTATCGTGGGCAAATCAGATTCGGTGTTAAACGTTCTGTATCAACTTCAATTCACTTTTTTTACTGTCTCTGTGAGGTGTTGGGATATTCATATAATATTCAAAGTGTTCCTGGCTTCCATGTGAGGAGGATTATGGGACAGGCCTGGCTTAAAGGGCGACGGAACGCGGCCTCTCCATTTTACCGCTACATGGTGCCTCGTTACCTATTGGATGAACCACAGCTCTCAGGTTCCTCAGTGCCTCACACACAGCACGTCTAAACACAGTAATTCAGGTTTTCCGCCACACTGATTACCCTTCTCTACCTGACTGCCACTGACTTGCCACAAACTACCGCAACTTGCTAACTGTACGCCTCGACTCCCTCCCACATACTACAAGCTGCGTCACATACATCGCCACATCAATACAAGATACAATATTTTTTCTACTTAGTTATCTGTGCATTCACTCTCCTGTGTCCATATTAATAAAGCAAAAGATGACCAATATTTCACTTATTTACCCGCCAATTACGTTTCTCCTGTCCGCACCAATAGAGGAAGAGCTTGTCAGTATCTTTATTTGTCTGTCTATTCGTTCTATTCTGGTCATGTCAATAAAGCAAGTGATGTCTGTGTTCGTTAATCAATTGTCTTTCGTCAGTCCTTATCAATAGAGGATGTAACAAGTATCTTTACTAATACATCACCTTCATTGTTCAAACTCTGCAACAGTGTCCTTCTCAATTCTTTCTTTCTTCATGCAAATCAAGAGTTCTTCAAGAGGAAAGTCTCTAAACACCGAGGGAGCTGAACTAACTTTTTTTATTCTTTTCTGTAATGTTTTCTGACTTTTGCATCTCCCTTTAAGATAGTGGAATTTAACTTTTTTTTTTTTTTTTCGTTCATTACAAGGATGCTCCACAGTCACTGGTTACGTTCCTCTTGTTGTGGAGGAATTAGGTTGGAAAAAAAAGAAGTGGAAATGAGAAAAGTTCATGCTTGGATAGAGTCGTGACTGAAAAGATAATAGTCGGTTCATTCATTTTCAGCCTTATCTGTTGAAAATCCACATGTTACACACTAATTTACTTATTACATCTTAAGTATACCACAACCCTAAGGAAGTATCTTACACAGTGATACTATGGCTGCCACCTGGCGCTGACCAACTCTCGGTAGATCAGGTAAGGGATAAGCACGCCAACCCCGTGTACTTTTTTTTTTTTTTTCCGGAGTTTGTTTCTCCTCCCCAAGCAACAGGGCACAGCTCCCGATTTACAACAGGTACGATACCTAATCACTGCCAGTTGAACAGGGGCTACATTGCAAAGACGCCCGCCCAAAGACTTCTTCGTGGGGTCGGGAATCAACCTGAGCCCTCTCGATTGTAAAGTGGGCGCTCTAACCACTGCGAGTAAAAGTGTCTGCATTTCTGTTTCTGATTCCACGTCTGTCTCCACTCCCGTCTTCTCTCTCTCTCTCTCTCTCTCTCTGACAGAAGGTCACCCAAATGGCAATATTGGAATAAGTAAGGTCGGCACAAGGTCGATCGACTTACAGCTGAGTGCCGGGCCGATGACCTCTTTCTGCTTAATTTGCCTTCACTCCAAAACGGCTCAGGTTACATTTTAGCGCCATAACGAGAGAATGTCGCGCCCTGCATGTTAATATCCACTCCTCCCCCCCGTCCACTCTCCTCCACGCCTCCCTCCCCTCCTCCACTCACTCCTCCCTCCACCTCCCCGTGCATGAGACGACATTGACGATAATGACGATGAGGATGATAATGAAGATGATAATGACAGTGATGACGAGATTACTGCTCTTAATTGTGATGATATTGTTGATGGGTATGTTAATGACGGTAACGATCGTGACTAAAATGATGATGATGATGGGAAGATAAGCAGTACGGTCTTAAATGAATAGCTGGGGCAATGAACAAACACCTTTACGTTACAGATCAATGGGTCTTGCAGCAAAGCGTCAATAGGAAGGGAGGTTTCCAGGAAGTGCAACTTGATGTTCGGGAGTATACATAAAGTACTAGTATTCTGAGTCACCGATAGATGGCAGGAGTCTTGTGCCACTTCTGTTCAGCGAGGAAGATAGCAGTGGTTATTGTTCATGCGAATCTGGAATACGTGAGTGTAAATATGTATGTGGGAGATACAAATAAAAACATGAATGAATGGATGAAGAGATAAAGCAGGGATGGCACAAACTGGCAGACAAACAAAAAGACAGACAAAGGGAGTGAAAAATAGATAGAATGAGAGAAAGAAAGAAAAAAGAAGGAACTGAAAGAACAAAGAAACAAAGAAGGAAAAAAAGAGAAGGAGCAGAACGGCAGAAAGAAGTGGAAAAGGAAGATGAATAAAGAAAGGAAAAAGAAGGAAAGAGGAGAATAAATAGGTAAATGAATAATATCGTTAATAAACAAACAAACATCAAAGAGTAAAGAAGTCCACAGAACTAGAAAATATAAGTAGATAAACGAAATGCAAAATTAAAAAAAAAATGAAAAATGAAAAAAATAATCCATAAATAAACAAATAAATAAATACGCACGCACGCACACAAAAAAGAATAAATAAATAAATAAATAAAAACTGCAACGCCGGATTTAGTTCTGGCATCGGACGGACAAACATTTAAAGATCCCTCAGAGACAGCAAGGGGATTTGATTTTCATCCTATAGTACAAATACAACATTCGTTTACCATCTGACCAATCCATTTAATTTTATTTATTTATTTATTTATTTATTTTTATTATTCACACAAAACTCAACATGGCTATATTTTTCCATCGAACCACTATTTTATACATATATATATATATATATATATATATATATATATATATATATATATATATATATATATATATATATATATATATATATATATATATATATATATATATATATATATATATATATATATATATATATATTTTTTTTTTTTTTTTTTTTTTTTCGAACGTGATTCAATATTGTTCCATTTGATTTATTGGTATCATTTTTTCAATTTATTTTTATTCTTTTTCATTGAGGTCACAGCGCCGCAACATGCCAAGATGAGCAAGAGAGGCCGCGTGTTCCAGTCTTGTCAATTCAGTTCGCAATAAGTGAAGAGCTTTGGGGGAAAGAAAGGAGGTCGCTGAATGTCCTCAGGTTCTTCAGAGGGTTAAGGATTCGTACAATATCAACCCTTCACTGAGCTAGGTTAAGGAGAAGAGAGGAGAGGTGAGGGTAGACAAAGAAGAAAAGAGAAAAGAGAAACGAAGCGAGGAGACAGCAACAGAAAGCAAGAGAAGAGAAAAGCGAAGGAAAGAAAACAGAATACAAAATAAGGCAAGAGAGATAAAAGAAGGCGAAACAAGGAGAGGAAGTAGAAATAAAAGACGAAACAATAAAAGACAAGAAAAGAAGAGAAGAGAAAAGGAGGGAAGCGAATCACTCTTGTAACATTGTGGTGCATGAGTGAGCTGGGGCAGAACGAAGCTTTCTTTCTCCCTATAGACTCCTTTAATATTCAACGTATACAACAACAACAACTGTATCTCTGTTTCGAGTTATTCCAGCGACCAGCGGGGAGTAAAAAAGAAAATGTAAAGCAATCACTATCGCTACGCAGACTTGGCAGCGACTATTCTATTGCATCGAGAAAACTTTGGGATGGCTTAGAGAGACAGTCATCGCGCGCGTGTGTGTGTGTGTGTGTGTGTGTGTGTGTGTGTGTGTGTTCGCGTGCATGTAGAAGAAAAATAAGGGCAGCTTTTTTTTATTATTTCATTTTCAAACTTCTCATGAAATTTCCCTGCAGGATAGTCCATCGTGCCAGCGTGATATATTTTAACCATGCTTCCAATCACCGGTGCAGGTGCAGGGCGCCGGTGCAGGTGATGGAGGAAAGTTAGAGTGCACAGGTAGTGGGAAGCAGGACGTGGAGGGAAGAGTATAAATGCCTACCGGGGATTTAGTTCCAGTTGATGGGCGTACCCTGAGGAGACACTGCTAATGAGTCCCTGGTTGTGTGTGTTTTTTTTTTTTTTTTTATATCTTTCATATATTTCACGGAATGCAAACTTAACAATGATGTACCTGCAAAAAAGGGGCTTTATCAATCAGTATGAGAACCACGCGTGTCTATAACTGCGTTCACTTCATCTGGTTTATGGTTATTGGAGTGTCAGGCGGCAGGGAGGCGTCCGGGTTGCTTTAATGACCACGGTACGCCGGGCGGGACAGGAAGGAATATTTCATGATTGGAATATTGCTCGGGGTAAAAAACATCCTCCGTGCTCCTTCACTCGGTGTAATTACGTGACGACTAAAAAGCTCGCGTCACCAGCACGATTTCCTCGGGGCATCAACACCACGCCATGACTCTCCTTCAAACAGTTCCCCACTTCACATACCTTCACCTTTTGCGCCAAGTGCCCACGGCGATCCCAGCATGCGGGGATTACTGTGTTTTTTGCGCCACTGTGTCTGCTTATCTGTTTTACCAACGGGGTCACGCAACACCAGTGCAATCCTCTCTTCCAATTAGTAGTGCAACAGAGTGAAAAGCTAGAGCGAGAGAGAGAGAGAGAGAGAGAGAGAGAGAGAGAGAGAGAGAGAGAGAGAGAGAGAGAGAGAGAGAGAGAGAGAGAGAGAGAGAGAGAGAGAGAGAGAGAGAGAGAGTGTAAAATTCAGGAAGGGGAAAAAGAGGAAGAGGACAGGCTAATACAAGGCATGAAATATTAAAGTCCAGGTCGGTCCAATCTAACCTAGCGTAACCCATGCCAGGGTATGTGTGTGTGTGTGTGTGTGTGTGTGTGTGTGTGTGTGTGTGTGTGTGTGTGTGTGAAGAGTAGCTGTGAAAGACGAGGACAAGAAGGACGAGGAAAAGAAGGAAGAAGTAAGAGGAGAAGGAGAAAGAGAAGAAGGCTGCCAGAATATGCAGGCTAAATTACCTCCACCAGTCACCTGTAGCATCCAGGAGTAGCTCAGGTGAGGCCTCGTGCAGCATGGACGTTACTCGCGCCAGGCTTAGGGAAGTGACGGCACAAAGGCGCTGGCTGGCAAGGAGGCACAGTATAATGTCTTGTTTCCTGCCTTATTTCCATCCATTAGATTCACATCCTACCTTTTGTCGAGTTGAGAGAGGAATGAGTTACCTCTGTTAAGGGTAATGGACGAGAGAGAGAGAGAGAGAGAGAGAGAGAGAGAGAGAGAGAGAGAGAGAGAGAGAGAGAGAGAGAGAGAGAGAGAGAGAGAGAGAGAGAGAGAGAGAGAGATTCAACACAGTGATCTAGAAAAAAAAAATAAAAAACTACACTCGCTAAATACACGTAAATGTCAAAGCACAACAATAAATTCATGTATATATGTATTCATCTATACACGTAGGCACACACACACACACACACACACACACACACACACACACACAAACACGAAAACAAGAAAAATCATACACCCACAGGTTTGTTAAAACATGGCTGCTAAAAAAAAAGAAAAAAAAGACACACACGGACACAACACAGACAGGTGAAAAAAAAAAATGCATAACAAATAAAAAAAAAGTTTCCGAACAACCAAACCCTGTGATTCCTCGCGTACCTTGCATTCTACACAATTCACAGTAATTGCAACCTGAGTCAGACCATGAATAAAAGCTTCACGTCGCCCACACACACACAGACACACACACAAAAACAAGCAAAACAATACAAAAACAGTAACAAAACACAGGCGGCAGAGAGCGCGACACAACACGATCATAACAGTGAAAGCAGTGATAGCAAGGGACAGAACTGTGCGGTGCTGCGGCGGGCGGGCGAGGGAAAGAGGGAGGAAGGAATAGCCAGGCAGGGATGCAAGGAACCTATGCCACCTATACCAGCAAGGGCCTGTGATTGTACACATGTAAAGGAAGGGAACGAAGGGTAGAAAATAAAGGAAAAGGGGTCAGTGAGAGGGGACAGGAGGGTGGTTAAAGGGACAGCAAGAGGGATAAGTGAGGGCGGAACAGCGCGGAAGGTGAATAAAATCAGTGGTTGGGAATGAAAAGATGGCGAGAGGGGAGGGATCAAGGCAGGGAGGAGAGGGAATGGTGGACAAGTAGGTGGGTGAGGGGAGTGGGTGTGCAGGATGACAAGGGTAACGACTGGAAGGGACCTGTGGGTGGAGGGAAGGGGGATGTGGTCAGGGAGAAGGAAGGGATGGTCTCGGTGTGTGTGGGGGCGGGGAGGGAAAGAGCTGAGCGCTATGCAGTCATAAACGTCAGGAATATTTCTGGTTCACTGGGCAGAGTAGCGGCAGGCGTGATATATTTTCGCAGAGTTGGGTGGGACCAGGGAGCGGAAGGGACGACATGTGAAAATTGTCTCAAAGGAACGCTACAGTCGCCCTCATTCCCTGCCTCCAGTCATCACCGTGCTCTTCCTTCCTTCCTCCCTTTCCTTTCCTGCTTGCCTCCGCTACTCTCCCTCCCTCCGCTCCCCTCCCTGCCGTCTTCCTTCCTTCCCTCCGTGCGCGGCTGCGGAGTTAATAATACAAGTGTAAATACAAAGGCACACACACACACTACCAGAACTGCCGCGTAAATAATGGCCTCGTATCTAGACTTACGGACGAAATTCCTGATAATACCAACACAGCGAAAGCGAAAATTAATACGAACGCTCTCACACACACCCACCCGCAGACACACACACATACACACACACACACACACAAGCTATACATCATGAAAAAACCAACACACCAATATAGCCAGCCGTCTGATAACGCAGCAGGACCCCAAAAATACTCACCCTCCCCTTCCCCAAACCTCCCCAAACCTCCCCATCAAACGCCTCTTCATAACACACCAATAGCAAAAATACATGGACATACGGGGTCATATTTTCGGATGATAATGTGCCAACAGCAAAAATAAACAGACAAATGGCGCTGGTGCTTGATAATGGCACACGAACCCGCCCCGGCAGAGACGTACTGGCCGCCAATCAAATGATGCCACACAAAGAACATAAATACCCCGCGCACGACCCCCTTGTCGCACAATAACGCGCGATCAGCTAAAATTGAGACGCAGGACGATATTATGTCATTGTTAGCCGTAAGGAGAGTCATAATAACCCAATATACGAGCGGGGAGTAAATCGCAAAGAACACGGTAACTCGCCTCCGTTGTATCTGGTTACGTGCTAAGGTATACGGCCCCGCTGTCCCCCCGCGTGGAGTTATGACCCCCAAACCTGGATATATGACCAGATATTTGGAGAGTTATGGCTGCCGTACGCTCTCTCTTCATTTAGCACGACGCTGGAAACTATATTTGACCCACTGTGAATCCTCCCCCACCCCACACCTTCCCGCCACGAAGAGGTACACACACACACACACACACACACACACACACACACACACACACACACACACACACACGGAAAGGAAGTCATAACAGAGAGATCTACGCGGACAAGAGCGAGCTTCAATCTGTTACCCTCAGATTGATGTATGTGCGCAGCCAGCCGCCATGGTAACTAGTTTGCCATTAAATTAACAAATAATTTAGGCAATCAATTAGAGTGGCAGCAGCAGAGACCAGGCATTGGGTGCGCACCTTCAGCCGCCGCACCATCAGTCACTGCAGGCCGTCAGCAGTTCACACTCCGCAGCAGAAGCGCCACCTCCTCAATTCACGTGTTGGAGCTTTGTAGTTTGTTTTGCGTATTTGCTTCTCCGCCCTGGTGCACTTCGCTCTCAGTGGTGTAGGTTCAGACAGCTGACATATGAATGATTAAAGGTGAGTTTGCATAATTAAACACACATTGAGCAATGGTGGAATCTGGCGGAGTATGATACAATAACCCGGGAGCTGTAGCGCTGTTCAGCATTCCTTTACTTTTGTGACCTAGCTGGCCATAAATCAGAATATTTTGTTCCAGAATATAGCTGCAACATCCACGTTGCCATGGTCTCCCTTCCCTACGTCCACTCAAGCACCAGTTTATTGTCCCCTTCACAGCGAATGATAAGCACTTTGGTGGGCTATAGGAGGACTTAGGGAGGTGCAAGAGTGGACTACGCGCCGTTGATCCAAACTAAGATGCGTGGTGCGGAAGTTAAGGTCACGTTCTATTATTGTTGCTATTCTGGAAACTAAACACAGGTTGGAATTTTACCACAAAGCCCGCTAATGCAAAGTAGTGGAGGAAATAAATGGGGTAAGTAATATTTCCCGTGCTGCAGTTTCAAGGAAAAGTTAGATTTTCACCTGATGCTGCGGATTAATGAGAAAGTTATTCAATTAACAGGAACACACGCCCACACACACACACACATACACACACACACACACACACACACACACACACACACACACACACACAGGAAATAATTAATACAGTGCTGAGAGCCGCCGCACTCATTATATTTTTACAATTAAAAATAATCATCCCATGATATTTATTTTCGCAGTTGTCTTTGTGGTGCGGACACGAGACGACCACTGCCGCTAAGTCTCGCCGCGCCATTACCGGAATGACTTAACCTTTAATGAAAATGCCGAGCGTAGCATTCCCAAGCACCGAGAAGTAATGCCAGAAAGGCGTTACTCCTCCTCCGGGCAAGTAATATACAACAAAACACACACACCGGACCACTCCCCACTCCCCACTCCCCCCCTCCAACACCCACACACACACACACACACACACACACACATTCTTAACGTAAACCCAAAAGAAGGATTTCGTTCCCTGGATTAGGAGGGTTTTAAACTTTGCTCTTATACAAGGGTGTTTTATATGAGTATCTAATACCACAGTGGCGTCCGGCGCAGCTGTGTTCTTGAGGTGACCTTCGGGGGACTGGCAACGCCTCTTCCACTGGACTCGCCTTCCCCACCTCCCCTCACTCGTCCCCAGCTATCTACATCCGCCACCACCACCACCACCGCCATCGCCACCGCTATTCAGACAATAGGCAGATAGTCTCTCTCCGTCATGCACGTATACACACTCACTTCCACGAGCATGTACTTGCATTTTCGCAATTGTACGGCGCCTGTTTTACTGTCCTTACAATCACGGACACAATACCGTCACTAGCATGCATTACTGTCCTCCTGTCATTTTGCGCCATGTGTCCTGCACAACCCAATTCCCACCACCCACCCTTACCCCGATTCCGCACCATCCATAACCCAATACTCCGTCACCCAATCCCATACTATCCAAGACCCATTTCACATCCTCACCTCGATCTGCCATCCACCACCCGACCCTCCCTCACCCCTCACCCCCTACCATCCAAAACACACCGTACATCCTCATCCTTTTCCCCTATCATCCAAATCCAATCACACACCCTCACCCCGAACCATCCACCACTCACTGTGTCCCCTCAGCCCTCACCAGGACCATCCAAGACCAAACGCGCACCCTCACCCAGTTCCCTACCATCCAACACTCTCCATCGCTTGTCACAGGAGTCCAGGCGCCCTCCCTCCTCCAGCAGCCCCCACACAGCCCGCACAAAGCCTCGCGACCTTGAATTATCCTCACGCATCGTTCCTCTCAATCGATATCAGAGAATCATCACGGCTGGATATGAGACATGTGCACTGTCCAAAGCATTTCTCTTCTATAATTCACGTCTCTCTTCGGTCTGCACTTCTTGTCTGGGACGTGGGAGTGCGCGTGTCGAGGACTGAGGAAAGGAAATCTGTCCAGGTATAGGGAAGGATTAGTTGTACATTGCAGAGGGTAGGGAGGATTACCTGTTAATTATTCGTGTGTAATCTGTTTCGCTCCCTCCACCGGACGAGGCACTTAAGACCGAAAGGAACAAGGTAAGACGTCTTAAGTGAAATGGAGATGTAGTGATATACGTTGGCTAAGGAATATAGAATATGCACAGAGTTTGCAGCATTCTACTTTTCTCTCCCCGTTTGTCAGGAATCAGAGTTGGGTCCAATGATTAATGCAGGAATGGAGCTTTGTGGCAGTAGACAGAATGCTCTTTTGGTACGTGGAAGAGGGGAAGTTAGTAAAAAAAAATGAGGACTTTGCAGTTATCTTCTTTTCCCTCTCCGTTTGTCAGGAATCAGAGTGCACAATGAATAATGGACGAACAGAGCTTTGTGGTGGTAGACTGAGTGCTCCTTAGGTATCTCAAAACGAGGAAGTTAGTAAAAAGCGTGATATTGTGAAGCAGACCTCGATAAGAGCTTTCTGGCGGCAGGACGGAGAGGCGAATACTGCTGGTGTTGAAGGATCGCCGATAAATGAGGCTGTCAGAGGAAAAGGCAGAATTCTGAAGGTCATCGTGTCAAGAGGAGTTCGGATCGTGTAATTCTGACTGTCGATTTGGAGTTTCTGTTTAATCGGCGCTCTTCCCTCACTCATTTTTAACATTTTCCTATTTGATTTGTATTTTTGGGGGGCTCCTGTACTCCATGCTTGATAATAACAATCTCCGTGCAGGAATGAGAGGCGCGGGCGGCGGTGGGTAAACAGGGAGAATAGAGCTGATTAACTGAAGCGTCACGTGCTGTAGAGATTTAGTTTTCACAAGTTTATTTTTAGCAATGGACTGTGAGAGATTTCAAACAATTATCCTGTCTCTTTATCTCTTCACATTACAGTGTCATTTTAATAATATTCTATCTCTTCAGTATCTTATCTCTCTACTGTCCTATTTCGTTACTACTATTCTATCTCGTAACAAACTTATTGATATTATATTGCCCATTTCTTTGCACTATTCTATCTTTTTATTAATTTCCTACCTCTATAACGTTCTATCTCTTTATTACTATCTGTGAAATATCTTTTTACTACTGTCCTCTCTATATATCACCCGTCTCCTTAACCAATAGCTAGTTAGTAGTAGTTCCCAAACAGCCATGCAGGGACCTGAAGTTCTGTCCCTGTTTGCTTATCCCTTGTAATCCTTTGTAAACACCTTTATGTCCTAATTAGGCTCAACAGTTTAACTATAGAACTCTGGCTACGGTATGTGACAAAAAAACAACTAGCACTATGAGGAAGTTGTACGAGTAATATGACAAAAAAAAAAAAAAAATAGCACTATGAGGAAGTTGTAATATGTACATGCAATTGTTCATCTTGGTGGATAAGGTATAAATGTTTGAAATGAACACGGTGAGCTGACGCAATGTGATATCTTCTCAAGGATAGAGGGTGAGGGAGTGATAAGTCCTTCACGTGAGATTAAGTACGTGTAGGTTTCCAAGCCAGGCGCTGTATTCTGCGACACTTAGTGCTTCATGTCGGGTTCCCACGGTGTTTTATTAAATGATTCTTTCACTGTTAAATAATGTTGTCCAATGATCATTTACAACTTTTTTTTATACATTAATGTTTTGTGCCGAGAAAATTAAAAAGTAACACTCGATTATCTCTCTTTTTATGTGTGACCTTGCAAATTATCTTTACCGTCCCCTGAATGTTATGAAAGGCCAACCAATAGCAGTGAAAGAGTTAAATATACAGAATCCTTATTAAACTACCAATAGAATCACAAAGAACACCATTCAAAACGCCCGTAACTTCCACCATAGCAGAGATGAGATGCTGAGGCGTTTCAAAAAGCAGTCCTAGCCATCGCGACTCAGACTGGCGCCTGCGTAGTTTGGTTATCAGTTGACGTTATCGGAGACGGAGCAGCTGACTTGTGCAGGAGAGAGTACGAGTAGCAGTTCTCACATCGAATTCAACCCAACGATCAGAACACTGCCAACCGTTCTGTACCTTGAAAGCGTATCCGATCCCATTCGCCTTAAGGACTGTCTCTCTCTCTCTCTCTCTCTCTCTCTCTCTCTCTCTCTCTCTCTCTCTCTCTCTCTCTCTCTCTCTCTCTCTCTCTCTTTATACAAGGGGATTAGACAAATTAATGGACAGGGATGATAGGTGGAGATGAGCATGTATATTACTGCCACATATAGGCCTATTGGATTCTAGCGCTGCCCCCCCCCCCCTCTCTCTCTCTCTCTCTCTCTCTCTCTCTCTCTCTCTCCACTGTCCTCACCTGTCGGGACGCCTCGCCTCCATCGGGCCAACTTCTCAACTTCAGTCATTTTGCCTTCATATCTCTCTCCGGTGGCTGCTTTTACATGCATTATCTCTCCTCTTAACAAACCACATAAATCCCCCGCCCCCCATCTTCCCTTCCTCCACGGCGCTCCCATCCATTGTCTCTTATAACTTCTCTTATCTCTTCTTGTTCGCTTTGTTTATAGGTCCTGAATGTCACCCTCCGTCTCCCTCCCTCTTCTCCCACGCTGTCACGAGCCCTGTACCATCTCTCCCTCTCTCGCTCGCTCGCGCTCTCTCTCTGTCTTTCTCTCTGGTTCTCATTTCTCCTTTCAAAGTATTACTTCTCTTTTGCCGAGTACTGGTATTCAACTTTTAATCACGTATTCTTCTTTCTACCCCCCCCCATCCTTACCATGCCTTCAATCTTGCCTTCTCCTTATCTCTCCTAGTGCCTTCAATCCTGCCGCTCACTCACAGCCTCCCTCCTCTCATCACGGCGGCCTCGTCTTGGAAGCATCGGGTGCAGCCTTAAATTAGGACTCAGCTGTGTGTCTTCTTATACGAGTAACTCAGCCGGATTAAGGGAAAGCGAGGGAGGTAAACAAGAGAGTCCAGGTATGCTGGGATGCTGACTGAAAGGAAGGCAAGTTTACGGTCACTTCTGAGGCGGTGCGATGGTGTGCTTCAGGTAACAGGTCACCCGCGTACATTGGCAGAGCGAGTGGCGCCTTGCACGTCCTTTTCATCACGCGGGAAGGGAGGATCCTGATAGAAAGGGGCCTCGCTCGTTGCCTTCCCAAAGAGCTCCTCCTACTTCGACCCTCTCTCTCTCTCTCTCTCTCTCTCTCTCTCTCTCTCTCTCTCTCTCTCTCTCTCTCTCTCGCCGTGGTTGTGTAGATAAGCGGGAATTTGCTCTTTGCTTTAAAGTTATTTGGAACGAACACTGCTGATAAACATGGAATTTGCTTTTTTTAGAGAGTTTTCCCGTTTTTCCTTGTTTTTTTTTTTTGTTAGAGAAAAGGAGGGAGGGAGGGAGGTGGGAGAGGGTATTATGTAAAGTAGATGTATTATGAAGGAAAGGAAGGCACAGTGAACGAATAGAGAACGAAATATGTGTAAATAAGACTATGCCATTATGTTTCGGGGCTTGGAGAGAGAGAGAGAGAGAGAGAGAGAGAGAGAGAGAGAGAGAGAGAGAGAGAGAGAGAGAGAGAGAGAGAGAGAGAGAGAGAGCATACCCACACATCCAGGATTCCAACCAACCCTGCACCACTTCCAAACAAAGCACCAGGAATGCCGACAAGGAAAATTTGACGAACGGCCGCCATTTGTTATCTGACGGAGAGCCAAGAATGCCGCGATTGAGGAGAGAAAAGAGGAAGTGACGGGAGGATGAAGAAGTAAAAGCGGTGATAGGTTAGGACAGTGACGAAGGGAAATAAAGAAAAGGGAAACAAGGAAGGGGATTAGCACTGCAGGAAGTCAGGTGAGGCGTGACAAGATGCAAGTGAATTATTGAGTAGCATTCTGTCAGCGGGATCCAGTGTGTGATGGGTGAGTAATCAGGGAAGTGGTGGTGGTGGTGGTGGTGGTACAGCTATTGCCAAACGAGGCGAGAACATAGAAGGGATAACTCCTCTGTGTGTGTGTGTGTGTGTGTGTGTGTGTGTGTGTGTGTGTGTGTGTGTGTGTGTGTATGAATGATTACCAAAGAGGCTGTTTAACAGGGATGATTCACTGCCATATTACCTGCTTTATTACCGCTCTGCATTGTGCCTTCCCCCCCTCCCCTCCAGACACACACACAGGGTAGACACATAAAGCCGAAGGACGGGAGAAATATGGTTTTTGGCACAGTTTTGGCTTCGTCACTTGAATTAATGGAGGTCTTTCATTGCCGCTACAACTCCACTTTCCTGTTCGCCTCCGCCACGTCCCACACGTTGGAAGACAATAACAATAATAAATAAAAATAGATAACTGCCTGGAAAGCCATAAGTTTCCATAAGGCAAAAATACTCATATGAAAATAATAAACTTTAACAATTCATTAAATATTTTCCGTGTGATTACCAACATTTTCAAACCAGATTAGAGTTCGCTTCCGACGCGCCTGGTGAGCACAGGTCAATACATTTAGGTTATGGTTGTAATGACACTAATTAGCATAACACCATAGTACTCGTGTGTGTTAATGCGTTCATCAGAAGTGATACTGGTGTGTTCGACGTAATCTGCTTTGATAATAATACCAAACATAGGGAATTTATTTGTCATTTTAGTGAGTTTTCTATAAAAGTATCATTCTGAATGCTACCTGAAAACTTATGGTCTGCTCCATAAAATACCAGAACTGATCAAGTGTATGATGCTAAATCAAACGCAATTTTGTATCGTGTGGTAGTTCAGCTCACAGCGATGCAGACGTCACTACGGGTGCGGTCTGAGCAACCCATGGCCACCACGAGCCTTGCGAGCATCACATTACAAGTATCCATCCAAGCTGTACTAGAACACTGCTCGGAATATCGCTCCGGTAGGGAACACTGCAAGCTTGACTTGAGTATTCCTAACCATGGCTAATAAATGATTTCCAACTATGGGTTTTAGAAGCCATATTACATTGTTTTCAAGAACGAGTCTAATAAAAAGATGAACTGGGATAACAATTTGGCAGAGCTCGTTTGAGACACTCCGCAAATTTTCGCTACTACGGTCGGGTAGCGAAAATAAAGATCCTTGCCTCAGTGAATTTACCGCGCGTGTGTTTATTCTTGAAGTGATGCTTTATATTGAGTTGCTTGGATGCATGGAGTGAACCTGAGAAATATAAAATCCAGTAAGACATGCAGAAATTGAATATTATCCCTCTTGCATTAGTTGTACCATTTCCAGGATGCAATAAGACCGTGAGGTAATGTTCCCCCTGCATTTATGGCAAGATGCACTCTTTCCTCGTGTCTTCAGCCAATATCGCATGCAGACTGACTTCCTCCAGGTTTGATCGTTGACTTGTACATCATATTTCCCTTTCAAGCACTTCCTTAAGGACACAACAACAACACGTTACTCGGAAAATGCAAATAAAATCACCCACTCTTTCCGCTTAAAACGAAAGCACCTGAGAAAGTGAAGAAAAACGAACAGAAAAGAAAACACGAGAAAATTTGATATGAATCACAGCACAATAACACATTACAGACACACCGCTTTTAGATGAAACGCAGCACACACACACACACACACACACACAAACACACACAGAAAGCTTGCATAACCAACGCACACAATACAGCAGTTCAAATTATATACACACACGCACACGCACACAAAAGATCAAATAGACGGATAACTCTTACGTCTACATGCAAAAATTTGAGCGCACAGGAAAATGACGCACAGGGAACACACGCACAACGCACACGCTTTCCATGACAAACAAATGCACAAACACGCTGCGACATAAAGCTTCCATGTACACAATCGAGAACACATGAATATTCTAGTAAAGAGCAAAAGATTTACTAGAAAAAAAAAGTCAACAAAATCATTTATATCGTTGTTGGATATACAGATAGACAGATTCATAAACATACTGATTCACTGACTGACTGATTCGGTCTCTCTCTCTCTCTCTCTCTCTCTCTCTCTCTCTCTGTCTCTCTCTCTCTCTCTCTCTCTCTCGCAGCCTATACAATAAATAACAGGAATCAGTACCGTCGCTTTGCTCAGGTTAGGAAAACACTGCTGGTTTCACGGACTCAATTTTATAACGCCCCATAGCAAATGTTACCCAGGGGAGCCATACTGGTTCCGGCGCCGCATCACCCCTCTCGCATTTACAACCATAATATAATATCTACTTACTTATTCGAATATATACAAAAAAGTACTGAAATGTATTAAGTTCCATATCCCCCTGATTAAGAGTATGGTAGGAGGTCATTACTGTATTTTTTAATGGTTTTGAGGGTTACTTTGTTATGAGTTAATTTCCTAAGGGTTTCCGTCTTTAATTTTTTTTTTTTTGTGGGGTATTCATTCGTTTAGGAGTTTTTCTTCTTTTTCTTCGTCAGAGATTTTCTTCAGTATTTTTCTTCACTTCCGTCAGGGTTTTTCCTCTAGTTAGGGATACATTTTTCCTCAGTAGTTTCCCTGCAGTCAATGGTTTTCATTTTTTTTTTTTTTTAACTGCGGGTTTTCCTTTCCTTAGTGCCTTTCTTTCCCTCAGGATTTTACTGTCTCCAGGGCTGCACATCTTTCAGGGGTTTACAGTCCCAGGGGTGTACATCTTCAGGGCTTGATATAGGATGGGAGGAAAAACTAGATGCGCATGAAGCTGCCAGAGATCTATTTGTTCATTCTAATATACTCTCTGCAACATGGGATGGTATCGTGATGCATTTAACACACACCATTAACTGTCCCACTCATAATCTATTTAAAAAGCACTACAAGCACGTCCTTGGAGTTCTCTCTAGGAAATCTATAAACAGAGGTACAGGAAATAGTTTAATGTATCGTACTTGTATACCAGAAAGGGTTATCAATAAGGTGCATTAGAAAACGTAATCATTAAGGTGCCCGAGAATTAATTACGGGGTCACGAATACATTCAAAGAAATTAGCGTGCATAACAACAACCTTCAAGCGAGCTTACTCACGCACACACACACACAAAGACACAAACACGCACATGCACGCAACCCATCAACTCACCAACACACATACTCGTACACCCACCCATCATCAACAGCACCCTCCCAATAAAACACCATTACTCCCTCCTAAACACAAGACGGCAAACACAACGCCATCAAGAAAGCAAAAAGGAAAAAAAAAAGAAAAAAACTCCGTAAAAAAACACAAACACACATACCCTGCAGCACAACCCCTTCCTTCTTTATCCCTGCCAGTCTCTTTACCTTGCCTTGCTCTCCCTATCGAACCCCGGAAGTCTCCATTGCCTGCAGGGACACACAGTACAGGTAACACTAGGCAGGGATAAAAGGAGAGGCAGGTAGGACAGGTAAGAGAGGTAAGACTGTTTTCCTCACTGGCCAAGGATTATGACGTGTAAGAGTATAAAGGAAGAGAAAGGAGGAGGGAAAAATATAAAGATCGGAGGGAAGGAGGGAGAGGAGGAAGAAAGGAAGAAGGGAACGAGAAGATCACTCACCTCTATACTACCTGGGGGAGGAGGACCTGTCTTGGGGGGGGGACGGGATGGGGAGATGCAGCCATCATCATTACCTCCATCACAGGTATTACAGCGGCTAAAGGTCTCCTCCACCTCCTCCTCCTTATGCGTCTACTCCTCTCACTTCTCTTTCTCCTCTTCTTCCTTCTCCTCTTCTTGTTCGTGCTTCCTCTCCCAAGCCACAGGATAATCCCAACGCACGTGTGGGTGAGTGAAACTTCCTTTTATAACCGTGAAAAAAGCTACGCACACACACACACACACACACACACACACACACGCTCATGACTGGTGTGGTACATATTTCGCCTCTCGATGGTGTTAAAGTTTGTACCAGAACGGAAGTTGCGATTTTGTTGGTTAAAATGGAGATATAACAGAGAGAAAAATGCGTGCCCGGTGTGTGTGTGTGTGTGTGTAGGAGGGAGAAAGGTGAGATGTATGTCTCATATCTCACTTTTTTTTTTTTTATCCCTTCTGGATTCTCTTTCATCGTCATTCACAAGCCTCACTTTTGTTCTGTTCTATTTTTGCCCCCCCTGTTATTGTTCTCCCATCACCACCATTTCGTTTTCTCATCGTTCTTTTCCTGTTCCTTTTTTTTTTTTTTCACTTCTTCCCTCAGGCAGTTCTGTTCACTCGATTCACCTTCACTTTCATCTCTAAAGTTTTACGCAAGTTTTCAACATATCTTCTTTATTCTGCTTATTCTCCACAGATTTATCATTATTCCTCTTCCTCCTCCTCCTTTTCCTCATCTTTTTTTTTTCCTTACACGTCTGTTCCCCCCTATTACTTTTCCTCTTACTCTCTTTCCGCCTCGCTACTCATTACACCCTAGAGACACACACACACACACACACACACACACACACACACACACACTCTCTCTCTCTCTCTCTCTCTCTCTCTCTCTCTCTCTCTCTCTCTCTGTGTGTGTGTGTGTGTGTGTGTGTGTGTGTGTGTGTGTGTGTGTGTGTGTGTGTGTGTGTGTGTGTGTGTGTGTGTGTGTGTTTGTTTTTGTTCTGGTTAATGAAGCTAAACGTTATAATGATGATGGTGATGGCTGGTGGTGGTGATGGCTGGTGGTGGTGATGGTGGTGGTGGTGGTAGCTGGAGGGAGTGGTGGTGGTGGTGGTGGTGAAGGAACAAAGGACAGGGACACGACGAAGAACTAATCATGATCTTAAAAAAAAAAAAAAAAACAGACACACCAACACACACACACACACACACACACACACACACACACACACACACACACACACACACACACACACACACACACCCTCTTTAAACCCTCACATCATCACTCAAAACGAAAGGACAATCACACAACAACACGAAGGAGGAAGAACAACTATCATTATTATCCTTGTGTGGCTGTGTGGCGTGGCGGCGGCAGGATGTGGTGAGGGAGGCGTTCCTTGGCCCCACCCTCGGTCACCCCAGCACGTGCCTAGACGCCGGACATCCGCCATTAAGAGAAATTACTCTACTCGATTCGCTTCCTGTGTCGGCGTCGATGTACTGAGGGCTGAGGTGGGCGAAGGAAGGAAATGCAGTAGTAAGCCGAGAGATTACGTAAAGAAGGAAGAGGAAGGAAGCAGTAAAAGTGAATTAAAAGACTGGTGAAATAGATGAGAAAGATGTGAAGAATGAGGACTTTTTGGAAGACTGATGAAGGAAAGAATGAAGGGACTAAGAAATGAAATAGACCGAAGATAAGAAAAAGGTTTAGTAGCGAAAGAGGAAAGGTGAAGGGAGGATAAACGGGTGGAAAGGAGGAAAATATAATGGAATGAAGGGGTGATGATATGTAGAGAAGGAAGGAAAGAAAATCATGAGAGTGTAAGTAAAGACGATAAAGGAGTGAAACAGAAAGGCTGAAGTGTAAATAAATGAACGGAGAAGCAAAAAGAGAGAGGAATAACATGAATTAAACACGAATAACAACAAGGGATAAACTAAAAAAAAAAAAAAACATAAAACATCAAAACATTCTCGCACAGAACAAGAGAGAAAAGGAGGAAAAGAAAAATAGGGAGAAATAAACAGCAGAAGACATAGGAGTGGGGAGATGCAAACGTTCGTGGATTGTTGGGAGAAAATAATGTGACTTGGGAGGGAGAGGAGGGACGGGGAAGGGATGAGCGGGGTAGGGTGAGGTCAGACACTGGAACTGGCTGGATTTTTATCTTTTTTTCCCCCGCGGTGTTTTGCGGCGGGCGGTAATTTAGGTCTGAATCGTGGTAATGGTGATTTAAAGGCGGAATCTACCACGTCCCCCACCGTCACCGTCCGATTCCTTCACCTATTCGTCTTCTACCATAAGCGTTCCCCTGTTCCTCTCCCTCCCACTCTCTCTGGTGTGCTCCTTACCTCTACAACTTCATTACTTTTAAGGGAAGAGTCACAAGTGTAGGGGTTGGGAAATGAAGGTAAAAGATTAAGCCTAAAAAAGACGCGGCCAATCTAGTAACTGTAGTGCTTTATTTCCAGAAAGAGCATAGGCAAGGTTGTGAGGTGTGTGCGTAGGTGGGAGTTCAATGTTTTTATTCTCTCTCTCTCTCTCTCTCTCTCTCTCTCTCTCTCTCTCTCTCTCTCTCTCTCTCTCTCTCTCTCTCTCTCTCTTACTTACAGAATAGCATATGTATATCTTTACTTTTTCATCTCTTACTCGTATAGTCTCTGTGTGTGCGTGTATCTCTCTCTCTCTCTCTCTCTCTCTCTCTCTCTCTCTCTCTCTCTCTCTCTCTCTCTCTCTCTCTCTCTCTCTCCAAAAAATTCCCCAGAATCTTTCCTTTCCCTCTTCTTCCCTTTTACTTTTCACTATCTTCTCTCTTTCACCTTCTTCCTCTTTCTTCTCTCCGTTTCTCGCTCTCACCTTTCGTCTTTCTCTTCACCTCCCTCTCTTTCCTCCCTGCCTCTCCTCAAACCCTCACTAACAGCGACGTGACGAGAAAAATTATCCCATTAACATCCGAACACGAAATCCAAATACCTTTTACATTTCCACTAAAAATAGCGTTTGAAAATGAGGCCGGATGAGGACTGAAAAAAAGAGAAAAAAATTGAGGTGTGATGAATATATTAGATCGAGTCATCATAGTCATCATAAGAAATTTTTTTTTCTTTTTTTTGTGGGGGTGTCGTTGGATTTCCGTAACTTCTAATAATGGTTCTTTTTTTATCTTTACATTTTTTTTTCGTAATTGTCACTCATCTCCGCTATCTGCTTCCATGTTTTTTTTCTTTTCCTTTTTTTTTTTTTTCATGGAGTAATTAGAGATTGTATCAATTCTATTTCAGTCTCTGTAGACGCCACTATATATATCCCCCCAACCGATTAATTACCCCAATTGTTAATTACCTGGATCTCGCTAATAGTTTTTATGCCAAAGTTTTACGGTAATGTTCCACTTTGAAATTATTTTCTTAATTCATTGCCACGAGAATTTTTTTTTCCATTTTTACTCTACCAACAAAGCTATCTCTCTCTCTCTCTCTCTCTCTCTCTCTCTCTCTCTCTCTCTCTCTCTCTCTCTCTCTCTCTCTCTCTCTCTCTCTCAATCATACCTCCCCTAGTCGCACCTCTCGCTAAACACCCTTCCTCATCTTTCCTCTACCACTGCTATTTCATTCTGGCCAGGTTCGCCCAATTACGGCAGTGGTGATAACCATAATAGGGGTTCCGGGGCAGGAGGTGAGGCCCGCTGTCCGCTCTGGCCCCCTCTGGCATCCTCTGATTCCCGCATGTCCCTATCGGGCGGTGACACACATGTCGGCATGTTTATGTCAAGCGGCGTGGGGGAGGGGGGAAGGAAAATATTATAATGCTGGGATCTGGAAACAAGAGAGGCGCCACGGATGTTTAAGCTGATTTGCAGAGAGAAAGACTTTACCTGCAGCCACGTGAGGTAATTGTGCAGGTAAACGCTAGAGGGGACCTGGATGAATAGGGCGGCGAGAGATTAGGGTGGAAAGATAAGAAGAAAATCTGTCAGGGAAACGAAAGACCACAACAGCAAAACACGGCAATCAAAAGGATAAAGAAAAACATGATGGTGAGAGGATGGTGTAAGTTAAGAGGCAATTTTCCCCGTAATCATTAACAACTTCTTGAATACATTTGCTTTTTCTGCACTTAATTCTGCAGCATTTTCGTAGCAAGAAGAATACCATATGTACCTCTTTTTCTTCCGAGTGTCCATGAAAACAACGTCTTTACAGAACCCTGATTATTAGCAGAGAAAGACCACACCAATACAATAACTAATTACCAATGATCGCAGTGTCAAAATACCTCCTAATTACTACATGGAACAAGACCGGAGATACCACAATGGACCTGCAGAATAAAGTAACGTCAGACAACAATACGGACACAGAAATACAATCAACACCCCAGAAAAAATAAGAGTATTGTAACGAGGAGACTACTGGGCTGATTTGCATATAGTTAAGTGGTAGTTGCTGGATTCGAAAGGAGAGGAGAGGGAGGAAGTGGGGAAGAGAGGATATGCCTGCTGGTACCGGAAAGGCAGAGAGCAGTTGACCGTCTGACCTGTCCCTGCTCCTGCCTGCCTGGTATTACCTGTACGACTGTTCGCCTCACTCCACGTACTGGTGCTCCCCGACCTCGGTAAATACAGCCAGAGAATAAGCAAGCAAGTAAGTGGGTGGGTTCTTCTTCCTGCTACTTGCCTCCAACGAAGCAGTATACTGTGATGCATTAAAGCTAAACAACTACACTACTCGCAAATTTTCATAGTGATGGATCTACTTTTTGGGACCTGTCAAATAGTGACTGTTTGCTATTCCCTTCTGTTCTCTCCTGCACGGTTTAAAATGATACGGGGTTCTTAGAAATGACATCACCGATCCAGAAAACTCATGTTATGAAATCTTGAGACCAAAGGGTACGGCTGTAACAAACTTTTAAAACAGTAGCAGAACAAATGGAGCGCTCGGACCTGGCGGCAGAGGAGACCGGGGGAGGGGGGTACATTATGAAATCAATGGAGGGTACGAATCTAAGGACAGTAAAAGTATGGATCTATATAACGGTACGAGTTTTTTTTTTTTTTTTCATGAAATATGGCAAAAGTGCACTCGTAGTCAAAAGTCAAGTGACACACCACACTTTAATCCTCTGCGTTATGGTTTTCTTTCAGTCTGAAGTCCTTTAATCACCTAAAAAAGAACCCTATCAATTCTCAGATTTTGGAAAACGTTTAAACCAGAGGACTTAGGGCAGAAGGAAAACACAAGTGGAAGTGAATGCGGAAGAACTTTCGAATTCAGACGACAAATATGCGACGTTTTCCGCACCCTCTTCAGGTATCGTGTCATACCGAGGAATCTACATCGAGCAGGCATGAACTGCCGGTGTGTCGACTCCGCCAGGGCGAGGTCAGTAGGGCAGCACTGAATGTCTGATCTCACCTGCCTTAACCTGTATCTTTCTGGAGCTTCTCTCTGTGGTTAGGGTGTGACCCGCCTTTACCTCCCTAGAGAATTAAGGTTAATGTATTAAACAGTAGGGAATACATGATACAAGAGTCTTAGATCCATGAATTAAAATGTGCAGATTATGGAGAGGAGATGGAGTTACTCGTAGTGGTAAAATCATAATTGCTGAACCGGACCAACAAGGGGATGGGCATTAACAAGCCTTAAGCTGCTTACTGGCAATTTTCACAGCACTTCTCGGGTGGAAACAAGTCACAACATGTTTCACCTGTACCAACTCCATCTACAAAATAAAATATTTGCTCCACATTATATTTACATTTCAAGCGGTACAAGCCAGCGTTGAACTAGCTTTTGTTGGCTTTTTATTACATATCAAAGGCAAACATAAGTGACGCAATAATGGTGTTGAAATATATATGCAAACATCAGTTAGTCATTTTGCTCCCTCCATCTGAGTCACCCATGTTATGAATGCAAAGTTAATATGAAAATATAACCAGATGTTGTGTATAAGGAAATTATTTGTTATTTTCGTATACATCACACACACACACACACACACACACACACACACACACACACACACACACACACACACACACACACACACACACACACACACGCACACACACACACATCAAATAAATGTAACATGAATAAGATGAAAAGAAAATAATGACATAGTGATTTTTAACGAAAATACATTACGTGCAACAGAATCAACCTCTCCCCCCCTCTCTCTCTCTCTCTCTCTCTCTCTCTCTCTCTCTCTCTCTCTCTCTCTCTGTACGAATCAATCATATTTGAATACTCATTTTCTTTTAGCAATTCCTTGGAAATCTGAGCATGAAAGGCGTGCATGATGAGCCAACAATGGCGACAAAAGCGACACAAAACGAGAGGAAAATGGGAGCTGTTGAAAGGGCGACACACACACACACACACACACACACACACACACACACACACACACACACACACACACATACACACACACACACACACACACACACACACACACACACACACACACACACACACACACACACACACACATACCCACAGAGAGAGAGAGAGAGAGAGGAGAGAGAGAGAGAGAGAGAGAGAGAGAGAGAGAGAGAGAGAGAGAGAGAGAGAGAGAGAGAGAGAGAGAGAGAGAGAGAGAGAGAGAGAGAGAGAGTATATATCTAGATCTAAAAATATAACTGACATTTATCACAGAAAGGAAGGGTACTGACAAGGGAAAGAATGATAAATAAATAAATAAATAAAAACTGTGAAAAAAATATATAATTGAAGCAAAATAAAGGCGGGACGAAACGCGACAGTCCATAACGAAGTAAAAGCAGCAGACGATTAACATAAGAAGCAAAAGTTCAATTGAGTTTCTTTCCACCAGCCATTCTGAATATGTAAGGCTGGTGTTGGTTAAAGAAAGTTAGCAGCAAGTTATACAAACAAAGCAAAGAAGACGAGAAATAAGAAGCAGCATCACACACACACACACACACACACACAAGAGTAGATAAGTACAAGTCAAACAAGAGCGAAAGTTGGCACAAGAACACCTGAGAAAGTAACGTCAGATGAGGCAGTGCAGGTGAGGCAGACGAAATGAGGCAGGCAGGTGAGAAGTATAGGCTGACAAAGAAAGACAGTAGAAAGACTTGGGACGGCCATTAGATAAAAAAAAAGACACAGGATTAAAGAGAAACAGACAAGAAGTGGAAAGAGAAAGATAGACTAGGACGCTAAAGGAAGGAAAATGGGGAGGAGGTAAGGATGGAGACAGGTGCAGACAGGAGACAAATTAAATGTCCCTTCGCCCTTACCTTGCATGTAGCTTCGAGAGGGAGAATAAAAATGGAAACTGCGCGTCCTGTGTAGCTCGAGTAAGTGTCATTAGCTATTTGAAACGTGATAATATTTTTTCCTCCCCTGGACAGGCAGATAATTGGGACCAACACTGTAAAACGGCGAGATCTCCTACTAGTTAGAGGCGAGACTCACCTGCACTATGCTGGCGAGGCAATCCAGTGTTCATGTTATTAATAAAGATGCAAAATCCACAGCATTAAGTCACATATTAGAAATGTATACGAGTACAATCAAAAATGCTTGATTTCCTAAGGGTAAATAGTTTATAATATTTGATAGGACATGTGAAGAGGAAAGCAGGATCGAGAGGCTGAAGGTAAAGGTAGTAGGGGACGCAGTATAAAGGAAAACCAACAAGACACACGCCATCAAGTCAAACAATCGAATTTACATGAGATACGAGGGATGGAAATATGAAACGTGAGTTGCTCGGACAGCTGTCAAACCTGGAGAGCCTGAGCGTATCTTGATGAGCGTGACCTCGACCTCAGAGTGGAAAGCAAGGGCGGCCCCTACATCATTTATAACATAACGTAGACTTACATCACCTTGCTGGTCATAAACTTATAAATACCAAAATGAAGTGTATGAGTAATAAAAAAACAAATAATAAGCGAATGAATGGAAAAGTGTTCATAATTTTTATTTAGTGTTTACTGGTTATGTTTTATGCAGATGTTGTGTGCAAATGTATAAATACCCAAGTGAAAGTTGCAAAAGATTAAAGCAAATGATGAAGGAATTAACGAAAGCATGGATGAAGAGAAAAGTGCTGGAAATTTTTGCTGTTTATTACTTATGTTTTTTTTGCAGCTGTTCTTAGTAAATTAGGGGTCATTCAATTTAAGCAGAGGAGTATATCATAAAGGAGTTTATTGACCGCCCTGCTCATCCAGTGTTGGAAGCAGAAATCGCCGGTAGTAAATCTATGTTCAAGGCTCGAATTGCCACACACCTGCAGGTTATCAGTCTCCCGCGGCTAAATTATAGTTATTTCTCTCTTAATATATTAAACATGAATTTCATTCTTTATACTGCAATCGTACGACACCAAAATATCCACAAAATTAACTAGACGTCTTGATAAAGAACTCAATTATTGTAACTCATTATTTTTCTCATTAGGTGAAGTAATTACAGCCACCTTGCCCCTCTTGCCTAAAACTCACCCACCCTGACTGCCTCTCCTCCTCCTCCTCATCTTCCTCCTCCTCCTCCTCCTCCACCTCCTCCTCCTCTTCCTCTTCCTCTTCCTCTTCTTCCTCTATCTCCTTTACCATCCAGCAGCTCCTGTTTTAGATTAGATGGTATAGCTCATCACAAGCAAACTCGTAAGAGCCTAATGGTTTGCTATCTTTTCTCCTTTATTTGTATTTTTCTCCCTCCCCCTCCTCCTCCTTCTGGTCCTCCTCTTCCTCCTACTACCCCTACTACTGTGTACTACTCCCACTTACCTAACTCTGACGACCGCCTATCCTCCTCTTACGGTTTTCTTCATCTGCCTCCTCCTCCTCATACCTCCTGCTTCTCCTGGTCCTCCTCCTCCTCCTCCTCCTACTACTACTACTACTACTGTCTACTACTCCCACTTACCAAACTCTGACGACCGCCTATCCTCCTCTTACACTTTCTTCACCTGCCTCCTCCTCCTCCTCCTCCTCCTCCTCCTCCTCCTCCTCATACTACCTCCGCGGCTCTCGTCCCACAAAACTGCCCCATCACCCGTAAGGACCATCGGGGGAGGAGGAGGAGAAGGGTTGAGGAGGGGAAGGGTTACGGTACCACGCAACTTTCGGTGGCTGCCTCACATTTTGCTCAGCGACAGATTTGGCCAAAGTTCCCTCGTCCTGCATTATGTCGGATTAAATCTTTTCCTCCACACCACTTCAACTTCTTCCACTTGTATCCTCCCCTCTCCTCCCAGCTCTTCCTCGTACTTCTCCTCCTCCTCTCTCTCTCTCCAAGGAAAGTCTACTCTTCTTTCTTCTCGTCCTCTTCTTCCTCCTTCTCTTCCTCTTCCTACTCTTCCCTGATCACTAACCGCGTCACCCTCGTTTTCTTTCCCTTCCTTCGTTTTCATCTTCGATCTGGTGAAAAGTGTCTTAGTTCTTTCCTTCCTTCCTTCCTTCCTTCTCCTTTTTCTTTCCCTTTTTTTTTTTTCTCTCTGTCTCTCTCTGCGACACTCATCTGATTACCCGTATAAAGGTAAATAAATATAAAGGCAATCTTGTATCTTTATATTATTCTATAGTGTTCTCTGCTGTTTTCTCTACTATTTTTTTTTTTTTTTGGCGACGGAAGAAAATTTAAAGTTGTGTGCATTTTTCTTTTTCTCCATTCGCTATCTTTTCGCGTATCTTTTCTTTTTTTTTTTTTTTTTTTTGCTTTTATGTTTAGTTTGCGCATCACTTTCGCATCACGGAGTTGAAATGCTTCTGTTGGGGAGAGAGACGCGTCGTTATGAACTTGTTTTATTAATGTTTTCTTTCTTTCATTCTTTGTCTCTTTCTTTTATGAGTTTCGGGGATAACGCACTCTGCCAGACACAGTTACAGACACACACACACACACACACACACACACACACACACACACACACACACACACACACAGTAATACCACTACTAGTTTGTTGAGAAAATCATAAACCCAAAATTCAAAAAGAAATACATAAGAGAGAGAGAGAGAGAGAGAGAGAGAGAGAGAGAGAGAGAGAGAGAGAGAGAGAGAGAGAGAGAGAGAGAGAGAGAGAGAGAGAGAGAGAGAGAAAAGGTGTCAAAATAAAATCATGAAACCAATGTTAAAATATATTTATAAAAGGAACACACCACACACACACACACACACACACACACACACACACACACACACACACACACACACACACACACACACAGAGAAAGACCATCACATGACGAGAAGACCTTTCCTGTCCAGCGTGGAAGTACTCATACCTCCTCCCCTTCAAGGCACGGCAGAAAATACTTCGCTAAGAATCCCTTAATTAGATCAGGTAAGCTCCAGAAGTGTGTTTCATCCCATGGTGCATCCCCTCCTTTATCCCTCTCCCCACCAACGTCCTCGGGGGTAAGGTAGAGCCAGTTAAGCCATCCACCTTCCCCAGGGCTTCTCCCCGATAGTTATCATGTAAACCACCTGAAGGAACGCCACCCCACTGGTCCGTAGGGGAAATGACAGGTAACAGGTCCACAAGTCGCCATGTCCCAGGTAGGCAGGCACAACAAGCTAGGGAGGGGAGGGTAATGTTTCTTTAAGGTCGTGTTCCCCTCTCTATCTCAAGGGGTTCTGGTCTCTAGTGTCTCCTGTATCCGCCAAGCCCAGGTGAGCCAGATTAATAAGGGTGAAAATAAGGTTAAGGCACAATGACCCCTTGTTAAATATATTCAGTAAGGGAGAAAATTTAATATGATGTAAAAGAAGACAGCGTGTGTAGTCGCAAGGGGATAATGATGTTGTCCCCGTAGTGGTGGTGGTGGTGGTGGTGGTTGCGGTGGTGGTAGTCTTTTGTTGCGTTACAATTGTGGTGGTAGTGAATATGATGGCATTAGTGTGGAATATTTAGTAGCAATAGCAATACTACTACTACTAGTAGTAACTATGACTACTACTACTACTACTACTACTACCAGTAGTAGTAGTAATAGTAGTAGTAGTAGTAGTAGTAGTAGCAGTAGTAATAGTAGTAGTAGTAGTAGTAGTAGCAGTAGTAGTAGTCGACATTTATAACTACCGCTAATAATACTACCACTACCACCATCACCACTGCTACTACTATTACTACTACTATAACTACAACCACTACCAACTAACCAGCACAAACACTTCTACCACAACTACCACATTCTAATCAATGTTTCTACACCTCACCACCTTGTCAATGATCAAAAGGAGAAAAACATTGTGTGTGTGTGTGTGTGTGTGTGTGTGTGTGTGTGTGTGTGTGTGTGTGTGTGTGTGTGTGTGGGTGACTCGAACAATCACTTATCGAACTATGGTCAGAAACACATTGCGTGGCTGACCTCTGACACTGATCCGTGAAGTGATGTGTGGATGTAACAAATTATGGAGTGAGCGGCGCAGGGATACAGTGGCGGCTCTGCTGGCTAACGCGTCCCTGAGAGTTTGCACTGCCTACATATCCCCTTTACCTCCTGCTGTGGTGAATTACGACTGAGTGAACATTGCACTTGCATCCAGAGCGATACACTGACGAGATCTTATGTTTTGATGGTGTCTGAGTGATAGTAAGTGTTAAGTTCAAGTCTCTAATCACGCGTTTCATTACCATGTTACTTTTTTCCTTAATCATTTATAACTTTTTTGGGGGAATTATTTTTCGCATTACAGTCCGTTGAATAGTTTTGTAATTAAAAAAAAAATTAAATTAACTTTCTATTCTCTCTCAGTTTCACTTCTAGTTCTTTTTTCCCATAATCACTTATAACATCTTCGATGCTAAAGGACAATGACATGATAACTTAATGAACTTTATTCCTTCTAATCTTTTACTATTACATATTTTTTTTATTTTCATAAACGCATAATATTATTTTAGTGCTATTCTCGTATCACTGTCTCGTATTCAGTTCTGTGACCTGGGAAAGACAAAGAGGGAGATTTCAAGACGCTCCTCCAATTTAGAATAGTCCTATGAGCTCTTTCCTTTTGGGACTGGCATCTTACTTTGCCCCCCCCCCTCTCTCTCTCTCTCTCTCTCTCTCTCTCTCTCTCTCTCTCTCTCTCTCTCTCTCTCTCTCTCTCTCTCTCTTTCTCTCTCCCTTCTTGTTGCTCCAAGCCAGAGCCCCTCTACATATAAGAAAATCCAATCTGTTAGCTTTCTTTCTGTATGTCAAGCTTTTCTCAACACTGCTCTGAATGCTGACAAATAACAACCGAAACGATAAAAGATCTCAACCCAACTCTGTGATATACTCAGCATCTGATATCCTGGCTGGCGATACCTGAGGGAGGATAAGCGTTTTGTTGGCATTTTAAACAGTTATGGTCGCAACAATTTATCCTCTCCCGGTGTGTGGGACGCGGTGACTGCCCTCTATCCGTCTACTGGTGATCGGGAAATAGATTTTAGCGGCGGACTGATTAATTTTTGTTATTTTTTTTCTATTTTGTAACCTTTGCTATTGCTGAGATTAATGTTTGTTGTTGTTGTTGTTGTTGTTTCTGTTGTTGGTATTGTTGCTGTTGTTGTCGATGTTATCATTATTATTATTATCATTAATATAATACTTGCTATTATTTGCACTCTTACTACCATAAACAATTAATATTCCCATCTAATTTTCACCTCTTACTCAACAAAGCAACACACATTCTTTTGAAATAACCATACAAATTCAACACATTCTCCTCTGTTTTCTGACGGGCAATAACATATGAGGCCATTGTGTGTGACGAGCAGGCATACTCACACACACGCTCATGTCCTCCCTCGTGGCGTGTGCTGCGGGCGGTGGCAACATGGACAAGCCAGATACATGACAAATAAACGCAAAATCAGTTCCATCATTTAACGTCCTTCATTATTAATTTACCGGGAAGCAGATTACCTTTGACATCCATCTATTAATATGCACATTATTAATTACTGACTAATAACAAATCCTCAGGTCTGCGCGGGGTGTCCTTTCCTACATACGCACAGTGCCGATGTGAAAAATTGGTAGGGGACACAGCTGGCAGCGCGGACCCTGAGGCACACCAAAGCTTTGATATATTGCTATAGGAAACTACCGACAGCTGTAACGATTGCTGTGTACGTACATTTGTATCGTGTTTGTGGTTGTCCAGTTAAGTGATATGTAAAATATACTAATTGTGGCTTCTTGTACTCATTAATTTGATAGGCCTGGGTGGAAACTGCCATATATATGTATTTTTAAGGTGACTGGCTAGATATTCATATATTATTAATCGAGTACGGAGCTCTATTGAACAGAATTTTACATGATGTTATGTAGTGTCGTGATATAATTAATAATACTGATATAAAACCTTGCTAATTACCGTATTAAAAAGGTATCAGTTCATTTCATTACCGACAGCTTAATATGCGCACAAATCCACAACCATTAATGTCTACTATCGATTGCACGAACTTTAACCACCACCACAGACACTACAAACGGCCGCATCTCAACCAAAGGAATTATTACAGTATTGTTGTGGGATTAATACGGATTAGTTTCATTCTTTTTCTCATTGTGTTATCTAAAATATTAAGTACCACCACCACCACCACGACCACCACCACCATCACCACCACTGACACTACAGTAATACGTTCACGCTTCAACCAATGCAGTAATCAATGTAATGATGTAGGGATACTATAGTGTTGATTTCACTCTTATTTCTTCCTTATTGTAGTATTCTGAACTCGTGCCTTGCTTATTAATCTTGCTTATCTGTCACATTCCTTCCTCTCCCAAGTAACTATATCAAAGTTCATAAACTCTATAACCTCACTTTTACCTCGTCATCAAAGAGGCATCGCAACCTTTATCATTCTTCTCATTCCCATCTTTCATTATCCTCCCTCTCTTGAAGAACTGAATTGCTTTACTACTACAAGATTCCCGTACGCATTAACCACATAACTATTACCTTAATGCGGCGTCAGACACCCAGTGGTTATTTTTCTTTTCTAATCTTCGTTTCGTCAATAATACACTTCCCTGTTCGCACCTCCCCTTCTTCCTCGTCCATTCTCGCCACCCCTGTGTTCATCACGGTGTGTCAGCTTTGCAGAATAGTAACGAAGACGACTTGCATCTTCTCGTGTTGACGTTTGAGGTTACGAAACTCCCCTCGGTAAACAGCGCAAGCAAACAGGGCGAGGGAGAGGACCCTGGAAAAACGGGGTCAGGAATGAATACAGAGTCGTGGAGTAGCGAGCAACCTGCATACAACACTGCACTCTTTCGCTGGTGGGAGGGAAGGTGGGTGTTTTTCTCGTAGTTGTTCTCTCTCTCTCTCTCTCTCTCTCTCTCTCTCTCTCTCTCTCTCTCTCTCTCTCTCTCTCTCTCTCTCTCTCTCTCTCTCACACACACATCCTCCTCACTATCCTCTTTATCTCACAATTTCGCATTTTCCTCCTTTTCTCTCCTACATCCATGGCTCCAACTCTCTCTCTCTCTCTCTCTCTCTCTCTCTCTCTCTCTCTCTCTCTCTCTCTCTCTCTCTCTCTCTCACGAACAGTCTTCACGATGCAAATGTAATCAGACCAAGATATGTAATGTGTAAGGGATATAATACACAGTAGACGCCCAGCGAGTCCCCAGCTCCAGCCTCGCCTCGCCGACGCCACCACACTCCCGCTCCACCTCCTCATATTCATAATGCAAGTGTTCCTATTGTAAAAGTATCAGTCGTATTGCAAATATTCAGATTTTTGCTCTCAAAACTCCCTCTCCCTCTCCCTCTCTCCCTCTCTTTCTCTCTCTCTCTCTCTCTCTCTCTCTCTCTCTCTCTCTCTCTCTCTCTTAGGAGGAAAACAACAGCAGCTCAGTTCAAGGTAATTATCATTGAAGCACAGCAATAAACACTATAGACTTGGAGGTACTAAGTGCGTGTGAACGAGCAAATCTCCTTGTCTCTTTCCTTCCCCCCCTTTCTCTTTTCCTTTCAACTTTCTCTCTCACTCTTTTTTTCATGCATGAGCTTAATAATCCAGCAATGCGAAACTCTCTCTCTCTCTCTCTCTCTCTCTCTCTCTCTCTCTCTCTCTCTCTCTCTCTCTCTCTCTCTCTCTCTCTCCCTCTCTCTCTTTAACTCTCTCGCACTCTCTCTAACGGTCAGGCATGACCGCGGCTCCTCCGGGACTCTCAGATGCTTTTGGAATATGCAATGATCTCATATTGCTTTTGAGTCTCTCATCAGACAGAAAGACAGACGATTTGATGAGCTGTGTGTGTGTGTGTGTGTGTGTGTGTGTGTGTGTGTGTGTGTGTGTGTGTGTGTGTGTGTGTGTGTGTGTGTGTGTGTGTGTGTGTGTTAATGTGTCTCTATTAGGGAGTCTCTATCTACGGTCTTCTTTTGGTGTTATGATAATTAGTTCACCAGATTTATCATTGGTGCTTCATTTCTTTCCTTTCGTATGTGATTAAGAATGCGTTTGGACAAAGAAAATAAAAAAAAAAGAATGTTGCTTGATTAGATTTATGAATATGTGCTTGTGTTCAATAAGTTTACTCGTGTGTATGTGTGTGTGTGTGTGTGTGTGTGTGTGTGTGTGTGTGTGTGTGTGTGTGTGTGTGTGTGTGTGTGTGTGTGTGTGTGTGCGCAGCGCTGGTGTGTATGTGTGTGTATGTGTGTGTGTGTGTGTGTGTGTGTGTGTGTGTGTGTGTGTGTGTGTGTGTGTGCACTTCACTGACAACATAAGGCACAAGACTAAAAAAAACAGAAAAAAAAAAAAAAAAAAAGAAAAACAAGAAGGAAATGCAAAACAACTGAATATCATCTCATTTCCCATGGCAAAACTTCGGCAATCGAGGACTGACTCTCATGATAGAAGAAAAAGAAGAAGATAACACAGAACTTTCATCTCCATTCTTCCTCTGCTGTAGGGGAGGGAGGGAGGGAGGGAGGCAGAGTACCAGTGAATATTCCAGGGCGGCGCAGCGCATCACTGCATCATACTCCGTTCCAACATTTCTTGGCGGGATTTTCCATTTGCATATGGAAATGATTCTGGCCTGGTTAGTTCTTTTTTCCCCTTTTTATCTGCTTGACTGGCCACCCTATGGAGAGAGAGAGAGAGAGAGAGAGAGAGAGAGAGAGAGAGAGAGAGAGAGAGAGAGAGAGAGAGAGAGAGAGAGAGAGAGAGAGAGAGAGAGAGAGAGAGATATTGTTATTACACAAGAAGATTACATAAGAGCAGTTAACAGGCGAGGGAGAGATGGAAAGACGGAGAGAGAGAGAGAGAGAGAGAGAGAGAGAGAGAGAGAGAGAGAGAGAGAGAGAGAGAGAGAGAGAGAGAGAGAGAGAGAGAGAGAGAGAGAGAGAGAGAGAGAGAGAGAGAGGCAAAAACATGAACAATAATGTATAGATTCACCAAAAAGCAATGCCAACAGCAGCTGCGAAGGAAGACATGAAAAGTGGAGGAGGAAAGAAAAAGAAAAGAATAACGGAACGCCCTGAAATTGAGAAAAGATGCCAGTGCAAATAAGTGAATGCATGAGAGGAGTCTCCAAACACACGCACTTGGTAGAGGTAGATCAAGGCAATGGGAATGGAAATTGAAGATGGGCACGGTCATGGTGGGGCAGATATGCGCGCACACATTAATAGCAACACAAATGACGTTCCCACTCAGCATTCACAACAGGAGAGACTCTCTAGACTCTCTGCCACAAGGAACGCCTCACCACTTCCAGGCGAGGCTCCCTGGGAAGATACTGCATGCACGGCGTTGAGCAAAAACATCACTTGCCTCACATGTCATCACCAAGTTTCCGTGGTTGCAATATCCATCCCGTCTTTCCTTAAGCTCATCCTTGACGGAGACGCGCCTGGATGCACACTCGTACACCCTCTACCACACACACACACACACACACACACACACACACACACACACACACACACACACACACACACATTCCTTGCAAGCACAGGAGCAACGTCTTTTCTGCCTGCTACACGGGAGACTCAAGGTTCGCGCCTGGCTCAGCTTTGTAAAAAGTTTCACAGATGAGCCAGTTTTTATTTTCACCTTGAACAGCACAATGGCTGCAATGTATGTGGAAAGTCTGAGCTTTAACTATAGATCAAAGCACATGAACTCTGATCTCTCACCAACAGTGTGTGTGTGTGTGTGTGTGTGTGTGTGTGTAAAGTTGTCCTTTGCATGTTCAGAGGCAGACAATTCCTCTCTCAAGCCAGAACGACAAAGGCCTTGAGGCTCCCGGCGCCATACCTCCCTTCCGGTACACCTGTGATATGTCTCGGCCACGTCTCTCCTGGAGGAAAACCTGGCAGGTTGTGTGCAGGACTAAGTGTGTTGGGGAGCACCACCACTGAGAAGGGAAGACTATACTAAAAAGACAACCCCTTAAAGTCATCTACGTATGGTGGAGTGTTAAGTAGCAGTAGTAGTATTGGAAGGAGTGGTGGTGGTGATTGTGACTTGTCCCCTGGTGCTCTCACTTGCTCAGGATCTGTTTCAAAGCCTCCTGGTGATAAATCAAGATGCACACTTTGGATGTGTAATATTTGAAAATGTTTCACGCAGTACAGCTGAATGTAGACGTGCAAACTGTCAGGATTTCAAACTACTGAAGTTCTTGGGTCTCGTATCAAGCAATAAATCTTCCTTCTGAGACATATCATGTGTGTGTGTGTGTGTGTGTGTGTGTGTGTGTGTGTGTGTGTGTGTGTGTGTGTGTGTGTGTGTGTGTGTGTGTGTGTGTGTATGTGTGTGCGCGCGCGCGCACGTGTCCATTGTTTATTTAATCATTTATTCACTTTCCTCTTTCTTTATTTATTTCTTGCCTTCTTTCTTTATTTATTTACTTGACCAACAACTGTATTCAGTAAGACGACATTATACTTCTGCAAAGAACTGTAGATAAGAGCATATTAATCTAGTTTTTTTTGCACGCCTGTTATGTACATAAACAAAATTAAGTGACTGTTTAAAAAAAAATACCCTTCACTAGTCTCAAGGGGAGATATTGAAGTGTGCTAAGGGGTATGATGGTGTAAAGAGATGTTAAAGAACTGTTAAAGTGCCCTAGGGGGTAAAACAAGGGTTAAGCTTCATTTTCAAGTTGACCAATACTGACCAGGGGATTCACGACGAAAGGTTATTTATAAAGCATTCTTCCGCGACACACCGCTGCCTACACGATGGTCTTCCCGCTCAAAGGTTAATCCCCGTGCATTTCCCGTCCTTAGCGAGAGCCCACGAGTTTCACCAGTGTGACGTAACGTGGGAGTAGCTACAACAATATTAAAATTTACAACAGTGGAAAATTTATCGTTTGCATTCTTTCAAAGCGAGATTTATGTACGAACAGCAGAAAATTCCCACTGATATCGTCCTCATAGAATTTCCACTCACCAATAATAAAATCTCGCTTCATAAAACATTTCACACACCACACAAAAGCCAATAGCTGATTTTTAACACAGCCAGTATTGGTGTTGGTGTAAAATCAACCCCGAACACATTTCACCACTTCATAGCGCGGCCTGCAGCTCTCGCCACTCAGAAAAGGGCCAAGATCTGTCATCGCAGCAAATCGTGTAACACTGACTAACTGGATCGTCTGTTATCCCTCAACCAGCGCCGGCCCTTTGTCGCGCGCCTCTCTATAGCAAGACGGGTGAATGTTATCTCACAAACGCCAGGTAAATTTCGTCAGCAGAACAGGTGACCAAACTCAACCTGTGTGAAGAAGAGAGTTGCAGGTGCTTCATTCTGCTTCATTTCTATCTCCAATCTCTCTCTCTCTCTCTCTGGCATTCGTATAATTATTCTAGAATATAAATTAGTGATTAGTATTCATCAGCTTATTCCACAAATACGAGCCCTTTATCCAAATCTTCAAATGTCAAAATAAGTATTGATTCATGATGCCAATAATTCCAGTGCGATATTCTAAAATGCCGTATGGGAATGTACGGGAATGCGAGATATCGAACACAGATTCTCTATTTCCGGTGGTGGTGGCGGCAGATGGTGGCAGCGACAAGAACAACACAGTAATATGCACCAGTAGTAGTAGTAGTAGCAGTAGTAATAATAGTAGTAGTAGTAGTAGTAGTAGTGGTAGTGAAGGTGGTGGTGGTGGTGGTGGTGGTGGTGGTATTAAAAATCACTTGCTATTCAGTGTCGTATTAGTTTAACTGAATATATCCGAGGAAAAATTTTCATGACAATTTTCTGGACGCTCTCTTTTGTGGTCAGGAAACAAGACGCGACACACACTTGACATACCTACCTTCCTTCCTTCCTTCCTTCCTTTCTCGCTTCCTCCCTTCCTTCCTTTCTTCCTTCCTTCCTTCCTGATACAGACAAAATCGCTCGTCAACCTTGAAACTCGACTGGAGAAATATAAGCACTCAGAGAAAAATTTCACAATAACCTATAGACATCAACTGACGGCTCTCATCGTTGAAAACTAAGTAGATGATCAAGATCACCTGTCAGACCCACGCCATCTTGAGCCACAGATGAACGGCCAACGATTTACGAAGATTCAATAATGATGAAAAAACTCTTGCCTTATTTCCCGTTTCCTTATCACGGCGACGTTACGTGTGCTATGCTGAACAAAAGAAAACGAACAGCGGTCTTCAGAAAAAAATCAATATTTGTAGGGGAGGATCAGGTTTCCTTTTCTATTTGTTCCTTCCTAACATCCTCGGACATCAAAACTGGGGCGTGAGCCGTCACAGCAGGAGGCATTATTACGCCGGCAGCTGCACAGGTGAGTCTGGCTGTCCCGAGGCAGTGCGAGTCACGTCAATCCAAGTTTTTGCTCCGACACAGAAGGAATATTGTTTTAGGGAATCTGAACGAAAGACTTATCACTCTGGTCTTCTGATGGAATGACTCGCACTTAAAGCTTATGGTTCTTATCAGAAAGAGAGAGAGAGAGAGAGAGAGAGAGAGAGAGAGAGAGAGAGAGAGAGAGAGAGAGAGAGAGAGAGAGAGAGAGAGAGATTATACGTATCAGTAAGCAGACAGATTGGGCGAGCGAATGGTTGCATGGGTAGGTAGATAAATAGGCTGTAAGACTCCACTGGATATGCTGATATACAGGAATTTTGAAATCATTTAATCACTGCTGCACAAAATTCTACATATTCAACAGTTCGCTGAGTAAGCCACTGCAGTACTATGGTTCTCATTGCATTCTAACGATGAAAGAAGATAAATCACACTGTTATTTATTTGTGAAGATGCTGAGGGATAACAGTTTACGGGGAAAAATGTCTCTGTTATTTGAAGGCTTCGTTAAAATAATGTATGATAAACGTGAGACAAGGAATGCGTTTGTCAAAGTCTGGGAACATGAATTTGATTGCCTTCACCGTAAGAGGGACAAAAGATCCTCACGTGGCGGCGGTGGAGAGACGCACGATCCGCGGCATTATGCAGATCTTGGGAGTAATAAATCTCCTCAAGTAAAAGTCGAGTGGCAAATTCCAAATGCCTGACATACATCTCTGCGACCAATATTTATGGAACTGTAAAGGTGAAGCAGCAGCTGGCGCACACTCGGCACATGCTGGCTCGCATCATCCGGCGGGGGTGTGAGGAACGTAAAGATGCTTGTGTGAAGTTATTTGCTGGGTCTTTTAGTGTGTAGATAATAAAGCTTACCACACACTCCCCGGGATGACGGTAACGTAGCTAAGCATAAACTCGTAAGGCACAACGGGTTTGCTTCAGCGTGTTTGTACGTTTTCTTTTAAAGCCAAGACGGTCCGTGATCCTTAAGACACACTGCACGACACTTGACCTTCAGAACCACCACCACCACCACCACCACTACCACCACCACCACCACCACCACCACAGCAGATGGGCGCAAATGGCACTACAGTGGAATGCTCTCACAACAATGAAATATAAAACCTCTAATTTGGGCTCTGAATTATATGATTCTTCGTTATTTTTCTCTCCATTTTTTTCCTGTATGATTGATCACGCACAATTAATTTAGCGACAGAGAAAACTCTTTTAGTGAAGGTAGTAATATATGATACACAGTCAGAACTCTATCTTTCAGACGCAATACAAGGATAGAACGTTAGTGAAATAGTTAAGAGTGGTATTCTCATATAACTGAAGACTCCCAACCACATGAAGGCACGAAACAAAATTCTTACACAAATTCTAAAAGTTTCATAATCCATTTCCACCCTCCAGTTTTCTTTTTTAATTTCAAGCACACAAAAGAGGAAGGGGTACTATTTTTATTATTTTCTAAGCCACCCATACCACTAATAATACTATTATTTTCCCTGCCAGCCTTGCCAATAATATAATTTTTCCTTGGCAACCCTCCCATTATTTTCCTTGCCAATCCTATCAGTAATACCATAATTTTCCCTTCCTGCCCTATCAGTAATACCATTATTTTCCTTGCCAGCCTGCCAGTAATACCATTATTTACACCCTGTTCTCATTACCGAATACCGCACGCCGTGGTGAGGCCCTGACGACACGGACCTTAACTGTGTGCCCACGCCTAACTCACCTGACGCACACCACACCGACACAGACCACTACATGATACACCACACTTGACATACACCGTACCTGACACAGACCACACCTGACGAAGACCATACTTGATAATCACCACACTGATATACACCTCACTTGATACAAACTACATCAAACACACACGAGACACCTGAAACACACGTTTAACACACATCATATCTAACACACACATACACACACACACACACACACACACACACATGCAAACATACACACACACACAGACACATACAAACACACACACACATATACTCATACATACACACACATACACACACACACACACCTGGGAACGCAGGCCGTGCTCATCCCACCAAAGGCAACACATGTATTACGTAATCCCTCATGGTTAATTGAACGCATTATCACATTACTGGTGCACGAGTATTATAATTCCGCACCACTTTTTCTTTATTACTAAATGAACATTCGGCAAAGCGAGTCAATGCTCTGAGGATGAAGGCCGGAACTTATACTGCATTGCTTATGGTAATGTATTGCTCAACACCCTCTGTCTGCTTATAACAATAGTACTTGTTTATTCATGCGAGTAATGCTGGATCGTTTTCATGAGTGAATATTAAACTTCAGGTAATAAAGTGCTTCAAACAGTCCACCATTCCTTTTACTGTTAGCCAGATCCTTTGAAGTCACTCCCCTTTTATACTCTTAAACATATGTTCCATTTTATTATTAATTACATGAGACTTCTTAATTAACGTTGGTAACGATAGATTATTTTACTGAGCGAACATGAAATTACAACCACGATAAGGTTTTCAACACTCGACCGTTCCTTTGAAATTATACTCATACTCTCGAAGCTGCACACAAATTTACCACTAATAGCATGGCCGTAATTCATTTTAGTGTTGCCAGATGATTTTACTGACCCAATACCAAACTACACTCACTGTAAGCTTTAAAACACACAAACCATCCCTTTGATATCACCTTTTCGAAATTACACACTCATACTCTTTAGAATTGACGATACTTTTTGTTACAGAAGTCAAAGCTGTCAGTAGGTTAATGTGACGACTGAATGACCGGTAGGAGTAGGTCAGTAGGCACCTCACGAGTGTCCTCCTTCGCCACGAGACGCAGCAGAGAAATAAAAAGGGAGATAACGAAGGGAATGGCAACGACAAGAGTCCGTGCAATGGCCGGCTCAGGTGTGATGTGGCATTGACAGAGGGAGGAATGCTCTCTTTGATCTTCACTTATGTTTTTCTTTCTCTCTCGTTACCTCAGTGAAGGCATCAGCGTGTCAGGTATTACCGCAGCGGGATGATGATGAGAGTGGTGGTGGTGGTGGTGGTAAAGGTGATGATGATGATGATGATAATACTGGTGATAATAATGCCATAATGTATTTCCCTCCGTCCAGATTAGTTTCGCTATTTTTCTACGTCCCCACTTTCCAAATAATAATGATGATGATAATAATGATGATGACAACAACAACAACAACAACAACAACAACAACAACAACAACAACAACAACAACAACAACAATAGCAATAGCAAAAACAACTCACATAACAAAGAAAACAAAAAGACGTAACTCTAATAAGCACATGATAATTTCCACGACACGATAGCAAAACAAATACAAAAACAATTCTGCTCTGGTCATCAGTTCGGTATCAGCGCTTGGTTTTATTCCCGCGTCTCGGCGTGGAAGCATATTAATGGCGGAGACTCACTTTTGAAGCGGGGCCGGATTCAATAAGACGCAATTATTGGCGCATCAATTCCCCGCCGGCACGCTGGAGCTGTAATGAAGCGGGCATCGGGGAGCAGCAGGTGGCCGGCCGCCCCTCTAGCCTTTACATTCACCTGAGCTCCCTCACTCTACTCCTCAGCCAACACACAGCCTTATAGAGGAGCGCTTCATTCTCCTTCACTAAGACATAATTATATTCTAAATCCTCCTTGATATTTAAGAGAAAGCATACTTAACAAGACATTTTATAAGAACATTTTCATTCTCCTTCAGTGGGACATCATCGTAAAGCATTCTTGATATTTAAAATAAAGTACATTTGGCTCAGCTTTACAGAATAGCGTTTGCTTATCCTTCATTGAAACGTGATTGTATTCTGAAACCTCTTTGATATTTAAAAGAAAGCATATTCAACACAGCATTATAGATAACCGTGAATTTGGTTCTCATTCACTAACACGTAGTTGTAAAAAGAGAACTTCCTTGATAATGAAAAGGAAAAATTTTTGTTACTATTTTTGCATTCTCGACAACAGACAACCCTAGAGAAATACGTAAGCTGCTACCGCGCTTCATTATGTCTAATTGTATCCGGAAAACTACATTAACAATTGTACATCATATATATATATATTTTTTTTTTTTTTCGCATTAAAGAGTCTTCCTTTACTTCTCGATCTACAAACAAATCTTGAAGAATAACTGATGATTATACTTCTTACTTTCATGAAATGGCCTTTTCCTCAAGTTTTTGCCCCTCTTCTCGATTACCAAAGAACTCTGGATAAGCCACGGATACCTAAAGAACATGTCAAGGTATTAAACGTAAAGCATTAAGAAACATTAGATCCATAAAACTAAAACGCATTACCAAACCCGTAAGTAAAAACAAATAAACGTATCCCAACTCACCAATGAATATATATAAGTTAATTTGCCCCTTTCTTACAATAACGTGTTCCTCGACTTTCATTTCTCCCTCTTCTTTTTCTTCTAGGCCAACAAACAATCCAGCTGCCATCCTTACTGCATCTCAAATATGCCTCATGTCCTCCACAACAATGAAAAATAGAGTACATTCTACCTTTTTTGCAATAACGTGTTTCTCATCTGACTTTCCTTCATCTGGTCGGCCAATACACAACCCCAAGCTTCACTGACATACCCCAACACATCACCGATAATGAAAAATCTAATAAAGTGTTTTTCAACTTTTTTTTTTCTCTTTTCTCTGTCAATAAGCAATCTCTTACATTTTTCTTACATCACAAACACATCCGAGGAAACACTCACTAATGAAAAAAGATGGTGCACTGTGCCCCTCTTGCAATAACATGCTTCTCAATTTATTTATTTTTTCTCTTGTTATTCACCTACAGCAATAAACAACCAACCCTCCAACACTTAACCGATATATCACTAACACATCCCAAGACATCTTCAATAATAATAATAAAAAAAAAATAGTAGATTCTACCTTCCTTGCAATAATACATTCCTCAACTTATTTTCCCTCTTCTTCCTCCTCTGGGGCCAACAAAACCAACCCTCTTAAACTTCACTGATGCACCACAGTCGTATCACAAACACTCTTAACAACAGGAATAAGATACAGTACAACCTACCTTTCTTGCATTATCATGTTCCTAAACTTATTTCCCGTGAAGAATTTTCCGTTCTTACTCGATTCATATCCCCCCCTACTGGACGGAGATGCTGTTGCTGCTGCTGCTGCTTCCCCTCACCCTATTGGCATTAAGGAAACTTACTGCCATCTTGCCCTCGCTCCCCTCACCGATAAATTTTCTCGCCGTCTCGACACACCTAAGACGATTTTGATATTACACCGAAATTATCTACCCGAGGATCCTGCTGCTCCATCTAAAGACCGGGAGGGATGGGGAGGGATTGAGGGAATGACGGAGGGAAGGTCGGAGGAACAGGGACGGACTGGGGAAGGTACAGGAGGATGGAAGACTGTGTTGAGAGAGAATGAGGAAGGGAGAGTATTAGAACACTGATGGAGGTGTGTTGAACAGGCCGTACTGGGAAGGGAGCAAATCTTAGCGGAGAATGAGGGAGAGTATTGGAAGAGAGTGAAAGGAGAGATGTGTTGGGAGCGTAGAGGTGAGGGAAGGGAGGCATGAGGTGAGGGAGTGGAGTGTCAGGTGCGGCAGGCATAAGTGATGGAGATTAGCATGGTGAAGTCTAGGGATTTGTAAGTAGGTAGTGTGTGGGTGACGGGGAACGTTGCTCAGGGGGAAACGGAAAACAGTACATACATGGTCAGACGTTGAGTAATCTGCTACACTTACAATGTATTTAGCGCTTTCCCTTCACTCTTAAGTCCTTCGATCAGTTGTGAATCCACTAGTTGTCAGGCTTACTAAGGGGAACCAACAAAGATGAATTAAGATTGAGAAAAAGAAAAAAAAAAGTTAAAAACAGTGAAAATGAATGTGTTATTTTACTCAACCACTGACCATAAGTGTGCAAGACGTAGAAAACAGGCTATGAGGAGTAAAGGGGCGAAACCCAAACACAAAGGAACACCAAGGTAGGACAAAAACTAGAAGATATATTAACCTTTAAGAGATCGTTTGTGATAAGCTACGGAATCTGCTTTAATATAAAAGATATAGGGCAGTAAAGACAAGGAGGTGAAAAACTTTACGTAAACTCCTGAGGGTGAAATATAATGCCCGGATATCTAAAGAGCATGATATTAAAAAAAAAAAAAAACGAAAAGAGACGTCCATAAAACTAAAATGAATAACCTAATCAGTAAGTAAAAACAAATACTAAAAAGAAATTTAAAAAGAACAGTTTTTCATTACTAAGGAAAAAAATAAAATAAATTAAACAAGATCGACATAAAAAGCACTTGACCCAGAAATGACTGCTTTAAAAATCCCTGGACACCATAAAGGGGAGACGATGTTTGGCATGCAGGAAAAAATAGTCTCGCTCCGGTATTCACCTTTCTTTCCCCCATCAATAAATAACACTAAAACTTTCTCGGGTACTGATTAAAACAACTGCACCACGTTATTTGTTGTAAAATCCCCCCCCTGTTCACTTTTTCTTTACATTCCCACCTGTTCTGCCCCGCGTCTGAGTGACTGAGTAATGGCGTGGGGGGACACAAGAAGAAAAATATTGCAGTGAGGGAGAAAAAAGAGAGAGTCGCGGGGATGAAGATTTATTGTTCTTCAATCTTACTTCACCTCTCAATTTATACCGACAACTGGCCACAAGGGAGGCAACTTGTCTTAACTCTCACTACTTTGCCTCCTCATTCTTAACAAAATGGTTCGATGCAACTTTATTTTAGCTCGACAATTCTGAAAGGAAACAGTGATAGCATGATAGATAATTGAGTAGTTAAACATTTTTCATCGGCTATAGTTTTGGTTAATGAAATCATGCAGGGTTAGTTAGTTTGTTATTCCTCTAACAAATCCTTACCATCCTCTAACACAACCACATCCCCATCACTAAATCCACAACACATCCACACAGTATTCCGTCCTCAAGTTTTCATTGGTAAAAAGTTTATGTAGCCATCCACAACTCCGTCTAAAGCAAAAAGTTTCTAAATCTCAAATATCCACAACCATTTTGCTCTAACTTTACATGACTCATCGATATTTCCACTGATTTCCCCTAACATATTCCCATTTTCTCATCCTTATGAATAGATCCAAACCCCACTCTTGTAATTCTCGATATCACCTCACATCTTCGTTCCACTAACTTCAGCTTATCCCCTAACACTGCCACATTCTCATTTCATTCACTCGCCCTAACATATCCCTATTCCATTTTTCCTACCTCTCCCTGATATATTCACGTCCCCACTTCTCTAGCTCCAACAAAATCCCATTTCTACTTTTACAAATCCACATTCAATATTCCTCTAACAAATCCACACCATCCATCCCTCTAACACATCCACATCCCCATCACTAAATCCACAACACATCCACACAGTATTCCGTCCTCCGTTTTCTGACTAGCTCCACATCGCTCCACCAAGATTTAATTTCATATCATCTTTAACGATAAGCCTTAATCATAGGTAATAAAAAGGGGCGGAAATACCCCGCTTCCCCCCTGCAACACCACCACCACCACCACCACCTACCTGTACCTCCCACCTGTATCAGCTCAGCGAAACTTTACCGTCACGCATACCATTATTACAGTACTGTAATCCCTGGAACTGCCGCCTGGTCACAAAATGCTTAACAGGACAAAGGGAGAACGCCATTAGAGTAATCATTACAAATTCCGCTCTAGTGACGATACTGTATTACTGCTGCCTCGGTCCTTCTGGCGTTATTGGTAGTGTGGGGGGTAAGGGGAAGAGAGAGAGAGAGAGAGAGAGAGAGAGAGAGAGAGAGAGAGAGAGAGAGAGAGAGAGAGAGAGAGAGAGAGAGAGAGAGAGTGTGTGTGTGTGTGTGCACGCGGATACACTGATAGACGTATGCAAGTATGTAAGTTCATAGATAAATAGGATGACAAATACAGTGATATATGTATAAATATACGTACTATATTATATCTAAGATGAAAAGTAGATAGATAGATAGATAAAGAGACAGATAAACTTAAATACGTATAGACAGATAAATAAAGTAATTAACAGTATTAACTAATGAGTGAATAAATGAATAAGTAAATAAATAAATCAATAAATAAATATACAAATAGATAAATAAACAGCCAAACACATGTATAAATTACTTGCGTATAAAATTTCCTTTAACTATTCACTTGAAATCATTTCCTTTAACTATTCACTTCAATCCATGAACTCAATTTCCAGAAGAAAAAAAAAATGCAAAATATAGGTTTACTCCAATACAGCAATGCTTCTCTCTCCGCCACAAGTGATGCCACACCTGTAATGGGCACCTGTCATATTAACCTCATCATCAATTAAACGCGTCCCTCTTATCAAAAGGTGGCTGGCTTCGCGTAACTCTACACACATCATGAATACGAATCTGAAATCAAATAGTGCAAAATGTGTTGATATAATCATCCGGTGGTTCATAAATGGTCATTGCTATCAAATGGGATGTAGCTGGCAGGTATTCTACCGTTATTGGTGAATCTCTACATACATGGTTTTGTTGTTATCGTTGCGTTCAGATACTGGTGACCTTATTGTACTGAACGTGAAAATTGAAGTGAATAACTACTCATCCGACTGATAGGTGAGGGCAGCGTGACGCTTGTTGCCTCATTTGAGTAAATATAGACGACTGTATTGAGCAAAAATGAAACTATGAACATTTAAAGGTTTGAATTGCTGTACTACTTATTTTCCTGTCACTAGTGTATCTTTCAACATGCAGATTTAACGCAAACACACACACACACACACACACACACACACACACACACACACACACACACATAAATGCAGGATTTTCGACGGAAGTTAAAATCTTTTCGCAAAAACGAAAAAGAAAAAAACATACATGAGTATTTGCTACGCTGCACAAATCTCCCCATGAGTTGGTGAATAGAATCTCTGTGATAAATTGTTGAGTATTCAGCACGAATGCCAATTTGTTCTCTTAGTTGATTAGAGTCGACCTGTGAAAAAAGTGCGACTTGCACCAACATTTTTGAAAATCCTGCAAGCTGCAGTTCAGACCTTAAGGATGATTCTTCTGCATTACTTGGCGAGTCATTCACTTCACTTCTCATGAAAGTGATATTCTTTCACGTAAGACTGAAAGGATATTAAAGATTACGTCTCTCTCTCTCTCTCTCTCTCTCTCTCTCTCTCTCTCTCTCTCTCTCTCTCTCTCTCTCTCTCTCTCTCTGTGTGTGTGTGTGTGTGTGTGTGTATGTGTGTGTGTGTATCTATCTTATATATATATATATATATATATATATATATATATATATATATATATATATATATATATATATATATATATATATATATATATATATATATATATATATATATATATATATATATATATATATATATATATATATATATATATATATATATATATATATATATATATATATATATATATATATATATATATATATATATATATATATATATATATATATATATATATATATATATATATAAACTTCACCGTGGCAGAAAGCTGATATAATAAGGTAAAATATGAACCACCACCGGATGCAGCTACGCTGCCCAGCCCTCCGCACTCAAGCATCCTGGCCAGCAGCCACGCCGTGGTATTTGCACGCTGGATGCCTCTGCCTCGCCGCGTCTGGGGCAGGCACAAGCTACATGGCCGCAGCGGCGCACAACTATTCAAAGCATGAGTTGTGAAAAGGGACTGGGGAGTGCGAGGTAAAGGAAAGGAGAGAGTGTGGTAGTTGGAGCTTTAGAGGTTTACGGGAAAAGGAGAAACAGAGCAAAGAAGATTATGTTGCCCACTACTAAAAAAATGGTGTGCGAAACAAGTAAATATACCGCAGGGTTTCAGAAACCGACACAAAATGTTGCGGCGCTGACCTCAAGGATGAGCCGCATAAAGTTTCGGGGCAGGAAAGTGTTTAATAATATATAACTTTATAACGACTTTATGAGCAAGCAGTTAGGTGAAAGTGGAAAAGAGAAACAGGAAACTGTGAGGCAAAATACATAACATGCTTGGAAATTACAGACAAGCAGAAGATATTGGAAACATTAGTATAAAGAGGGAGGAAGATGCAAGGAACCAGCTGAAGCTTAAGGGAGACAGTGAAGTGGCAGTTAGTCAGGATTTGTGAGAGAGTAAAGAAATGGCTACACCATGATTAGATGTTTGTGCAGGAAGGATGTTGAGCTAAGTGGCAGCGTGGAGGACCGGATGGGAGCGAGGAGAGGGTTGCTTCCACTATCAAGGCAATAGGGACGGACGTGTGAGTGTAGTTACAGAGGCGTTAGCTAAAACAGCGTCCTTGCAGAGGTGAGGAAACGATGCCGAGGGAGGGAGCGAGAAAGGAACATATACAAGCTCTTATTAACAAAACTGGAGAGCATGCCCTTCAGATTACGCAAGGGAAGACATTGCATATTTAACCGCGCAACGTGACGAGACTTAAACACGGCCACCGATGAAGCATCTTTGCAAAAACAAAACTTGGACCTTGAGATTTACACTATTTCAAAACACCAACGTTGCCAAGTAACAAAACGCATGGCAGCTTCATTGTCTTCATCCCGTTTCGCGCGTGCCTCCACTGGCCTTCCATCTCTACGTCATCCTCTCAGTCATCTCTGTTTTCTCGACCCCCTCGCGCGCGTCTCTCGGCCAGAGCAACACCGCTATGCAAATCTTAGGGCGCATTAGCTCAACCCGCTTAAGCCCGGAGGGAGTGTGGGCTTATCTCAAGGGAGGGATGAGAGAGAGAGAGAGAGAGAGAGAGAGAGAGAGAGAGAGAGAGAGAGAGAGAGAGAGAGAGAGAGAGAGAGAGAGAGAGAGAGAGAGAGACTTCCTTCCCACCTCCGCCCTCGGGAGTGGTGGCGTGCCTGCCTTCCACTCCCTCACGTCCGCCGCGGCTTTGGCCAAACGGTGGAGCTAAAAAGAAAAAGTCAAACACAGGTACTTACATGCGACTGACGTGCCCGAGACGCCTTCTGGGGAAAGAAAAAGACGTAATGTTAAAATGTTATACAGATTTTTCTTCAGAGTATAATGTTTGAGTTTTTTTGTGTAAACATTCTACTTTTTATCCGAGTTTTTTCCTTTTTTTCTTTATTTCACGGGGATAAAACACAACGCCACATCACTAATTCTTTGTTTGTTTTTTCTTTTTTTTTTAGATTTTTTAATAAAATAAAAAGTAAAAGTTTGAGTTTGTTTAGTTTGAGAATTTTTAGAGCGTTACTACATTTCATTTTTGGAAAGGAACTGATGGAGTTAAGGAACTGTTGACTAAAAAAAAAAGTACATAAGAGAAAAGGCAAACATTCAGTTATCTTGCACATGGCAGTCCCTGAATGATGTCAGAATCGAATGGAAGATACATAATAACAAAGGACAGTGGTATTAAACGTATATGGAATCCAGATGAAAGAAAAACAAATAAACAAATAAACAAATAAATAAATAAATAAGACTGCACGTCATTTTTTTTGAAAGCGTCATAACGTCAATGCATTAACCTATACTTATAAATGTAAGGCACCCAATTTTTTCTTTAGATGAGTACATTATGTTTAAGTTTATTTTCCTTTTCCATCTAAACCAAGCAATGTTTAGTAATGTCGTTTTCTATCTTTTCATCTCCCTGTCCCCTTCCAATCGATTTCATATATTTCCTATCCCTTCACTCCTGCTCCCGTCCCTCCCTTCACGTGCTCCACGCGGCTCAGATGAATGGCCGCGCGGCAGACTGTTTCACAGTAATGGAACAGTGCCACTGAACATTCACCACACGAATCGCCGCAGGAGAGAGAGAGAGAGAGAGAGAGAGAGAGAGAGAGAGAGAGAGAGAGAGAGAGAGAGAGAGAGAGAGAGAGAGAGAGAGAGAGAAATACACAACACAGATGGAACATGAAGCTACAAACTTGGAAGTGTTATCAACAAACTCTGGTCATTGACAACGGCATAGCGAAAGAGGGAACCTATTGTGGAGGTGCCAAACTTTGACGCCACGGCAGGTACAGAGTGTCGGCGCAGCGAGACATCTGGCTACCTCACGCGCCGCCAGGCTAATGGTCCTTCTGAATAAACATGCCTTCATTTCTATCTCGCATTCATATTTTGATAACCCTACATCTTCTCTTGTCTATACGCGTTCCCTCTCAACAGTGACCTGGGAACCTTAAATAAAAAAAAACAGTTTTTTTTTTATTGTAATTTGTGAGACGCGTTTCGTGGCGACATTATAAGAAACCCTGCGAACTTTTTAACCTGCGTGATGTCCTGGTACTAAATCCAGCTATATTTTTAACTGTTTTTGTGCAAGGAGTCAAAAGAGCACAAAGGTTTTTGGGGAGACTGAAGAGGAAGGTCAGAGGCACGAACTGCCGATCAGAGGGAACACTGCGTGACGGAACAAGGAAGCGCGCGCGCGCACACACACACACACACACACACACACACACACACACACACACACACACACACACACACAGACAAGAAATCTATCTATCTATCTATCTACCTATGTCAGACGAACACGTGGGACTTGAGGGGGATGAGGGGAAGAACAGTCATCGGGGTTTTCTTCTTATACAGATATAAATACAAAGACTAGCTTGTCCTCTACGTTCTCACATCTAGAGATGAGTCTGCTCCCCATCCATCCGGAAAGTGGGTTTAACCAATACTCCCGCATATGATGACGTCGCGTCTTGTCTCTGAAGGAATCCAAATACCTTGCCTTCTGTGTGACATACCTAATTCTGCAGAGACAACTTGTTTTAGCTGTCACATCCAGCTACACTACATTCCTATTGCTACATTCTATCTCCTCCGTTCCTCGCACAGTAATAGGTATTAAAAAGTATACAAGTAAGAACATAACAGTGCTTAATATCAATTTATCTATTTATCTCTCCCTCTCGCACAATAAAGGCCAGGATAAACTCACAACACCCACATGAACACTACGCCAGAGAGAGCTAGAGAGGTGCGACAAGGCCCAGACATTCTCGCCAAACACTAGTACCCAGCTTCCTCCAAGCACCGCCAAAGGAGCAGCTACGCATATATTAAAACCCACGAGATAAAGCCAGCCTGATATTGAGCGTTGATTCTGCTGGAAGAAAAAGGAAGGAAGAGAGAGAAAAAAGGTTTAAAGGCTCATTCAATGTTATCGCGAGGATGAAGTATTAAAACTATTGGAGTCTGTAGGAGGGAAAACATCGGGCAACGGGCAAAGTTATACCCGCACGATGATGAATAATGTATGTTGATCCACTGAGAAAACAAGCCAGCGCCGTCATCTGTAACGCGGCAGGAAACTCACACGTAAGAGCACCAATACATAAAAGGAAATGTGTTGTCTGAGCGTACCCAAGAAGCGGCGCCCATCACCCTCCATCACACCCCATCACCACATCCTCCCCAGCCTCCCATTCAGCCAACGTCCCCATCACCATCCATCACGAGGCATCACACACATCATCACACCTTCACCACCCATCACGCCAGGCTACCTCCCCATAAGCATCCATCACTCCGTCACCACCCATGCCAGCCCATCGCCGCCCGTCACCACTCACTCCCCAGCAAAGGGTATGTGTTATTTAGTGCCGCAACCAGTGACTTACTTCATGGCCACGGTTCCCTTTTCCTTATTATGAGTCTTGCTGGGAGCTGTCGAGTCTGGCAAGTCTAAGAAGATGTATCATGCTTCCATATATGTAATCTTGTATGGGCACGCACACGCACGCACTCATGCAGGGGAGCGCGCGCACCCACCCACACACACACACCTGGTTATAAGTAAAATCCCTCCCAAGATTTATCTCTCATAAATTAAACTTTCCTGTAGAGTAAGCAGATTTACAAAACTAACAGACACTTGAAAATACAGTAAGTCATCAATAACAACAGTAAATTCTCAACATAAGACGAAACGTAAATAAGAAGAAAAACAACAACTACACCCAGCTTTGATCTTAAGGTAAACGCAGACTACAGGCAGAGACACGCTGTTTTTCCGTGGCTCAGATATTTGTTTTGAACATGATGTGAGCCCTCAGGTAAAGCTGCACCCGATGCACCAGCTCATCCCTCCCAGAACCCGGAGAAAATACGTATTCTCTCGGTCTTGATTCCAGCCTTCACGCCAGCTTTGCCGCGGCGGGTGAAGAGCTTCCCGCCACGCCGCGATGCACAGCGAGAGGATGTGAGGCTCAGCAGGATAGAGTGACGGTAATTTCCCAGAAAAAATGCCTAAACTGGTAATGAGCAACTTATCGCAATGAGCTTGGTATGGATATCACTTGGGGTCGTGGTGATGTTGATGTGCGGATACACACACACACACACACACACACACACACACACACACACACACACACACACACACACACACACACACACACACACAGAAAAGATTTAATATTGAAATCGTTGCCGACAAAACAATTAACTCTCCAGAAATTAATAAAAGAAAATGTGTATAAAAAGAGTGTCGCCTAAAGAACATGATTATGCTGTACTTATTAAAAGGACAACACCAAATGTGTATGTGAGAGAGAGAGAGAGAGAGAGAGAGAGAGAGAGAGAGAGAGAGAGAGAGAGAGAGAGAGAGAGAGAGAGAGAGAGAGAGAGAGAGAGAGAGAGAGAAACACACAAGCAAGCACGCACCACCACACAGCACAACAACACGGAGGACAGACGGAAACAGACAGGCGGGCTGACGCAAATGGCGACAAAGAGAGTCACTGAAGGGAGAAGAGGAAGAAGAGGAAATTTAAATCGCCGGAAGAGAGGAGGCGCAAGTGACAAGCGGAGATAATTAAGGTGTCACCCCGGGGCGGCACCATGCAACCCCTCGCCGCCGCCTCCTCGCAGTTCATCAAAGTTTGACGCCCCCAATGCCTCCTTGCACCAGCTTGGGAGTCCCGCTTGATGCCACGTCAGATGTCTTTTTTCTTTCTTTCTTTCTTTTTGTCGCCTTCTGAGACAGTTATGTCCGCTCTTCCTCTCTGCCTGCTTCTCAATGCAAAGTTTCTGGTGTATTGTGGAAGTTTCTGGAGTCACCTTAACAACACAATTTCTATATTAAAGGTTTTGTTTTGCCTTCTCATAAAATTGTATCATCTCTTCCTTCTATGTTCGCCTCTCCAAACAAGGTCTCCGTAATACTTGCCTCCCTGGTCGCATTAATATCAATTATATGACGGTAATGCAAATAATTTCTTCTCACACAGTCGTATCATCAACTCTATGTACGAGTTTTCTCTGTAATATTTGCCTTCGTAGGTCGCAGTAAAATGAATTATGTCAAGCTAATGCACATAATTTCTATGACTATTCTATTCTTTTCACCTTCAAAACAGGAAGGGCTGATAAAGACATTCAATTAACAATATCATATAGCCTTTTAACTCTATTATTTCGTCCCAACACAAGATCCCACTGCGCACTGTACAAGTTTCTGGGTCGCTTTTACCAAAACATCAAATAATTCTAATGCAGATCATTCCCGCCGCTCCTGTTTTTTTTTTTTTTTCCTTTCGAGGTCAAAGCGGCACTTGATACATCCCAGCAATAGTTTCCCATTACGTAATTAGAGCAACGACATGGAGGTGGCGAATGTGCTGAGTGTGTTATGAGGCGGGTATTAAAATTAGGGCAGTAAGATGTTAACGGCAAGTGCTTGACTCATTATTCTGAGATGGCAGGTTAGATGAGCGTGATGGCCTCGATATCACCTAATGGCATTACATCCGCAGTACAATCTCGGTTCATTTCCCCTCGTCAGCAAACCCGTTAACTATGGCGAGGGTATGACGTGTTTCCGGCGATAATATTAAGTGATATTTCAAAACACTGCTGATAAGTTTTTTTATTTTTTTTATTTGCCAGAGACTCACGAGTTCAATGGTAGGAATAAGTTCATGCCACGCAGTTATGATCAGACTCTTTGGTGTCCTTTAAACTATTTCTCCTTGTATCGATGTCTCTAAACTTTTCAGACTCAGTCACTTGTTCCCTTGAAGTTTTAGCCTGCCAGAAAAATATATAAACAAGTCTTGCACGCAACTGAATCCCGCTTGTACCTTTTGTGTCGTGTTCTTCTTTTAAAATATCTCAGTCAGGAGTGTCCCAGTGGTCTCATTTCAATACCCTCCCTCCATACAGCAACACCGTTTTCATAAGAAAGAAAAAAAGAAGACTGACTTCCCTTTCTTGATTTATTTCTTTCTTTTTTTCTCCAGAGTTCTATGAGCTCCCAATAAAATCTCCCTTTCCATTCCATAAATATTATCAATCGATACCATCTTTCTTTAATGCCATCCTTGTCTCCGCAATTTCATATTTACCTTTCTCTCTGACATAAATGGTTTATATGACAAATGGCTGCCGTTCTTCTCTTCAAACAATAATTAATTTAGGTTGTGCCCAAACACTAACGTATTACCACTTATTCTGTTTCAATAATAATTCATCTGAACGTAATTAAATATTTTATTCATTCCCAGGTTCGTGAATGCAACAATTCACTTGAGATGTGACCCTTCCAGGAAGTACTGCTGTAACCCTATAAATCTGCTACAGAAAATCAATTTTCAGATTATTACATTGCTTATGAATGAATCTTGGAAAATCTAGTGGACTGATCGTGACCGAAAATTATTCATCATCCCATCAAGTCCACATCACGTTGCAGAAAATTGTCCATTTCATCAAGCGATCCCAGGCAAACTTCATCATAAAATGTAATAGCGATCCAGTATTCTCTGAAAATACTTAATACTTCAGTTTTTAATACCTGACTGCGTCGCACAGCACGGTCTGCAAAATGCTTTCCTTGCGTCTGCCCTGACTCTACACTTCAGGAACATTGTTCGTCCCTCTATACACTGCTCGTCCTTTATTTCCATCGTTTTGGTGTCAAGGGAACTGACCAAGAATGCAAAAAAAAGGTAGAAAGAGAAGCCCACACTACCTGTCGCTCATGATAATTAGCCAGCATTTTCTTTCATAGGCGTATTGCATGGACCATTCCGTCTGCAAAAGATTGCGCAAGATAAATCAAGTACCATTAATCTCATCCACTCTTCCTCCCCTGTATAGGATAAATCCCGATAGTCTTTCACATTCTATTCATCGATATTACTTCTCTCTCTATAGCCACGATTAATACTCTTTCTTCCTTAGTAACCACACGTCCTCCCATCCATCCCTTCCCGTCACCTCCACAACCACTAATTCATTAAGTGTAGGCAAGCTTCCATTCCATATTCATGTTGGTATTATGAATATCTCTTCCACTACAATTGCTCCTCCCATTAAAAAAAAAAAAAAATACACGCCTTCCAATTCTTCCCTATGCATAAACATCTAGCTTATTATTATTTTTTCTTCATTTTCCTTGTGTTTGTGTTTGGCGTGTGTGTGTGTGTGTGTGTGTGTGTGTGTGTGTGTGTGTGTGTGTGTGTGTGTGTGTGTGTGTGTGTGTGTGTGTGTGTGTGTGTGTGTGTGTGCGGGGAGGAGGATAGGGGAATTGTGTCTGTCCTACTTGCATAACATTATAAAGCATCATTCTTAAACACAAACTTTAATAATATTTCCTCACGATATTATATTTCACTTAATAAACACAAATGATTAATACAAGACTGGTAAAGTTATCCTCCCCCTCAGATATACAAGAGAATAATGTGCCACTGCCCAATCCTTATTTCCTGCGACGCGACCTCGAGTGTCATCAGCGAGGCCAGCGAGCCACTCAGTGCACTAAACTGATGCTACATTTAGAACTGTAGAGCAGCAGTCACCTCCATTTCCCGTCATTGAATTGTCTATTTTCTTGCCTCTAAAAACTAAACGTTACACGAATTACCATCTCTCTCTCTCTCTCTCTCTCTCTTCAGTTGTGACCTTTATTCAATAGATGCCGCCAAAGCAAAATGGACGAGGTGTTGCTGTTCACGTGTATGGATATACAAGACAATATATCACAGTATTTAGGCTCCAAAACAGTGATATATTTGGCCCGTGTTTTGCAGCCTCACGCTAAGCAGATCACGCCCATACTGAACAAGAGGGGAAGTATTGTTACTACTGGTTTTTCATGGTATTGGCAGTCAATTATCTTCACTGATTTATACTTTGTGAGAATATGATGATCAAAGGCGAAGATAATAAAAAAAAAGTTGTGAGCGAGCGGAATATAATACGATGCAGTGACGGTAACTCGCCTAAAATTGTGTAATTCTTCAAAGTTACAAGAAAATTGAGAGGGAAATTAGTAATGAGCTTGAGCCAAAGGCCGTCAGCAGAGGAGCGGAAAAGTGAAAAAAAAAGTAATAATAATAATAATTTATCTAGTGTTGCAGCCACTCCATTTTTCATCGTCAGCATCATTATCATAAAAAATACACGTAAACTTCTATCCTCTTTATCTGTCTATCTATCTACCTGTCTACCAACTCATTTAAACACCAACCTACCTTACCTATCTATAGATCTACCTATCTATCTAACCATCTATTCACATTCGCACATAAACCTGACATCCCATTTCTAGCTAGGCAACCAAAATAAAGCGTCTACACACATATTCTCCCTCCCCCCCACAAACACGCACACGTTCACCAACACTCCCTCTCATCTCAGCCTTTAGGTCTAGACGAGAGAAGCAATCCTGGAGCCTCAGCCAGCCACACTGCGCGAAGGTCACCCTCACATCATAACCTCATATCCTGTAATCTCCGCAGCAGAGGTGGTCCGGCCCACTGCACCATAACAGAACCATTGCCCTTCACGCGCCTGGCCAAACCGTCTGATCTGATTGCATGTGGGAGAGTGTTTAGTGGAGTCTGTCTAGGTTGCGCTTCTGTTCGTCCGTTCACAGCGGTTCTGAATTCATCTCTATCGCATACAGTTGATATTTTAGTTTTTTTTTTTCTCTCTCTCTCTCTCTCTCTCTCTCTCTCTCTCTCTCTCTCTCTCTAGAGCTCCATACAAAATAGATTTATTGCTCAATGGATCCAGCTTCATAAAAAAATGAATTTATACTGAATACGTATATAATTATAAGGGCAACGATCTCTCTCTCTCTCTCTCTCTCTCTCTCTCTCTCTCTCTCTCTCTCTCTCTCTCTCTCTCTCTCTCTCTCTCTCTGTCTCAATAACTCAATATTTACCTCACCTGGCACACTCACATTCTTTCCCATAAAAGCTTTTTACCCAACGCTATCCCTCCGGCAGAGCCCCGCAAACCCCGACACTTGCCCCTCGCCACACTCATGAATTATGGAGCTAAGTTTATGAAGGCAAATGGCGAAGGGGTTAATCATGATGCTCTCTCCCCCTCCCAATCCACGCTGCAGCCTCAATGTAAACACGCGGCGCGGCAGGGCGGCCCTCAGTCAGCTGATCGGAGGTAAACAGAATCAGCTGACGGGTTGGCTTTGGTGGGCGAAGAGGGATGTAGGAAGGCAGATGTTGCAAACGGCGGCGGAGGAAGATAAGGAGAAATGGAGAATTGTTAGTGTTTTTTTCTCAATGAATACCTTTTGATGATGAGGATGAAGATGACGATGCTGAACATACACTGTACATGGATGACAACACGAAGCTTCAAGGTGTAACGCAGTATCATTAGTAACAAGTAATGTACGTTATTCACGAAAAAAAAGTACAAAAGGAAAGAAAAATTTAGAAAACACTATTTTACCTTTACTAGTTTTTCCATCAGGCTACACACGACCACTGCAGAACAAAGGGGCCTCCCAGTGGTCAGGGGGATGGTTGAGCCATTTACTACACCACACTGGCCCGGGGCGTCTTGGTGGACTGCCGGCGGAGATGCCAGCGGGATTACCTTGGTGTAAGATCACAACTCCCCGGTTTACACGCAGTACCTATTCTCCGGTTGATGAATAGGGGCTTCAGTGAGAAAGGGAAACAAGACCTCACGGAATATCCCTGAACAAACAGCAGCTCAAGGAAGGAGAGAAAAGTTGGTTTCCTGGTGCTGGTGAGAAGTGGGAGAGGAAGCCGAGCCTGGTGCTGTCTGACTGACCTGCACAGTACATGCGCTAACCTTTTTGAAAATACTGAACAATGGTGCCGCGTTTTCACCACCGAGATTTCCTGAACCCTGAAGGCTCTACGAGATAGTGCGGCGGATAGCCTCAATTTTTGCCATGCATATTTTACTGTATAAAGCGAGGATATGAATTACTGAATGGTCGGACTTCTGGCGGTTACGGTCCTCCTAAATCACACATGCTAGCGATACGTTTATCTGTACCTGTACTTACGTATTAACGTTTATCTGTTTATTCATTTATACATTTATTCATTTGTTTATTCATTCATGCATAAATCTTCAGCTAGTTTCACGACTGTGCTGTTCATGGCTCGCTGCACACTGCTTTAAATAGCAGCGAGTCAAAAAGTGGCTTTTAAAAGAATACTAAACAGTTTGTATGGATAAAAAAGATAGGAGGAAATAGGATATGCATTTATAAAGGATCTGCCACGTATAAGTCTGATAACTTCTTATGCTATCGCTGCATATTGCCTGAAAGTGGCGAGTCAGTAGGAGCTTTAAAAAGAAAACTGAGCAATTTGTATGGACAAGGAAGATAGGAAGAAACAGGATATGCTTTTACGAAGGATCTGCCACGTGTAAGACTGATAACTTCTTGCTTGCCTTATTTTTTTACACTTTTATGATCTAACCTCACTTTTTTTTTCAGTCTCTTATTTCTTCATGTATAAATTTAAGAAAACATGACACAGTTTTACTCTTCGTTGACTTCCGCAGGCACCTTCAAGCTCTCGGTCGATTTGTCAAAGCACACCATTGTTTATAAGTTACCCGAGAATATTTCCTCTCCTCCAGAAATTCCCCCGTCTCCCCCAAGTCAAAATGGCGCTGGTGAAGAGGAGTTTATGTGATCTTCTATAAATCCCGGACGTTATATCTCTGCTTCCGTAAAGTTGCTGGTGATAACTCTTCGGCAATGGAGCGCCGTGATGATAACAGATAACCGTTAATCCGTTCAGAAGTGTGAGAGGGAAAAAGGAGAGGGAAAAAAAATCTGTAAAGTGGCTGTAGCGAGGCATGTCCTGCTTCTAATGGTAGTGGTAGTGGTGGTGGTGGTGATGGTGGTGGTGGTGGTGGTGATAATGATGATGATAATGACGGATAATAGTGGTAGTGGATAATAATAATGATGACGGTAATAATAATGATAAGGACGGGGAGGAAGAGAAGGAGAAGAAGGGAATAGAGGAGGAGGAGGAGGAGGAGGAGGAGGAGGAGAGGGAAGAGGAGGAGGAGAGGGAAGAGGAGGAGGAGGAGAAGGAGGAGGAGGAAGACGAAAAGGAGGAGGAGGAAGCGATATTGATGGATAGTGGGGATGATAATTGTGGTATGATGATGATTATGATGGTAATGAGAGGGAGGAAGAGGAGGAGGAAGAGGAGCAGGAGAAGGAGGAGGAGGAGGAGAGGGACAAAATATAGTGATTATCGTGGTATGATGATGAGCAACATTCACTAATCACCATCTCATTCAGCGCTTATGAACCAGTGCCTCGACTTCTGCCAAGACTCATCACGTAATGAAAATGAAAGGGATGAAAAGAAACATAAAACCGATAATGTATTGCTAATAGTATTTGTATAAATTTGCACAAACCAATTCATAATCAGTTTCCTTGCAACACACAAAACACACACACACACACACACACACTTATATCCCCTAGCTAGAAAAAAAAAAACCCTCTTTCTCAAACATGAACACAAACACTTTATAGAAATGATTATAAAACTTTTCATTTTTCACGAACCTCGACATTTCCACCATCTTGTCCTCTGTACTAAACAAGATGTGTGTGCGTGTGTGTGTGTGTGTTAATGGAACAGGTGCAGGATGGAAACACGGCATCTATTAGTCGTAGAGAAAGAAAAATCACCCATTGAATCAGGCACTGCTGCCAATCACACACCATTCACACACCGGGGAAATATCTTTGCCTTGACACAATCTCACATCCGAGGTCGCTTCATTAATGCTTATGATTTCCAATAATTCCATTGAGTGTCGTATTAAAAGGGGGAGCGGCCCTGCGTCACCTACTCTCTCCTCTACGTCCTCCCTCTCCGTTCGATCCGTAAATCAAGTAAGGAAAAGAGGAATACTGGTGATATATTACTATTATGTCCCCGCAGCTCATGACGAGGGTGACGAGGAGAGTGGTGGAATATCTGATAATTGTGTGTGTGTGTGTGTGTGTGTGTGTGTGTGTGTGTGTATTTCTAGGTGGATGAGGCACCAGCCACCAATCTCCTTGAGGCTCCCTACAGACTCCCTGCGCCACCGCTGAGCCTGGAGGAACAGGAGTCATGTCGTTGAGAGGCTCACCACTAGTAAGGATAAATACATTGATAGAATGAATGCACGAATGAAACAAACAGATAAATAAGAGCAAGATGAAATAGATGAAAACATACAGAAGAAGAAAACATGTCGATTTTGATCATCGAGGAGTATATTGTAAACAATGATCTTAACAGTATTGTTGGTATAGTTATTTTTACAGATATATGTTTGTTGTGACATTATTTTTGTATCTTATAAAAACTGAAAAGTAAATCAAGCTATCGTGTTATACAGGTTGGTGTGTGTGTCTCTGCCATCTGTATGAAGTAACTGTAAAAGTATAATTCTTAGAATTTTTGTACGTGTTTCCTTAAGCTATGATCTTTTACAAAAAAATATAACTATTAATTAATTATACGAGGACCATTTTTACGAGTCGTTCACAAAACCTCCGCTAACAAGAAGCAAGACTGAACAAAGGGGAAAAATGAATGCAAACATTTCGTTCTAAAAGAGAGAAGGTAAACAAAACGTTTATCATCATGACAGTAACATGATATTTGACTTTTACCTTTTTTTTTTTTTTGTGTGTGTGTGTGTGGGTCTGTGTGTCCCAGTTAAAACTATATACTGAAAAGAACGTGTATTATTAAAGTGACAAGTGAAGTACAGGTTGTAGCATCATCATTACCCTTCCCATCATCACCATCCTCATCATCATTATCATCCTCATCATTTCATTTACCGTCTCATATATTTCCTCGCGGGGCTGGGCGGCTTATGAGTATTCTAAGCATTTGTCTGGAGCAAAGGGCTTCCTCCTTCAGATAGTCTTCTCTGGCGGGAAGTGGGTTTAATTTTGAGATAACCTTTCCCTGGCGACCAAGCTTGTAGGAAATGTTGAAGGCGTTATAGACGTAAAAGGTAAAAAGGGAGGTGTACTGCGTAAATAAATAGTTGTAAGGGTATAGTAGTAGGGAGTGTTAAAGTATAGTAATGGTGATAACTATAAGAGTATAGATGTGAGGAGTGTAGCACCAGTGTGTGTTAAGGTTTAGTAGTTATGGTAAGTGTAGGGGCGCTGATGTACTAGTGTAGTAGTAGTAGTGAGTGTCACTGTGCATCAGTAAGCGTGGTAAAGGTGTAGAAGCTGCATTAGTGAGAGTGTGGAAAGTGTTCAGTATCTGAATGTCAAGAAGACAGGAATGAAAAAGTGCAAGTATGAGAGTGTAATTGAAATGTGAAAATGTGAAAGCTGCAGCTGTGAGAGTGTAAAGGCTGGGAACATTTCTGTGAGGAGGATGTGAGCATGAAAGAGTTTGTACCGCACGGAGACCAACAACAAACACTCCTAAGTCACGCTGAGTCCAAAGGGATGCTGTCTGTACCCAACACAAACACCAGTAACATATGAACCCTACTCTTTATGCTCCCCCACGCGATATAAAAATGCATAATATATGTGCTATAAAATACGCATAATATTTTGAAAGAGTATTATATTTTCCCATAAAAAAGATCGTAATCAAGTCCACAATTGTTGGTGATATTACAGAACAAAATAGCATCGTTACTGTGCCTGCTATAATACTGAATAAATGTTACTGGCTTATATGAGTTAATAGTTTGGGTTATGTAGTAGGATATCATGACTTGCGTAACAAATAATAAGTATGCCTAATGTGACTACGTACGGCTTATGAAAGGATGGTTTATTTAAGTAGCAAGAGTCTTTAAGTGATAGATAATACAGCTTGAGTAACATATTAATAGTCATTTTAGTAAGAGTTCGTGCAGCTTCTGTTAGCAATAGTGTGTCTTATGAACCAAGAATATTGAAACTTAAAGGGAAGCTACAAGATGCCAGCGGGCGTATACGTGGCTGCCAGATCATCCAACCAGTTAACAGAATAGTTTATGTAGGTAATAGCATGAACATTTGTAGTGAGAATGTGGTGACGATTCTCATAATATCTTCTACTTGCGTTCTTGTTTATTCTAATTTATTCATTTATTCACTTGGAATAATAACACACGTTCGATTGTTCTTCTAATTCGTTCCATGTCAGTTCATTAATTCGTATCTAAATAATTCCATGTCATTCTATATTAAATTAATTGCATATTACACCATTGCATACTTGGTCTAATGAATCTAAGCTAATTAATATGGATGATAATTAATATATTAAGGTATTTGGGTCAAGAACGAGAAAAGATGAATGGAATATTCAGTAATCCGGTTGTTAGTGTTGAGTCATTAGGGTGCTTTAAAAGAAGATTAGACAATTTTATGAATGAAACTGATAGATAGAAATGGGTAGATATATTTCGTACAAGAACTGCCACGTGTAGGCCTGATGGCTTCTCCCAGCTTTCCTTATTTTATGTTCCTACGTTCATAAAAAGAAAACGAGAAGCGCACGAAAATGAACGAGAAGAAAAAAAAAAGATCAAGATTAAGAACAAGAACACGAAGAACAACATGAAAGGAATATGAACTATTAAAACAAGAACAAAGACAAGAAAGAACAAGAAAGATAACAAAGGATGATTACACAACAATAACAGTTCTTGACACTTCCAAATATCCGATTACCTTCCTTACATTACACGCGGCGCAATAACTTCCCACCTCACACAAGCACTTCATTTGGCCTTGAGACTTGAGAGCTCACTAACATCAATACAAGCACCGAGGAGAGAGAGAGAGAGAGAGAGAGAGAGAGAGAGAGAGAGAGAGAGAGAGAGAGAGAGAGAGAGAGAGAGAGAGAGAAGAGAAGAAAAAAAACTAATAAACGGTGACTACAAACGTACCACAAAATACACCTCTCGCACTGTACAGAATGGTCCTTCCTAATTATGTTAGTGCTGGCAATGAATAACTGTAATTAACGTCGTGTGGCAATTTTATGATCCAAGTATCCTATTTGCGAGGAGACTAAGACGGCGGTAGGGGTGCGTCAAGAGTAATCGCCTCGGAGGGAAGGAAATGATGCAACACTGCGGGCGGGAAAGAGATCGCAGGAAGGAGAGGAAGGAAAGAGAGAGAGAGAGAGAGAGAGAGAGAGAGAGAGAGAGAGAGAGAGAGAGAGAGAGAGAGAGAGAGAGAGAGAGAGACTATGATGAAGGGATGAGGGACACTATCTGCTTATATCCTGCTTACAATTGGCCTTCATGTATCATAAGAATTACACCTATAATATTTACGACTGCTGCTTTACATCTACTATTACTGCTGCTACAACTACTACTGCTACTATTTCTCCTACCATTACTGCTACTATTGCTACTGTTTCCGTTGCTCATATCACTATTGTTTTACTACCACTACAATTGATACTACTACTATTCATAAAACTTCTAACATCACTTTCAATAAATAAAATAATGTCGCAGAGGTGGAAGTAACAGTAGTAGTAGTAGTAGTAGTAGTAGTAGTAGTAGTAGTAGTAGTAGTAATAGTAGTAGGTATTAAAATTACGACAAAATGAGACTTAAGGCAGTGAAATGAGAGCGTGTGGTCGTGTAGTCGTGTTCTCCTTTCCTTCATCACGGTGAGTAGTGGAGTCGTCTGTACAATTTCTCCTTTTACGTCTTAACACGAATCACTTTTCTGAATGCAAGTCACAAGATTGCAAAATCACTTTATCCCTCTCGCTCCCAGGCGTCTCTCCCTCCTTGTCTTTCTATCCGTCTTTTCTGTCTAAACTTTTACGTCTCTTTTTCCTTTTGGCTTCAATAATTTTGTCTCCGTCCAATCTTCCATTTTCTCCCCTTCTCCTTACCACCTTCTTAACTCTTTCCAATCCTCTTCTGACCCTCTTCTCGATTCCCTTCTTCTTTCCTTCCCTCTCGTCCTAATCCCTATCTCCCGTTCAGAGATATACCCTCAATGCTCAGCCACGTTTACAAGAAGCGTTCAATCCTTTGTTGCACCAACTTTCATTCCCTCCACCCCATCGTGCCCTTTCTCTTTCTCCGAGGTCCCTATTTCCCTCCCTCCTACATTTACGCCTCTCCCACGGTGCAAATATGGCCGCTTCCCTCACCTCTCCAGGCAATATTCGTACCCTCAGGCTGGCGGCGGGGATGAGTCATTTCCAGCACTGCCCCATTCTTGCTCCTGTCACGCCGGCACCAGCTTTGTTTGCGCGCTCCTGGTGGCCGACTGTTGTTGCTCCCTCCACTGTTGCTTCTGCTGTTGGGGCGGTGATGGCGGTGGTGGTTCGGGTGGGTGTTGGTTGGTTATTGTTATTATTGGTGTGGGTAACCAACATTTTTCTTTTCTTTTAGTGGAGTGTGTGTTTGTGTGTGTGTGTGTGTGTGTGTGTGTGTGTGTGTGTGTGTGTGTGTGTGTGTCATATTTACTCCCTCCTCCTCCTCCTTCATCCCCTTCCCTCTCTTTCTCCTCCTCTTCTTCCTCTTCCTCTTCCTCCTCCTCCACCTCTTCCTCCTCCTCCTCCTCTATCCCCTTCCCTCTCTTCCTCCTCCTCCTCCTCCTCCTCCTCCTCCTCCTCTTCATTCCTCGTATTCTTTCATGGGTGTCTGGTTTGGTTCGCTTATCATGTTGTTGTTGATTTTTTGCTGCGGCTGTTGTTCCGGAATCGCTTTTCGCCAGGTATTTCTTTTTCCCCCTTTTTTTTTTTCATCGTCGTGGTGGTGGTGGTGGTGGCGATAGTGGTGCGGAGCGTGTTTCCTGGCTGAGTCCTGCTGGTTCCTGTCAGGGTTCGGTGGTGCTGACAGTGGTTTGGTGCTGCTGACAACAGTTCCGCCCTTCCTAAAACTCGAAACTAACAGGACGGTGCAGGCAACATTTTACAAGAAAAGACCCGAGGTGCAGGCGCGGGGCGAGGAGGCTTTCCCGCTACGTGAGGATAATTGCAACTAATTTTCGGATTGCCCTTCGGAATACTGGAGCAAGTTTACTTATAAGCCACACAAGTCATGGTTAAATAGCGCTAGTATCAACATAGCCACGCCACAGCTGAGGGATCGGCGAGACTGAATCGAGAGCAACCCATGGTAAAGCCAATCAGGGCTCAGGAACGTTTGCCATCGTTGACAAATCCCTTCCTCAAAATCCACTTACCGCGTCCCGGGCTTCGCTTCATGTGGCGCCGGTGCCTCTTATTGATATCGCCAATGTATTTATGCCCCGCCTAATGTGGGGTCGCAATACCTTCTATTAAGGACGCGGAGAAAGGAGAGTAACTGAGCAGAGTAGCGGGGCAGAGTAAAAAGCGGTATCTAGTGCGCGTTTTTCAAAGATACGCATCACTTTACATGCGACAGACTGGTGACACGTTTTGGTGACGCCAGAAGAGGCCAGGGAGGAGGAGAAGAGGCCAGGGGGGAAGGAGAAGAAAGAACAGGGAGAGAAAATGCATATAGAGTAGAAGATATAAAAGACCAGGGACACAAAGAGGATATACAAAGGGAGAAGACTGCAATAGTAGGATATTGAGATAGATGCTGGCAAGATCAAAGATACGGCTTTCAAGATTAAATGAAAGGAGAGGGAGCGAAAGGCGAAAGGTTATACATGTATCACTGACATTTTGATGATGGGCTGGCGTCCATCTATGGAGCCTTTCTGTCTGCAGCGAGATGGAGCTATACAGACAGAGTACTGAGACTTTGAGTACTAGAATGTTGTAATGGATTGCTGAAGTAACACGAATTCATATCATATAACCCTTTGATCTCTTTACAGTGAGCTAATGTTTGACAGGAATGAAAGGCAGAGTTTATGCTTTTCCACCATACTAAAGCGAATCAGATTACAAATAGATAATAATACAAATAATAATATGCAACATCTGATCCATTCCTGCATCCATAATGGGTTAATGCAGCTTAATGCAGGTTAATGCAGTTAATGGGCTTTTTTTTATTGGATTTTTGTTGCCCTTGGCCAGTGTCCTTTCTACATAAAAATAAAATAAATAAATAAATAAATAAAATCTAACCAAAGTACATATAAGAATACTACTATTAAAAACAAGTATCATTTAAAACAATTAACTTACTTATAATGAGTTAAATGACTAAATACCATAGCAGAAAATGTAACTGCCCTCTGTACTCATCTAGCTCAAGTCTGAGTAATCCGGTATAATTTTGTATAGAGTTACCCTAAGCGATATCTTCATCCACGTCCGGTCTTCATTCACACACCCGGTAACCAAATCCCCAAGACATGCCAACCTTTCCATCTCGGTACAGTGAGACAGAACAATACTCACCCTTTAGCTACGATTATTATGCAAAATTCTCTCTCTCTCTCTCTCTCTCTCTCTCTCTCTCTCTCTCTCTCTCTCTCTCTCTCTCTCTCTCTCTCTCTCTCTCTCTCTCTACTTCTCAGCGTCCACAGCTTTCGTTTATTTCCTCAGAAACAAAATGCTGGAAAAGAAAAGCCTATATTTTTGTTTCCATTTGCCCCTCGATGTGACAGCTTCGGTATAGGGGCGAGAAAATAAAATCCGAAAAATAGTAGCTGGAAATAGGGTAGTGTTTGTGTGTGTGTGTGTGTGTGTGTGTGTGTGTGTGTGTGTGTGAGAGAGAGAGAGAGAGAGAGAGAGAGAGAGAGAGAGAGAGAGAGAGAGAGAGAGAGAGAGAGAGAGAGAGAGAGAGAGAGAGAGAGAGAGAGAGAGAGAGAGAGAGAGAGAGAGAGAGAGAGAGAGAGAGAGAGAGAGAGAGAGAGAAAATTGAGACTCAGGCTTCAAAATATGACTAAATGCCAAAAAGAAACATATATAGGTAGAGATAAGAAAAATATAGATAAAAGATGAAAAAAATATAGACAAACGCATGAAAAAATCGATAGATATACGTAGAAAAGATAAGAATACAGACACATGTGGACATTTTTCTAACAGACATACAGATTAACGGAACAATAGGTAGAGAAAGAAATATATAATGAAAACAATAATGAAATAAGGCTTGTATATACGTAGAGCAGCGCAGTGCCTCGACCCGCACCTACGTAAGACACTCCTTCCACCTTTAAATTGTCCAAGACTTTATTATCATCATCGAAATACACACACACAAAAAAAAAAAAAAACACATCGAGGGAAGGAACCAACCTAACAGCCGACCGGAGTCACTGACACACAGCACAAGGTAAAAACATAAATAAACAAATAGGTAAAGAGAAATACCCGAGGAGAAACGAGAAGCGGAGCAGCTTAAGTTCTACGACGGAACACCAATTAGGACCAGGCGGCAGGGGGCAAGGTAGGAGGCAGGCACAGGGGCAGACAGAGTGACGGACAGGCCAGACAGAGGAGCAGACAATCAGGCAAGCAGAAGGACAGGCAATCAGGCAGAAAGGTCTAGCAAGCAGGTCGACAGGCAGGAGGGAGAGAGGGAGGAGGGAAGCAAAAAACAAAAGTAGCAAGACAGGAGGAGGAGGATAAAGGAAAGAAAAATGAACTTCCCTAGGGGAAAAATAATCCTGCGATCCTCCAAGCCGTAAAATTATGGGGAAAAATCAGGAGATGTACAAACACTAAGCAGACGCCATTGTTGTGAGAGAATAAAAATAACTTAACCAAAGACTTTTTATTTATCCTTTATGTTCAAGGTTTATACATTAATTAATAGTCTTTTTAAGTCACTGAAATCTTAATTAAGGTTCTTATTGTACACCTGTTCTTTTGTTCCGCTATCCTCTATCTGGATCAACAGTAAAAATAATTTCTAAAGTTTGCACGAATTCAGAAAAAAATGTAACGAGGGCTGGATTTTTTTTTCGAAAATTAATCTCTCTCTCTCTCTCTCTCTCTCTCTCTCTCTCTCTCTCTCTCTCTCTCTCTCTCTCTCTCTCTCTCTCTCTGGCTCAAAAGGTACCGAATCTATCATTCGCTCCGCCTTTCTGTTCCTGTACGTTCTTTCACACTCAAGTCGACAACAATTACAGATAAGGTACCCTAATTTGCACAGCCGCGGCAGGATCAAGGAGCAGACAGTCCCTTCCCTCGCCAGGAGCCCACAATGGAGGACTCCCTGCAGCGGGCAATGTGCTGATGTTGCGAAACCCCGCGGATAGTTCAGAGGAAGCCGTGGTGGGTCTGGGCCGCCCCGCCACGCTGTAGTAACCTCGGCCGCCCTTGTAGCAGTTCCTCGCCTCCCTCGTCTGGACTTTCTTCGTACCCTGTTATTTAGCTCCTCCGGCGAGGGTTGATGAGTTCGTCAGCGTGTCAGAAAACAAGACGCGCTAATGATTCCACTTTTTTTCTTATTAGCTATAAAGATATGACTTCCCTTTCTTTTTCCATTTTTTTCTCCCCCTCTCATTCGACTTGGATGTTAAAAATATATGCGGTTGTTACTCACCGCGTATTTTTTGACTCGTTCCTGTTCTATATTCAAAAATTAGTTTATTTTGTATATTTTCTCACTGGCTGGCAAGTTCTGAACTACGAAGTATTCTTAGTTCTAAGACACTTTCTCCATCACATTTGTTCTTTCGAGTCACTGGCAGAACTTTTGGACGTGCACTGTATACAAACAACACATACACTCCGTTGTTGATCTCTAGAAAAGCGTTCTATCTTCTTTGACTGATATTAAGTCGTTGTACACTCACACCTTCAAACTCATCAACACACATACAAGTATAAGAGCTTCAAAACCCTTCCGCCATGACATGCGGCAGTTCACAACATTACAGATGTTGTACACAATCTTTACTAGCAACAACAAAGAAGAGGAAAGGGATAAAAAGAACAGGACTCTCAATTCCAAACCATTATAGCTTCAAGAGTGATCATAGATAAAAAATTAACTGTGTCAGATTGGTTTATGGCTAAGCAACGATGTCATATAGCAGTGAAATGTACGCGTGCTGTATTCACCTATCCAGACCCTTGATATTTAGTCAAGGCATGCACACATTGTTAGGCAAACCAGCTACACTTGTATTAACCCTCAGTTCAATGCTCCCTGTGTGTGTGGGTGTATGCAGGACAGACAAATGCCTCACACTGCGTCAGCCAACGTCTCTTTAACTATTACACCTATAGCCATTTAACAATAACGTCTTTCACTCGCTTTCACGGCAAACAAAAGAAGAAAAAAAAATATATGTACGAAAGAATCACTGCAAAAAAATAAAGGCATATGGAGAGAGAAAACAGAATTCACGGAACGAGGACGAGATACAAGAATTTCAGGGGAAAAAAAAATAATAATGAACATGAGAAAAAAAAAATCCCGAGAGACAGACACAGTGGGTGGATGGACGGGAGCGAGGAAGAGGAAGGTCAAAGTTTGTAACGAAGGGTGAAGTGGAAAGGTGAGAGAGAACAGAGGCGTGTGAAGAGACGCGAGGAGTGGGCGGAGGGCGCGGGTGAAGGAGGCACAGGTGATGGAGGTGCGAGTCATGCGATGGCTGGGGATGCGGGCTAAAGGGAGGCAAGGAAGTAAGGAGGGATGAAGGCGATAGGAAAAGCTACGGAGCAGTAACGAGGGGCGAGATGCAAAGCGATAGGGGAGGTGAGCAGGTTATGAATAGGCAGAAGTGGAGGGCAAAGCAAGGAGAGGAGGACAGACAGGAGAGGAGAGGAGAGGAGAGGGAAAGGAATGGAAGCGGTGCAAGGCTAAGAGAGGAAGGAATGCGGATTGCGGCAAAGACAGAGACAGAGAGAGAGAGGGAGAGAAGAGAGCGAAAGTGAGAGGAGCTAGAAGAGTAAAGTGAAGCGAGTGGATAAGGAAGGGAGAAAGCAAGAAGAGGAGAGAGAGAGAGAGAGAGAGAGAGAGAGAGAGAGAGAGAGAGAGAGAGAGAGAGAGAGAGAGAGAGAGAGAGAGAGAGAGAGAGAGAGAGAGAGAGAGAGAGAGAGAGAGAGAGAGAGAGAGAGAGAGAGAGAGAGAGAGAGAGAGAGAGAGAGAGTGCGGAAGTGAGGCTAGGAGAGGCAGGTTAGGGAAAGAGGCTGGCAAAAGCAGGGGCTATTGAGGCTGGGAGGAGGAGGAAGTAGTGAGGCTGGGAGAGGAAGGGAGATAGCAGGGCAGGGGAGGGAGGAGGTGAGGCTGGGAGAGGCAGGGAGGGTGGTGAGTTTCGTGCAGCAAGAGGAGGCAGGAATACCCGGAAAGACACGTTCATACTCGGCGCAAAATATCCTCAACTCACGACTCGACCCGCGTTTCACAGCTTCAGTTTCTGGACCACAACTCTCTCTCTCTCTCTCTCTCTCTCTCTCTCTCTCTCTCTCTCTCTCTCTCTCTCTCTCTCTCTCTCTCTCCACAACTCCCAAGAAGGCGGCAATCCTTTCACATCACACCGCTTCGGAAGTAATGGTTTTGTGTTCTCCAGTTTCCTTTTTTCCCCCCGGAGAGTGAATCAGGAAAGGAAAAATAAAAAAAAATACAAGGAAGGGAACGAGAGGGGAAGGGAAAAAACAATGTTGGTCAGGCGTGGCTGGGAAATTGTACTGTTGTCATGCACCGTGAGTTTGTTTTTGCAGGTGAAATTAACTTTGAAATTATAGCCCCGGAGTGTTCCTTTATATCTGGGGATGAAAAGAACTGTTGTGCTGGGTAATAAAATAGAATATGTATTATTTTCCACCCCACAGCAAAGCCCGCGCTGGAAGTAGGACAGAATATAAACAAAGGGAGGAGAGAGAGAGAGAGAGAGAGAGAGAGAGAGAGAGAGAGAGAGAGAGAGAGAGAGAGAGAGAGAGAGAGAGAGAGAGAGAGAGAGAGAGAGAGAGAGAGAGAGGGCGTTGTTGGCTGTGGTGTTGGTGTGACCAGCTGACACCCTCGCCTTCCCTGCAATTGTACTTGGTTGGGGCTTCACGCAAAACCAGCACAGGACAAGAAATAAGTGATTTTGGCTTGATAAAGTAAGGTTTTAAAGAGATACTGAAAGAAATTGGCTCCTAAACAGAGGTAGGTGAATGGAATGGAATCAGAGATCAGGTTGTTAGTGCAGAGTAATTAGGGAAGGTTTAAAGGATTAGATAACGTTACGGATGGACTGTTAGATAGAAATATATATGTTTTCTATCAGGACTGCCACATGTAGGTCTGTTGACTTCTTGTGGCTTCTCTTATTTCCTGGCTTTACGTTCTTACAGGGAAATAAATGAATGAAAGAAAGGAAGAGTAAGTGAAGTGACGTAAAACTCAAAATAAAAAAAAATGCATTCCAGTGGGCCATAAATCAATGCAGAATGTAAACCTTGTAGCCTCAGCATGATCTACTCAATACTAGGAAATACGAGGAAGGAAGCCAACGAAGAAGTAAATTCAAACGCCTTTAGGCAATGCAGGAATAAAATAACACTCCATCACGACCTGAAACTTGAATCCTCGTGAAACTCTTACTCTGAAATGAATGATAGAGTAAACTTCGCCACAACAACGAGGTCATATGGCGCCTGACTGAACGCTAATTCACTCAGCCACGAAACGTATTGATTTATTGAGGCTTTACTAACACGCAGAGAGAGAGAGAGAGAGAGAGAGAGAGAGAGAGAGAGAGAGAGAGAGAGAGAGAGAGAGAGAGAGAGAGAGAGAGAGAAATATTGCAAGGTATCTACGACTCGAAATAGAGGTTAAGAATTGCCTATCCCAGGTGAGCGCGTCTTTAGATCAATCAGCTGAAGGGTTAAGGTCCGTGCCTCACTTTCTGCTTCCTCCCGATTGGTGCACATGCCTCAGGCCGTGATTGGTGGAAAGTTGCAGGTTAGGAAAGCGGATAAAAGGTGATATTTGATGGTAGTGGTGGTGGTGGTGGTAGTGCTTGCATTTGTCTGTCTTTTTGGTGTCTTGATTTTTTTTTCCTGTTTGTGTATTTGTTTGTGTGACTGTCTGTTTATCTGCTTGTTTATCTGTCTGTCTGTCTCTCTCTCTCTCTCTCTCTCTCTCTCTCTCTCTCTCTCTCTCTCTCTCTCTCTCTCTCTCTCTCTCTCTCACTAACCCCATAAATCCCATAACCCAAACAACGAGGACAAGAAAAAATATCACTGCCCGTTTTACATTATGCTTCCACATCACCATTTCTCACCACACACCCTCGCTCTCCATCAATCACCCGCGGCAACCTATACACGGCGACAGAATCTGGTGCCTAGGAGATTATGTCACTACAATGGAGACTCCCTTTGGCGGCCTGGACAGTGCAAGGCAAGGGAAGAGGAGAGTCATGGTACCCCACGCGCCTTTGCCTGACTACTCGCAGTCTTTCCTTGAGGTACGTATTCTGAAACCACTTGTTCTCTCTCTCGTCAGGTCTGTTTTCAAAGGCCACACAGGTGATTGGTTAGGTCCTCAAGATTGTTTTCCCAGTTCAGGATGCAGAATGCTTGTTAAACTACTACTGGAATCATTAAAAGACTTGAAATCCTCAGTAATTTCCTTTAAACACTATTTGGAGTTGGAGAGTCAAGACGGGAAAGCATTTCGCAGTACGGTATCTGATTTAATGATGAGTACTTTCAAGCACTTCGCCGTTTTATCTCGATAACTTTTAACAAACTTTAGTAGGGGGTTACTGGGGTTTCCATGGGCGCTTTCATGATTCCTGTGATATTCTGAAACGCACTCCAGACCATTAATGAGGAATAAACATCGTAAGAACCTACCCAATTATTTTTGAGATCTTTGAATTTTTTAAAATTTTTTATAAGAGCGCAAAGAGTAAGAGAACAAGCTTAAAGCCCAGACACTTTCGCCATTGCTTCGCCAGGAGAGCCGTTGGGGGCAGGGCAGCATGAGTGTAACACGGGAGGGTTGGCTGCAGATGCAAAAACAATCGGTTATCAATATAAACATGACATCTGGCGGTGGCTGATGCGAAAACGGATTTGGAAAACTTATATTCACCATCAGCTGGCCGTGAGGGAAAGAAAGGGAAAGAGAAAGAGAGAGAGAGAGAGAGAGAGAGAGAGAGAGAGAGAGAGAGAGAGAGAGAGAGAGAGAGAGAGAGAGAGAGAGAGAGAGAGAGAGCTAGTCATAAGGGAAAATAAGAAGAGAAAGAGGAGAGATATGATGAAAAAAAAATGCCGTAGAACACAAATAGTTTGAAAACCACGATAATTTCTAATGGCGTCAATATTAATGCAGGGTAAACACAACAGCTACAGTATTACAAGAGGAACGTAAATTGAAGAGGAATAGAATTACACTAAACTGCAAATACACAGCAAGGAATTTCACTTTCTATTGATCTTCTTACTCTCTCCCCTCCCCTCTCCCCCCACCATCTCGAACACCTCCCTTGGTATTGATTCCTTCATTCCTCACTCTCACTCTCTCTCTTTCTTCTTTCTTTCTTTCTTCAATCTGGCTGGCAATCTCTGTCTTCTCTCTCTCCTCGCTCTCTATTTAACATGATCCAAGGAAAGGCGACCCGCGGTTATATGACTGAGGCGAGAGAGCGAGAGAGAGAGAGAGAGAGAGAGAGAGAGAGAGAGAGAGAGAGAGAGAGAGAGAGAGAGAGAGAGAGAGAGAGAGAGAGAGAGAGAGAGAGAGAGAGAGAGAGAGAGAGAATGTATTAACATGAAAAAAGAACAAAGACAATTCAAATGACTAAGAAATAAACCAGTTAGCAAGCAAGCACACAAACAAACGCACAGACAGATAGACAGACACACCAGTGGACATACAAATAGACAGTAGAAAAGAAATAGCAGCGCTTGTCTCTTCAAGGTACTGGATATTTACAGCTGCGTGCCAAAGTTAAGAAAACTTGTAACTATCAGGATCCGAGAACGTGACTCGGCGGATGCAGGTGGAGGAGAGAACGTCGCAAGAAACCAGCACAACAACGAGGTATTTCATTAAAGTTACCCGAGATATATTAGAAAAATAGCGTTCTAGATATTTTGTATACCTCGCCTGTTTATGAATTTCGTGTTCTGGAGTTTTGACAAGGATTCACACACACACACACACACACACACACACACACACACACACACACACACACACACACACACACACACACACACACACACGCACACACACACACACACTATCAAGAGGACAATTTCCAGCCTCTGTCTCCAGGTGGGTTGCAAGGTCACATCTCCATTTACGTTCCCCTACCTACACTCCGCTGGTTGAATAGCGGCGGTAGCTTGAAGGGAGACACGGTCAAATTGTCTCCACCCCGCTGAGGATTAAAACCCGGCACCTCTTGGTTGTGAGCAGCGCGACGTGCGGTGATGAAAATTGGAATGTTTCCCTCGTGGATGCCAAATGATGAAAGTGCCGGCGATCTTCTAAAACATAACACATGACTCGCCAGATACGAAGTTTAAGATCAAGATTATAACAATGGTCGTGGTTTTTGTTATCTCTATACTTTAACAAACAATTTAATTCTTCCATAAGTTATTCAGATGACGGTTTTGTAAATATAGTCTTCATTTTTCTCGTCTTTCCCTCCCTCTCTTTCCTCACTTGCTACCGTTCCTTCTTCTTTTCCCTCTCCTCCTCCTTTTCTTCCTCCGCCTTTCCTCTCATCCTCGTTCATGGCCACCACTACCACCACCACCACCACCACCACCATCACCACTTCCTCCTCCTCCTCCTCCTCCTCCTTCTCTTGCTACTCCACCACCTTCTCTTCCTCCTTTGTCTCTTCCTCCTTCGTCTCCTCCTCCTCCTCCTCCTCCTCCTCCTCCTCTTCCTCCTCCTGCTCCTCCTCCTTTTCTCTCTCATCCCCCTCCCGTCCCTCCAAGCTCATTATTTTGCCAAGAAGAGGCTAATTTCGGCAACTCGACTTTGGTGTTGCTGCAAGCGTGACGAGGCAGTGGGTTCCCGGGGGATGGTAGCCACGCAGCGCTGGTGGTGGTGGTGGTGGTGGTGGTCGGTGTCAGTTATGTGTACTCTGCGTGGAATTTTTTATTGTTGTGTCTCATGATGGTTTTGTTAATTGTATGTAAGTGTGTATGTGTGTAGTAAGGTTCGTTTTTATTTGATGATCAGGATTGTGGTATTGGTGGTGGTGGTAATAGTAGTAGTAGTAGTAGTAGTAGTAGTAGTGGTGGTGGTGGTAGTGGCGGTGGTAGTAGTAGTAGTAGTAGTAGTAGTAATAAGTAGTAGTAGTGGTGGTGGTGGTGGTAGTAGTAGTAGTAGTAGTAGTAGTAGTATTTTGCCTTTTCTTGCCATTTCTGGAGGTTATATAAGCAAATACTGTGAACTAAATGTATGACGCTATTAAAACTTGCGCACATTACCTGTAACCTTCTTCCTCCTCCTCCTCCTCCTCTTCATCCTCCTCCTCCTCCTCCTCCTACTACTACTACTACTACTACCATCACCACCACCACTTCTTGGTCTCCACCACGACAACACATCATATTTTATACACTTCCCAATTATCATTCATTGGATTACGGATATAATGATAGTTACATTATTTTTACTCACACAAAAGAGTTAAAAGCAACGTATTTGTAGCCGATAAATAAACTATGTTCATTTCAGCTTAACTTAATGAATAACACTCCCCACCTCCACCTCCACCTCCACCTCCCACGGGCTTCCCAAACTCCAATAGCCTAATTTGTAACGCATATCATTGGTTCATCTAACAGACAAGACTCCTCCCCTTTCGCCCAAGACGCATTTTGACTGGAGGAAGTATACAGGTTAGTGTGCAATGATTGGAGGTTGATGTATGGGTGGGCGGAGTCTTACACTCAAGTTAAGCTAAATATTCTAGTAGATTAACAGTGAAATATGTAAGTAATTGAAGGGATATAATTTCAGTGGCTAAAGACTGTCTCACAGAGGAAGCCAGCAAGCAGCTTAGAGTCCATAGTGGGCTGGTGGTGCAGGTGACTTGGAGGTTGGGAGGCAAAGTGGAAAATATGAAAGAAAAAGGGAAAAATACGTGACAGTTATTTGATTTGACTAACAAAGGCTGCCTGGTTTTGTTCCCTACCCCTTTTTCTACCTTCCTTTTTTTTTTTTTTTGTTGTTGTACTCATTCTATCCTTGCTTTAGTTTTGTCCTGTCCCTAGTCTGCTCTTATCTTACCCTCGCTCAATCTTTGCCCTTCTCTTACCCTGCCTTTGCTTCATCATTTCCCTCACCTTGACCTATCTCTTCCCCACCCTTGCTTTACCCTTGCCCCATCCCTCGCACAAATAGAAAGCGTTTGCATCGATCACCTCAACAACCATGAAATTGTTTTCTTTCCCTGTGTTTATGTTCGGAGAAAACGAGGAAACACACACACATACACACACAGACACACACACACACACACACACACACACACACACACACACACACACACACACACACACACACACACACACACACACAAACAAGGTGCAAGGCAAGCTGTATGTAGTTGCTATGTGTGTTTCTGTTTGTTGTTGTTTAGTTCACCCCTGAAATTCGAGGAACATACGAGGAACAATACACAAATCGGACTGAGAATTCAGAAACAAAACTTGTCAACATTTGCACAATAGTTATTCTTACTGAGCAAAATGGATGACGGTGAAAAGACACACACACGGCATCCTTTTCGTAGCTAGATATGAGAAACAAAATATACATAAGTTTTAAGAATGAGAGACAGGATGTTTCAAGACGCCAAGCACCAAACATTACCTGACCTAACTTATCGTAACCTTACCTGAACAAATATATTCTTTACCTAACACAATATAACATAATATAATATCCCAACCTAACCTAACCTAAGGTATCCCAACATAATCCAACTAAACCCCACCCTAATGTAATTTAACCCCAAATAACCTAATTTTATCTGATTTTACAGGCTTTTCTTTTTTTTATCGGAATCAATCACAAAATCTTTGAAAGTCACAGAGAAGGAGTAACATCCCAGATAAATAGATAGGTAGATATATAGATAGACAGATTAATAAATAGATACATACATTCATACAGGGACTGCCACGTGTAAGCCTGGTCGCTTCTTGCAGCTTCCCTTATTTCTTATGTTCTTATGTACATACACACACAGATATATTGATAACAAAATGAACAGCTATAAACTACTGTTGGAGACAATTCCATATATATACTGATACCGACACAGCGCGGGACAACTAGCAGAGGCAGCGGTCATAAGCACGGCGACACCAAGATGCGGGACGTAAAACAAAGAGCATCTAACGAGAGGAGATCGAGCCGCCTGATCCTCCTGAGCCGCCGCTAATTGGTTCATCCCTTGGAACCACCGAGCGGGTCCCTTTACACGCATTAATAATTTACCCGCATGTCCTCCGCACGACTCCTGAATTATCTCACGTGCGGGTCTTGCCTTGAGCTTACCTGCTTGCCTTTATTAATTCACTGAGGGATATTGGCTCCTTCTCCAGGCGTCTAAAATTTAAAATCACCTGTACTCTCCCTCTGCGACCGCACCCGCTTCGTGTTCCCTGCTTTTTAATTATTGTTAGGGATATGTAAGCTACTATTACTGTATCAAAGATTCTGTCATTCATTCCGCTACGTCTCTTGCTTTAGATCTGACAGTGTGGCTTATCGTGTATAGCTAAATCAGGGTCCGAAAGATCCGGTGCTTTTTCTTCCTGTGTTCTCTCGTCCGCGTTCGTGACAGGCCCCCACCCTATTGATCAGTTAACCCCTTACATAATGAAACACGTCTAAAAGGTCACCAGTCCCGATTACTAGTACCAGAATATTACCTGTATATGTCACTCATGTCAATTACTCGCAAATAAAGCAAAACAAACACACTTCAGAGTCTGTCTCTCATCGGTTACTTCTACATTCTAACACGCTTACATACCTCACACTTATAAGATCAGTCTCAATTAGAAGTAGAAAATCAAGGCATGTGATACATGTATGTGTATATATATATATATATATATATATATATATATATATATATATATATATATATATATATATATATATATATATATATATATATATATATATATATATATATATATATATATATATATATATATATATATATATATATATATATATATATATATATATATGTATATATATATCATCCGCTTCACACACTCGCCACTCAGATGTCCCTATAAGGTTATGTTAGTGTCACCAGTCTACTTTCATATAGAGCAAATCACAATCTTTAAGGTCACCAGTCTTAATCAATAACAGGACTCTACACCTTTTCACTTACTCGTTGCGTAACCTAGAGAAACGTGCTTAAAAGTCTGTATTCTTCTCACACTTCAATAGTCATATATATTAAACTTTTTCAGTCAGCCAGTCTCGATTACCACTAAAAGCACTATACATCTCACACTAGTATATCAGTTCATTCACCAATCCACCAGTAAACAAAGAAAACCCTTCCAAGGTCTCTCTCTCTCTCTCTCTCTCTCTCTCTCTCTCTCTCTCTCTCTCTCTCTCTCTCTCTCTCTCTCTCTCTCTCTCTCTCTCTCTCTCTCTCTCTCTCTCTCTCTCTCTCTCTCTCTCTCTCTCTCTCTCTCTCTCTCTCACTTCTACACCCATACAATCACAGAGCACACCACACCTTTAAGCTTGCCAGTCACCAATACACAGCAGGACACATCAGCACACATCACACATCCGTCACCAAAACAAAAGAAACACGGTACAAACTTTGCTGTGTCTCTCCTCCTACCCACCCACCTACATTCACTTATTTTTCTCCCCTCCCCACATAATTCCATTTGGCGAGGCAGAACCAGCATCCCGCATCCCACGCCCTCCTCGTCCCCTTCCCAGCGGCCGCATGAGGGAGGGAAGACCCGCATTGGCCGCCTGTTATAGGATGTTCATTCCTTCGGTGGCCGGAGGAAGGGACGGAGAAGGGACGGAGCGACACAAGGGGATAGAAGACAGAGAGAAGGCAGAATGATGGAGGGAGTTGATGCATCTTTGGATTATTAAACACGCGAGGTGCGGGTCCCAATGTATCACTGAGGGACCTGCTAGTTTTAGAAAGAGAGAGAGAGAGAGAGAGAGAGAGAGAGAGAGAGAGAGAGAGAGAGAGAGAGAGAGAGAGAGAGAGAGAGAGAGAGAGAGAGAGAGAGAGAGTGTGTGTGTGTGTGTGTGTGTGTGTGTTTCAGCTGCGTAGGAATGCTGACAGGGAGGCCGGAAGTTGGGTGAGCCGTGCCGCAGAGTTCACTGGCTTGGATATGAAACACAATCAGCAGAGAGAGAGAGAGAGAGAGAGAGAGAGAGAGAGAGAGAGAGAGAGAGAGAGAGAGAGAGAGAGAGAGAGAGAGAGAGAGAGAGAGAGAGAGAGAGAGAGAGAGAGAGAGAGAGAGAGAGAGAGAGAGAGAGAGAGAGTCAGAAAATAATGGGAATAATGAAAGGAAAGAGTAATAATAATAATCGTGCAGCATTCGCAAAACGTTAAATAAGATGAACGCGTTTCATTTTCTGCAATTACGCGACGGAAACCGGAGTGTATTGATTTTTTGTTATTATGGTGGTGAAAAAAATAAAATAAATAAATAAATGGATGCAGTTATGAAGTCCGTACATGTATGTGTCTCTGTGTGTGTGTGTGTGTGTGTGTGTGTGTGACTGATATATATACTTCATGCATACGTGCTTCACAAATCTGCAATTCTATAAGCATATATATGTACGTCGAAATACAGAATTTTTCTTTTTGTCCGCTGCCATAATTACGATGCTAAAATGCGAGTTTCTGAAAATATGAAAAATGATACAGAAATGAAACAAAAAAAAAAAAATGGAGATTTATTAATGTGCGCAAATGGAGGTTAGATTTTAAAATGAGTGACAATGTGAGAGAGAGAGAGAGAGAGAGAGAGAGAGAGAGAGAGAGAGAGAGAGAGAGAGAGAGAGAGAGAGAGAGAGAGAGAGAGAGAGAGAGAGAGAGAAAGTTTTTACATATCCTTCTCCTTTCCTCATAAATCGATGCCTGCAACAGAGTAATTGGCAAACTCAAATTGCACATTTCCTTTTATTTACATTTATATTCATGCTTCACTATATTAAAAAATTAACCGAGCATCTTTTTTACTTCAATTTCCTTTCTTTTTTTTTCCTTTGCTCTTTTTTTTCCCCAACTGAAAGCAATTAATTCGACGTTGGCATATGGCAGGATATCAGTCATTTTATTTAAGTGTGCTGGAGAACCGCCGGACAAAAAAGAAAAAAAAAAGACAGATCCTCTTTTTATATATCTATTTATTTTGAGTGCTTCTACTTTTGCTTTAACTTTTAATCCAATCCCTTGTTTGTTTTTACCCTTAATCTCTCTCTCTCTCTCTCTCTCTCTCTCTCTCTCTCTCTCTCTCTCTCTCTCTCTCTCTCTCTCTCTCTCTCTCTCTTACTGTCCCTCCCTAAACCTCCCCTCCCTCTACTCTCGTGTCGGCCAGCTAACTCTTGAGATAATTGACAAATGGGGGCAACTGGACCCAACGTGATGGAGTGAGACTGACATCCACACATAAAACAGACAGGGAAAAAGTAAGGCAGGGAGCGAGCGAGAGTGAGGGAGGGACAGGAAGAAACTAGGCAGGATGGGACATGAAGGGAGCGAGCAAGGCAGCGAGGGAGAGAGTGGAAAATATTTGTTGACTAAAAAACATGTAGTGTGAAGACAAGAGCAGTTAGAGAATAGGAAGGGTATGCCTGAACGTACGAGCATAGAGGGAACAAGAGGTGAATTATAGTTTGAGATGAGTTACAGGCGGAGGGATAAAGATAAATACAGTGATACAAGTAGAATAAACGCTGGAAAGTGATAAAGGTGAGGACAGACATGAGAGAAAAGAAGAATAAGTGTGGAAAGTCATAAACAGGGGAAATTAAAGAACGGTAAGTACAACAGCGAGAGTGAGACAAAAAGAAAGCGACAAAGATGAGAGAAGAAACGAATAACAGGTTGAAAATCCTAGATTAAATGAAAAATAATAACAAAAACAAAAAAAGAGTAAAATGAAACAAGAGCCAGAAAGTAAAGAGCAGATGAGACAACAGACAAAAAAAGCAACAGTTTGGAAAATCATTAAGAGGAAAAAAACAAACAAAAACAAAACAAGGACGAATACAATAATAACAACAACAACAACAAGAGTAACGTTTCAAGGAGAGCAATGAAGTTAAGAACATCAGTGAAACAAGAAAGACAAGTAACAGTTTGTCATAAACGAAGAAAAAAAAGTATAAATAAAATAGCAACAAGCTGAAGGGACACAGAAAAATAATGTAGCGAGTATACGCATTAAAAATGGGAAAAAATAACCGTCAACCACTGAAAAACAAACAGTGCATTTATAATTTCTCCCTCCAACTTTTTATTTTTGTTGCTACTCCATTTGCAATTCGAGTATTATAAAAGGGGCAAAAACACCAAAGTTAGAAGCTTACGACTACATCTCTCTTCTTTTCTGAAGCTTTACTTGGAAAGAACCATTGTTTCTTTTTTTCCTTTATGCTAACAAGTCTGGAAGTGGCAATGGCTTACTTTTTTTACTCGAGGGGGCAGTGACTGGTGTTTCTCTCTCTCTCTCTCTCTCTCTCTCTCTCTCTCTCTCTCTCTCTCTCTCTCTCTCTCTCTCTCTCTCTCTCTCTCTCTCTAACAAAGAAACAAACTGAAACAGAATAATACACATATAAAAAATATGCATACATAAATACTAAATGCTCTCTCTCTCTCTCTCTCTCTCTCTCTCTCTCTCTCTCTCTCTCTCTCTCTCTCTCTCTCTCTCTCTCTCTCTCTCTCTCTCTCTCTCTCTCTCTCTCTCTCTCTCTCTCTCTCACACACACACAGACACGCACACACACTCATGAACACGAACATACAGTAAACTAGACTAATGATGTGCAAGAAATGAAAGCAAATAAAAAAAAATATAAGCACACGAAGCAAATATAAACAAACAAGGCATGAAAAAGAATAAAAAAAAGAAAAGTAAGTGAAAGTAGCAGCTAATGATGAAAAAGGCAAAACGCACTTCTCAGTAAAGCAAATACGAGGGATGGAAGGAAGCTAGGATGGGGAAGAAGTAAGACAAAAATCAAGGGAGAGACTTTTTCAAACGGAACTGTCCATCGTTAAATGAGGGCAGTTAATGAAGAAAAAATTGATGAAAAAAAGAAAAAAGAGACACGTTGTGGGCTGTTTGAAAACTGGCGAAGGAGAAAAGAGGAAAGTCAAACATAATGGCCAATTAATGAGAGACAGGGAATGATGTCAATCAAGTCATGTGTGTGGAAAACTATACAGGTAAAATACACACACCTGAGAAAGAAAATGGGAGTGAAGGGAAAAATAAAGGGGATATAGAAGGGGTAACAATAGGATTTTTAAAAAGTTACAGGAAATAAGAGGAAACCATGAGGAGACTGGCAGTGTGAAATGGAGAGTTGGGACGAAATTAAAAAAGTTTCGAGGGAAGAGAAAGTAAAAAAAAACGAGAAGAGAGAGAGAGAGAGAGAGAGAGAGAGAGAGAGAGAGAGAGAGAGAGAGAGAGAGAGAGAGAGAGAGAGAGAGAGAGAGAGAGAGAGAGAGAGAGAGAGAGTCCAGTTACCAGATAGCCTTTATCTCAGGAAGTAAATGAAAAACCTGACACACTCTTTTTAAGTCAACAACACGCACGCCAAAAACAAAAAACTCACAAAACAAAAGCATTAAAGTTTCGCCGCATTTTATTTAAGACGTGTTGTGAGGGTGTCACTTTGTATCTCAGGAGCCGGGAGCACTTTGCACTTCATCACGCTGGTAAGAAGACAAGCCACACAGGATAGGGAGAGAGAGAGAGAGAGAGAGAGAGAGAGAGAGAGAGAGAGAGAGAGAGAGAGAGAGAGAGAGAGAGAGAGAGAGAGAGAGAGAGAGAGAGAGAGAGAGAGAGAGAGAAATAAAACGTTATCCTATCTTCCCTGTCTGACCTTTCGTATTATCTTATGTTATATGGACTTATCTCCCTCTTGTTGTGTCTGTCAATAGATATGTCTCCTCTGCTTGCAAGTTTCAATACATATCTAGTAATTCTGGGTATTCTTTTATGGTCACTCTTATGGAACTGGCGTCTTGATTGGGCCTTTTCAACCTAAATTTTTGTTTTCCTTTGCCAGAAACCTTATTACAAAAAATATTATCTGATCCTATTTCAAATTATCATTCATCATTTTTTTATTTGCGTATAATAAAGAATGAGCGAAAACTCTAAAAAAAAAAAAAAATGACGAAAAAAATTATGGAAAAAATTACCCTTTAATTCTCCTTCCCAGAACGTTGAATGTAGGAGAGTTCCCGACCGATTAGTCAATTTATTTCCTGAGGTGTCTTGTTACTCGTCTCCAGAAATAGTTCAGAACGGAGGAGGAAAAAAACAGAAGCAAGTGGAGATTCTAAACTCAGGTTGCATTATCAAATTTCAGTGATGTTACCTTCCATCAAAACTAAAATTTTCCTCAATTTTCAGAGGAGGTTTCAATATATCATAATTGAAGTTATGTTTATTATACTGCTGTACACTATATTTCTACTTATTATTTTGGGTCGTATTGATTGTCTCTTATGAAGCTAGGCTGAAACCTGTGACTGAACCACGTATTACCTACAAAAAGGTCACCAATTTTCAAAACTATCATCTTATTTCATAGGTTTGTTTCATGTTCAAAAAGTAGGAACACTATTGGTAATCGTGCTAGATCGTTTACAGCCAAGTTTTCGCTAAGTCTTTTCAATTTTCAGCCTCGCAAACACTTCATGGCAGGACGTTTGGTGCTGGCGATATCATTCGTTATGTCCACTGCGCTCCCATACGGTTTCCATTCTACAGGCCCAATGGTGCGTTCCTTCGCAGACAATGACAATGAAATTCACGGAGCACTGAATTTCACGAGGCGCCTTTAAAACACTGCTATGCCATTGAAAGTATTTACCGTTTCCATCTGTCTCTGCACCACCACCATGCGTCACCTTGCCCTGGTGTAGGGGACTCAACACTCGGCCCTGGACACTTAAGCCTCTCTACCTCTCTCATGAAGCACGGCAGGGAATGTGTTGTTCACCTTTGTTCAATCAAATTTCAGATGACCTTTTTTTTTTTTAGACTGAATAGGGACTACCACCTTCCGTGGACTTTTTTTTCATAATTTGTCATAGGCCAGTGCTTCTCTTACATAAAAAATCAACATGGAATTTCTTGTCCTCTCTAATTTCACTTCAAAGGATAAGTTTTGTCATTCCATCAGTCAATACGTACAACTGTGCAAGTGTGGCATGGTTCCCACGTTCCGTTTTCGTTCCTCCTCAGTGGCCTCAGTGTTCTCAGTCTTCTCGTCGTCACAAGAGAATCACGTCGTACTTGTTTATTCATGTAGTCATGTTTTTTTCTTTCAAGTCACGTCAAATCCATCGCATCATCTACAATCCTTTTCGCAGCATAAACCAGCCACTCTCATATTCATACCTTATATATTTCAATTTCGCTTCCTCCCCTTCAGTTTCCCGCCGCGTATGCAATGAACATCCAGGAATATAAAACAGAACTTCCACGAATATAAAACATCCCAATACGAATTTTATCTGGAAATCTTTGCATATCTTTCAATAAAGCATTCCACAACTCTTTCCATTCCACTAAGGGGTCCACCATTTCACATTTTCTTGCGACCATTCTTTCATATTTATAGCTTCTTGGAATTTTTATATGCCAGCCTCCTTTCAGTTCCCAGGTTTGCTCCGGCCACCCCTCTCTCCCCTGCACAAGTTTTCTCCCAAGCACTTACGTCTGGAGGACTCGGAAAATCATTCTCTTCCACCACAAATGGGAACAACTACTGGATCAACACATTTCAATAGAACCGCTTTGCCGGGCTCAGATAGCTCATAAAACTTTTGTGGCCAACTCATCACACTTCTCACCAGGAGAGCGAGCGTCTCCCCAAGTCAGCTCATCCTGTCCTGCAACCTCGACTTTAGTATTTACAAAATGTCTGTATACCCCAGGCAAGAGTAATGGTATGGGAATAGGGGCTGGCAGCTGAGATGTGACGAGGGTCGTACTCCAGCACTGTGCTCCTGAATGTTGAATGAGAATAGGAACTTTATGCAAAGGGGTAGGAAAGGTGAAATTGGGATGTCCATTTGAACTTAGATTTTGAGCGCTGGAAAAAAAGGGGTAGCAGATGTCAAGGTCTTGCGTGACATTATCATCATTATCATAGAGGCGCGGTAAAGAAGCAGCCAGAGTGGGTGAGGGGAAAGCAAAAACGTAATGATGGAGGAGGAAAGGCAAAATTATACTGTGCAGGGAAAGGGGGAGGAAGTGAATCCAAAATTAGGTTAGAGATACTAGAGGAGGAGTTAGATTTAAATACACCAGTAGAGCAGCAGCGAGGGATGTGTGGAGAACACAGGTGAGGCAGAGTGCTGGGGAAGAAATGATGAAAGAGAACTGTCGATTAAATCATTATGACATGTACAATGTAAACGTAAAAAGGGGTCCTGGTACTGACTCGACTGCGAGGGGAGCGGGTGTGCAAAAATATAAAGCAAAAAGAAAAAAGGAAACACTGCGGAAAATGCTTCAAATAAATCAGGATCTAATCATTATGAAAGCGATCAAGTGAGGGTCCTGTCATCTACAGGCATTGCAGCGCACCTCACCTCCACCCAAGTATTGGCGCCGATTGGCAAGAGACAGTTGGTGAGTGAAATTCTCTATGTTATTCTTTCGACAACACTTAAACCGAACATTTCTGTGTCGAGAATGAATTTCCTGTCCCCTGAAAAATGTGTTCGTATAATTTGTAAAATGATAAACTTCTTTTCCTTAAGGTAGATCACGAGACTATAATAATTTTAACCTATTATTTGAGGAGGAGATAGTGACTGAAAACACACTTACCTTCACTCATTACCTTATTATATTGTTACATTACATTTTCAAGGACGTAAATGAAGTGTGCGTGCGTGCGTGCGTGCGTGCGTGCGTGCGTGCGTGCGTGTGTGGGTGTTTGTGTGTGTGTATGTGTGTGTGTGTATGTGTGTGTGTGTGTGTGTGTGTGTGTGTGTGTGTGTGTGTGTGTGTGTGTGTGTGTGTGTGTGTGTGTGTGTGTGTGTGATCGAGTGGACACGTACACGACTGGCAGGAAACACGGAATAGCAGAATTCCAGGAACGATATATTGGTTGCACTTCACGAGGGACGCAAGCAAACACGTAAAACAAAAGAGCAACTGAAAACTTTATGCAACAAGTACGGCAGAACATAATACTCAAATTACTATATTCACTCATGAATAAAAGAAATAAAATGATGAAAATATGGAAGCAGTAAATACACACTCCACACACACACACACACACACACACACACACACACACGTCAATCCCTCCACACACGGACATCAATAGAAAAACAAAGGCAAAGCGTTGCATGCCACCTGAACTGCAACCCTGTGCTTATAAAGAGCGAGGGAAATGTGAGGGGATGCGCACTAGTATTGCTTACGAGTATATGCAACCTTCATCTCGCCTTCCTTTACACAGCAGAGTAGTGTGGGCAGCTCGTCCATACACGCTCACAAAAAACAGCCTGCATGCATTTTTCAAGCTAACACAGATCAAGGGAATTGCAGGTACAAACTAACCCAGGTAAAGTTTAAAGTTAATCACAGGTACAAGCTAACACAGGTAAAAGGAGTCACAGGTACAGGCTAGCACAAATCCATGCAAACAGATGTATACTTGACCAAGATACAAGGAAAAGTGCAAAACAAAGCATCTCAATTCCAGGCGAACGCAGGTAGAGACAATGATAGGTAGAAAACAATCACCAGTACAAACACAGGCTTTGTTGATCGGAATTACAAACAAAAAAAAAAAAAGAAACTAACGTACTTTTTTCAGTTTTTTTAAGACATTCATTTCCAATTTTACAGTTATACCTATATGAACTCGGTGTTGCGTCTCCAGAATTTCATATAAATAATCAATATCTCAATCTATCAACCATAAACAACGAGAAAAAAAAAAAACATACTCGATATATCAACAACTAAGTTCGCCAAGTGTTTTCTTCCACGAGCGAGATTCGAACCAAAATAAGTAAACAGCCACGGTATCCAATGAACCAATACAAAACCCCATTCACTCCCTGTATTAATTCAATTTGATATTTTCGTTCTTTGTTTTCCTTTTCATCATTCATTTAATCCGTCAGTGAGGACTTAAAAGAGTCACTCCAAATTAATTCATTTTGCCTCACTCAATTAGATTAAGAGGGGATCTGATAGAGGTATTTTAGTATGATAAAGGATATAACAAGGGTGACATAAGCAGAATCATCAGGGTTATAATCACGATATGACAAGAAATAACTGGTTCAGGCTTTATTAAAAAAATGGTAGAAAGAAACTGATTCAAATAGTGGTAGATGAATGAAATAGACTCGGTGATCAGTGAAAAGAGAGTTTTAAAAGAAGATTAGAGGAATATACAGATGGAAATACGTAGTTATGTTTTGCATAGATACTGCCACGTGTAGGCCTAACAAAACCTTCCCTTTGTTCCCCTTATGTTTTAAATTTACCGATCCAATTATTTATTTACGTGAATATCAATAATATATTCTTCAGCGGACGAGTCACACTGTCTCCCTCCACTCCTCTCACGCTCACCCTCCCACACCCACCTCTCCCCTGCAAATGAGTTTTACCCTTTGCACTCCAGGTGAGATTTTAGGGTCATATAACTGTGTGTGCGTGTGTGTGTGTGTGTGTGTTTCAATGTAAGTGGAATTCTTTGTACGTATGAAGATTTGTCAGTTTGCTTTTTTCTTTTTTCATTTACTTCCTCGTTGTTTTTTTCCTCTCTCTCTCTCTCTCTCTCTCTCTCTCTCTCTCTCTCTCTCTCTCTCTCTCTCTCTCTCTCTCTCTCTCTCTCTCTTTTCTCCGTCTGTGTCTGTGTTTGCGTGTGTGTGTGTGTGTGTGTGTGTGTGTGTGTGTGTGTGTGTGTGTGTGTGTGTGTGTGTGTGTGTGTGTGTGTGTGTGTGTGAGGGCACAGCGCGTAAGAATTTAAAATGTATGTTGCTTGTGTGTGTGTGTGTGTGTGTGTGTGTGTGTGTGTGTGTGTGTGTGTGTGTGTGTGTGTGTGTGTGTGTGTGTGTGTGTGTGTGTATGTGTGTGTGTGTGTTTGTGTGTGTGTGTGTGTGTGTGTGTGTGACAGGAGAGAGAGAGAGAGAGAGAGAGAGAGAGAGAGAGAGAGAGAGAGAGAGAGAGAGAGAGAGAGAGAGAGAGAGAGAGAGGAGAGAGAGAGAGAGAGAGTGCCCAGCGGCCGAAAATTTAAAATGTATGTTGTGTGTGTGTGTGTGTGTGTCAGTATGCACGAGTCTACAGGCCCAACAACAACGTTAACAGCTATTATCTGCAGTTTCACGCTTCCTACACATGCTGGCACCTTTTTCAAGCATGCAGGCAACAGAGGCCCAGTGACAAGATAGACAGGTGAGAGAATGAAGAAGAAAAGAGAGTAAAGCGAGAGAGAGAGAGAGAGAGAGAGAGAGAGAGAGAGAGAGAGAGAGAGAGAGAGAGAGAGAGAGAGAGAGAGAGAGAGAGAGAGAGAGAGAGAGAGAGTGCAACGAGTAACTCACATTTTACAGTCAGATTTTTTTTTTTCCTTTTATTTTTTCTGTACGGTGTTTTGCTGTATGATGTTTGCGGGACCACATGCCTTTCTAGGTTGGGTTTAGGAAGTAGTGCCAGCGAGAAAAGGGTAGGAAAAAGGTATATGTGGTACAAAAAAAATAGGCAGCGTTGGGAAGGACGGTGTACAGGTGAGCTTGTACTGATAAAAAAAAAAAAAGCTGAAGAGACAATGACATGAAAGGTGATAGGAATCGACTGTCCGCGGTGAGGTGAAGTGTGGTGGTGAGGTGAGGTATGTGTGTTTTGCACATGCATGAAGTGTTGGGTAGAGAGTCATGTTAAAAGGAAGGAAAGTCATGCAAAAGTAATGAGGTTTTTTAGTCGAAGTGTGTAGCATAGAAATGAATTAAGCAGGTGTGTATTTACCAAGTTCGTGACGTGCTGAGTAAAGATTTAAAGTTATAGGGAAGGAAGGTGATGTAAAAGTAATGTGATCTTTTAAATCAAAGTGTGTAGCAAAGAGCTGAATATGTGAGAATAGAATAGAATAGTGTGATGTGTGTGTGCCTGTGTGTATGTGACTATATGTGTAGTACATATGTTGCGTGATGGTGATGTATAATGATAAAATTAAATAATTAAATGCTAGGGTGATACTCATGGAAAATAATGAGAAAAATTTAATATATGTGTAGCGTAATGTAAGTGTGTGAACTGCATGCATACGTGGAGTGACGGTAGCATAGAGTGACGAAGCAATGAGTGACATGCGTGACGTATTGTGTAAGCGTACTCGTGTGATGGTGACGGTGGCGTAGGGTGATGAAGCACAGACCAGTGTACGCGCGTCACTGTCACATCAGGCTATGGGCATTTGATACAGCAGTATTAAGCCGGGCCGGGCCTTACATCACACGGGTACACGGCCCCGCTCTCCGGTGTCCCAATAAAGCGCGACTGAGCCAGATTAAGCGATTATGGGGAAAATATATGAATGCACCAACGCCATTACCCGCGTGTTTTTATACATATGTTTCATCTCTCCCCCCCCTTCATGAGCGGCGCAATTTATCAACCCACATTCGTCATTCTTGTGTGTGTGTGTATGTGTGTGTGTGTGTGTGTGTGTGTGTGTGTGTGTGTGTGTGTGTGTGTGTGTGTGTGTGTATGTTTCTGTTTTTGGGTCGGGTTTCGTTTTTTTTTTCTCTCTCTCTCTCTCTCTCTCTCTCTCTCTCTCTCTCTCTCTCTCTCTCTCTCTCTCTCTCTCTCTCTCTCTCTCTCTCTCAAAACCACAGCATTTTGTTTAAGAATGAAGTTCAGCAAGTTCGGTTTCTCGCTAACTTTCCTTCTGCACGTGAGTAAACTTTTATTTGAACCCGACCTGGTTCGAGTTACTATAATTTTCAGGCTTGCCATCAGATATGCTTCAACGAGTTGCAACTGACTTCTCCAACCGTGTATTCTCGTAACAAACTCCACTTCCAAATCATTCCACCGTGACCAGTTTACCTAAGCATGATGACTGTAGGAGTGGCTCAGGGATGGATAATAGACTCTGGTACTGGACTTGCTGTTATTGTAGTAATCTGTACAATGGTGTTTCCCGCCTGGTTGGAAGATGTAATACTGATGCTCCTGCTTTAAAACTCGAAGGCCCGTAATTGAAGCGTTTTATGCTCTCACCAGGACTATTTTCAAAGGTTACGAAGATTATTTATTGGATTATCATAGGTATTTTCTCATTGATGATGGAGGATCCCTAGAATCACGAATATATCACTGAAAACTCCAATAACGCTGCAGGGTTGGAGAATCTGGTCCCTAAATACATAGTTTACGATCAAAGCTGACGCAGTGATCAACTCAGCACTGCGATGGGTTACAGAACAGCCATTTGAGAGGGAAAGTACATTTAAAGATCTTTGTGTGTTTCTTCTTTGAGGAGCACCTTGATTTATAGTTTAGAAGACTCCATGAAATAAAGCAACACTAAAATGTACCCCATATAATGTAGGTACATAGCGTATGGGAATAAAGTGCTGTAAGGCTAGCGAGGTCATGTTTCCGAGTTAAAGCCGTAGTCAAAAGTCTAGTAATCTGCTTCACACTCTTCCACTTTGTTTACCGTTTTAACTCAGTCTCATGTCATCTGATCTGCTGGTGACCTTACAAAACCTGTAAGACAATTCATTCTCAGCACAGTCAAAGGCAGAAGACTAAAGGATAACATAAGCACAGTAGATATGAGTTCGTTGCTCGGCTATTGGCTATGACTGCATTTATTACCTGGCGTTTTTCCTCTCTTAGTTTGTGATAAAAAAAATGTAACAAATCCAATATATGAACGGTCTAAGTAAATCACTCCAAATACCGCGAACTTGTCTTTCTTGAACAGAGAACTCGTCTTTTATAAACAGGATACACTAGCTTAACAAAATAACGAAAAAGTGCATGTCTCAAAGGCTTCAGGCTGAAAACGGTCCATTGAACACAGCACTCCTCGTTATTAAAGTATGAATGCGCGGCACAGCAGCAATGAAAGAATGAACAATGAAAAATGAATGTTTAATAAGCAGTACTGAATTCAGGGAAAATAAATATATGCATTTGCACATTCTTTCATGAGCTGCACACATATTTGCTTTATGATGGATGGACAAAAACAGATGAATTTTACAAGAGAGTGAGTGAAAAGAGAGAGAGGCAAAAGAACAAAAGCTTTTCGGTCTCACCAGCAGGCGTGCAGTCCTTCAAGTGAGGCGGGAGGACGGAGGTGAACCCAAACACTGGGCACTCCCAAGTCTTCACCCCACACACACGCTTGTCACGTATTAAGTTTTGCAACCCTTGTGTTTTCTTCAGCTACAATTGTTTTTCTTTCTTTTCCATTCTTCCTCAAAAACTCAGATATGGCAAAAATCTAAACAAAACAGAGAAATGGTGAAAACTTTTGCTTATTCGCCACAGTTATGAAGCAGAATTTCCGTACTTTTCTTGATTTCTTTCAGTTCGAAGTCTTCCTCGGGTTTTCAGAATCCATTGATGTCACTTTGTTCATGAATGAGCACGTTTGCATAACGCTGCAATACATCAACAAAGAAAACACCCATAAAATGCAAATAATAACAATAATAATAATAATAATAATAATAATAATAATAATAATAATGATAATAATAATAATAATAATAACGGAAGCACAACAAAGGGACACAAAGGAACGTCGATCAACGACAGGTATCAGGTACAAGACGCCAGCGCGGGGCCGTAACGTCGCCGGAGAATGCAATTTAATACCTAATAAGTGGCGGCTGTCTATAACGCAGCGGGGATAATTGGTAAACACTCACATACACGACGGAGGGAGATAATTGCACCGAAGCGAGCCGAGTACACCTTCCTGCAAGGCCCAAGCGATCCGCGTGTCCCTCGTTATCATAAATAATACAGGAGCACTCTCATCTTGCTGTTCCTTCTAAGCACCTCCACCATACCTGTGCTAATTACCCCACATGGCCCCCTCCAGGCACCTTTCTCACCTTTCCCTTCACAGTAATGCTCAGGACCACTGCTAAGTGCTGGCGGTCTTTGATTATTACCACATGCTCTTAATCGTCACTCAGCTGAAGGGGATACGCAAGTGTGGAAGGCTTGAAAACCGCCACGTCCCTGCACGACAATCCGCCGCCGCTAAAGTTAATGGGCCACGAAATGAGCTCCAATTCTGACAGCAACAGTGAGTATCAATATGAATTTATTGCTAATGACTTCGTTATCCGGAATAGCACAAGGTTTTGCTTTTTTTTTTTTTCTGCATGCATGTGTCGGATGGGTGAAGCTATCCGGGTATTAGAGTTACAGCCGCGTGTGTCGGTAAATCCAAGGCTGTAATGAAGGCTGTCTAGGTTAAGAGGTCGCGCCACGGACCCAAACTCACCTTTACAAGACGAGGGGCTATAGACCTTCACCCACTGGCCTTGATGCTCCTCTCTCCAGCATCCACACACACACACACACACACACACACACACACACACACACACACACACACACACACACACACACACACACACACACACACACACACAGACTCAATATTTTCCGGTACAAGTCTCACTGCAGAAGCTTTACCACCGTGAAAACTAAGGATAAGAATGAATAAGTTAATGAAACACTCAGTTTCTTCACCCACTAACCCTTCGTGCTGCGTACATTCGCACACCTCAGGTGCAAGGTTTCCTGTTTCTCAAGTCTCTTACTTTAGAATCCCCAAAACTATAAAAAGTGAGGGTAAAAAATTAATGGGCAATAAAGAAACGTCTATTTCTCCACCCACTGCTCTTGATGCTGCTTACACTCGCACTAAGACGCGAGATTTTCTGTCATAAGACTCTTACTGCAGAAGAATTAGGAACATGAACATTTACGTGATAGTAAAAAATTAATGAGGTATTGAAAGGCCCTGCCTTCATCTACCCCTCATATCACGTATGAACGCAATATTTTCTGTTCTTCACGTTTCTTTTACTAAAAACTTCAACCTTATGGTAACGAAAGGAAATACAGAAGATCACTCCTTTGGTTCTTAGAATTTCACTCACACGCACACGCAGTATTTTAAAAATTTTCAATTTTCGTTTGATCAAGAAGCTTCACCGCAATGAAAACTAAGCGAAGGCATGAATAAAATAATAAAAATCATGAGAAAAATGCCACTCCTCTCCGTTATAAACCTTCACACAAACCGCTCACTCAGGCACAATATTTTCACTATGTCTCCTTTTATTCGTGGAGCTTCAGCGCAATGAAAATTAAGCGCATGAATTAATAAAGAAATGAAAAAGAAAATGCACTCCTCTTGAGACTGCGGAGAGAGAGAACCTCGTCCCCTGCCTTGCTCCAGACACCAACTTCCCGCAGGAGCCTCGCAAGAGCTAACTTTCGTGATCTCACAAAACTCGGCAAACCACATCAATCCTCTTAATGTCAGCATACCAATCAGCCGTGACTCAGAGCTCTAGCCTTTATGCGCGCGCGTGTGAACTCTTTCTCTCTCTCTCTCTCTCTCTCTCTCTCTCTCTCTCTCTCTCTCTCTCTCTCTCTCTCTCTCTCTCTCTCTCTCTCTCTCACCCACAAACATACATGCACACACACAATGAACCTACACACAGACACACACCTGCACACACCTGTATATGCAAATCATGGGTAGGGGCGGCGACACCATCAAATAAATAAATACACCATCACCACCATCATTATCACCACCAACGTAAAAAACAAAAACTTAAAAAAAAAAAAAAAAAAAGGTACAAGAAGTTTTAGTTTCAAGTTCACTAATTGGAGGTGAGTATCGGTACCAGCATTACTTTCTTCTGGCACGGGGAGACTCGTACAGTTCACTACCACACTGATAATCCACGCGCGCTGGGCTGGGATGTGCTGGCCAAGGGAAGCCTGAACGACCGGCGAGAGAGGGAGAGCCGTGTGGTGTAAACTCTCACATCTGCACTCGCTCTCTTGGTGCCGCTAACTGACTGCCGGGCCAACCTCTACCTCCCTCCGCGCTCTCTCTCTCTCTTCCTCTCGCTCTCGCTCTCTGTCTCTCTCTCTCTTTCGCGCTCTCTCTCCCTCTCTCTCTCTCTCTCTCTCTCTCTCTCTAGCTCTCGCTCACTCTCGCCAGCGCCCGCTCATAGGCCACACGCCGCGCTCGCTCCCACTTACCATCTAAGCTTTTTTTCGTATACTTGTTTCAGGTTTTATTAATAATGCATGTCTCTGTAGCATATACTCCATTCAATACAGGTAAATAATTCCAGTGCCGAATATTTAATCAGGAACTATTGGCTGGTGCGCGAAGTAAGTAGAATATAATAATGAATGCGAGATGCGGTAATGTTTAACTAATTCTACGGTGACATCATGCCTCATTTTATTACTTAAGGCTTCCAACGAGGTTCCGACAAGCGATCTTGGTCCTCACGTTCGCCCTTCGTGGTACTGATGTGATCTCCTGAAAGCTTCACGTCAGCAGACAAGGAATGAATGGAAAATATGGTGGAGCTATGAATAATGAAAAGTAGGTAAGTCAAATATAATGAATGAGTAGTACATGGAAATAGAAAAAAAGTTTAAATATGTTGTTTGCTGTGCACTGAAGGGAATCGCCACATACCAGTAACATATGAATCAGTTAATAGGAGAATACAGACGACTGTGTAACCAAGACAGTTATTACAATAAACTGAGAGAGACAGATGAACATATTTTTTTTAACCTCAACAATGCCGTGTTTACAATATAACCATAATCAATAAAAAGCTCGTGGTCTAGAAATGTATCCAAACACGTAAATGAAAAATAAAACATTACCAACTTATTTAACAAAAGATTTCTGTACAAATGCACGTACATATATCATCACTAAGCTGCAGATAAGAACGGAACAAAAACAATAGGAGTACAAACATGGAGAGAGAAAGACAGACAGGGACATAACTGACTGATTAAACTGTACCGCGACAACGAGACCATATGGCGCCGGCTTAGGCTAAGAGAGAGCGTTATCTCAGCCACCGTGACACTGGTGAGAACAAAAATCCAACTGGCAATCTTTTCAGCCGCAAATTGAGAGCAGTGCACCACAAACAGACAAACGATCACACCTAAACACTCACAGACAGAACAGACAAGAGAAGATGAAAGGTTAGCAAGATTTCCTACACACCTGAACATATGTAGACAGAATAGACAGGACAGGAGAGAAAATTGGCTGTTTCTTACACCTAAACGCACACACGCATGAAAAAATGGGGAGAAAGGAAGATTAGCAATGTTTCTTATGCACTTTTTTTTCATGTAACAGAGAGAGCGGCGAAGGGCAAAAAATGGGAGGAAAAAGCCCACTTATGAATGCCGTTCCCAAAAAAGAATCAGAGATAGAAGAACTGATATACATATATATATATTCCTAAACAAAACAGACAGTGGATCACGGATAGGTAACAGTGTCCATGAAAAACAGGGTTAAAAAAATCCCGTACAAATCATTCCAACAGTTCTCGTTACCGTGTATTCTGTGAGCCCAGAACAAATAACCTTTACTTTTTTAGCCGGGCTTCTGTACATCACACACACCACAGGAGACAGGCACCACGCTATGGGAGCCGGTGTAATGACGGGACAGCTCAGGCAAGATGTACAGTTCACCAAGCTATGTTACTAAACACAGTGAATTTTGTGTCTATGAATCGAACAGAAACTAATATATGGATTCATTATGGATTCTATATCAGGAGCTCCGCAATGACCGTGAACTGGTGATGTGATAAAAGGGAATATTTGTGTGATACAGTATTTTTCTCCTAAGTATTTTCTATAATGTGACATCATTTCCCAAGGCCTCTGTGCGTAAAGATGGCGAATGTGTAAGCAACGTGCTGTTAATATGTAGAGGTGGAGACGTGAATTATATAGGGGACCGCGCCATCGAGCTAATTGACTCTCGTTACGGTCATTATGTTTGATTAGTGGTACAAGGAGGAGAAAATGGGTTCCCTCTATATATTTTTTAAGAATTGAACTGGCTATTCATTAAGTTGGTGTTTGAAGTTTGTGTGTGTGAGACAGTGTTTTTTTTACATTGTTGTTTCTATAATGATTTTTTTTTTTTTATATGAATTATCGAGTGCCGGTAATAATGTTGTCAAGGGTGCTGGTGGTAGTGTGGCCGTGATTGTAGTGATGAATGTAATGACAATGTTGAGGGTGGCGGTGATTGTGCTGGTGAGAGTATAGGTATGTTTGTATAAGTCCTATCAAAAGTGCAATGATGATGATGATGATGGTGATGATGATGATGATTTTGTCTGTGTGTGTGTGTGTGTGTGTGTGTGTGTGTGTGTGCGCGCGTGTGTATGATTGGCTACTAGAGCTCGTGATGGTGTGAACGAACATATAAATGCACAATGATTAAAGAGTGTTGAATGTTATGAGCTGGTTAACGTGAACTTGCGTGTGTGTGTGTGTGTGTGTGTGTGTGTGTGTGTGTGTGTGTGTGTGTGTGTGTGTGTGTGTGTGTGTGTGTGTGTGTGTGTGTGTGTGTGTGTGTGTGTGTGTATGTGTGTGTGTGTGTATTTCGGGTGTATGTGCGTGTACATATACTAGCCAAACCTTGTGAGTTACTTATGCAACATAGACACACACACGGTGCTGCCCAGCGAGTGATATTTGGTGATCCCTCCCTCGTGATTACCAGTCAAGCTCAATTACATATGTAGAGTGAATACCTGAAACGTAATAACCTGCTATGTGTGAATCATCTAACGTTACATGAGCGACCTGGAGGAAATCTGTGCTGTTGAAGACTTTCACGTACAAATATATGTAGTTATGCGGTAGGTGAATGACACGCAACGGGTAAATTTTTCAGTACCGGCGCCGGTGAAGACAAAGCCAAAAAGATTGCGTAAATATTCAACAATTAATTTATGAATGCATGCATGAGTTCATTATTTCCTGACTAATTAACACATTCTATATATTTTTTTCCATATTATTCAATTACGCTTTTTTTCCGAACTAATCTTTTTTATTATTGTTGTTAACGTTATAATAATAATAACAAATTATTATTATTATTATTATTATTATTATTATTATTATTATTATTATTATTATTATTATTATTATTATTATTACAACAACAACTACTACTATTACTACTGCTACTACACCCACCACTACCACGACTATTACGACCACTACCACCACTATTGCAACAACAACGAATTCAACAATATTATCTACTACTATTATTGCAACTACTACTACTACTACTACTACTACTACTACTACTACTACTACTACTACTACTACTACCACCACCTCCTCCACCATCACCACAACAACAACAGCAAAAAACAACAACTGGAACAACAACAGCAAATACTACCACCACCATCATCACCATTTCTTTATTAATCACCATTCATTATAACACTTGTCATCAACCTGCCTATTAACTGATTTCTCATAACATCTCCCGCACAGCACAGACCTCGGGTTGGAATCTTAGCCATTCGCAGACTATTTGGTTGGCGTCCTTTCATAATGAGGGTTGTGTTCATGTACCAGAAAGTAGGAAGGCTGGAAATGCGGGGACTTGTGGACTTGTGACCTCGCAGTTCGCCAAGAGAAGACCAGCAGTGTGTGTGTGTGTGTGTGTGTGTGTGTGTGTGTACTCATGTTCTGAAGAGGTGAAATGATTGAGGATGCTTTCAATGTCTAAGGAAAAAAAGTAAATGAACCTAGATAATGGTGATGATGATGATGATGATGATGATGATGATGGTAGAGCTTGTTGTTGTTGTTGTTGTTGTTGTTGTTGATGCACTTCTTCCTCCTCAAAATCATCACTATCATCTTTTTCATTACTATTCCTATCACAGTCATCACCACTACTTTCACTGCCATCACCCTTATCACATCATTAATTTCTTCACGTATCGGTATGGCAACTGACAGCTAAGTTGATGGTAGTGATTATCTGAACCGTCAATATCCTGATTACCAATACCACCGCATGGACTCATCAGTACTACTCCGTTATACAGTGACAGTTAACGTAATACAGTTAGCTACGTGTCCCATTAAGAGCTACCAAAGTATCTCCCTCACACACAGCACTACAGTACATCAAGTATCATATAGCGATAAATAAAATTTCTAATAGTCAACACCACTTAAGCTATAACATGCTAATTACAAGGCAGAGTACAGCCTATTACACAAACACTACTTGGCGTGTGCAGGAAGATGAAGGAAGATAATCAGGCTTTCCATCATCATTAACGTCAATCACAAAGCAGATAAAGTTATCATAGTTGTCATATTTACTGAAACCTCCGTGGCTCAGTTACTTAATATATTTGTACCAGTGCTTTATGTTCTTGTACGTGAGATAGTGTGGTGGTGGTAGTAGTAGTAGTAGTAGTAGTAGTAGTAGTAGTAGTAGTAGTAGTAGTAGTAGTAGTAGTAGTAGTAGTAGTAGGAGTAGTAGTAGTAGAGCCAATTAACATGTTCAGATATACTAGAATAGAACCCATTACTTTATATACCTATACACACACACACGCACACACACACACAGACACACACACACACACACACACACACACACACACACACACACACGAAATCACAGTAGTTTATATGCAAGCCATTTATGAAACGGAATTTTCAGTGTGATTACCTGAAGGAAATGACCGTTCACGAGGAAGAAGAGGATAAGAGGAAAGAGAAAGAGGAAAGGAGAAGGAAAAGAAGAAGGTGAATGAGGACGAGGAGGACTGAGACAGGGAATAAGGATCAGCTGTAATATTCTCGTTACATGAATCAGGAAGGAGTGGTTGCAGCATCACTTAGAAATTAATCAGAACACTTAGTAAACGGAACTTGGAGTTACAACATGACTAATTGATTAATGCATGAGTGAGGGAATGAGCTAGTGAGTGAGTAAACGAGCAAGTGACAGGCAGACTAACCAAACGATGAACTAACTTGCTGGCAGACTAGATAGCAGATCGACTGACTGCCTGACTGAATAAATGACTGTCTGACTGAATTAATAACTACATGATAGACTTATTGACAACGTTACTGACTAAGTAGTTTGCTAAATGACTAACTGACTATTTATCAGCTACATAACTGACCAAATAAAACAGGAAACTGACTGACTGACTGACTGTCTGACTGACTCACTGACTGTCTAACTGAGTGACGAAATGAATGAGATAGTGAGCACCTGGGTGAAGCATAAATGAAGCTACACAGAACCCTTCCATTAAAAGAAGGTTAAAGAGAGCTAATACACTGCACCACTCCCCGAGGTTCATTATATTCCACATTGAGGCTTAATTGGTCGAAATCTTTGCGTTCATTTTCAGAGTGCTGGGAGCTGAAACTGGAGGGAGAGGGACTGGTGAAGAGGATGAAAGAGGGAAGTACTTGTTTAAAGGATAATGGATGAAAGGAAAAGAGACAAGAGGAGTGGGGGGTGGAAATAAGTAAAAACAAACACGCAAGGTATAAATCCGGAACCATTTATATATGTCGGGTGTTATTTCCATGCATGCCTCGCTCCATCCATCATGCGTGTTTGACAGGGATAAATTACGAAGATACTGCCAAGATCTTCATCCTGCCAAAACCAGAGAGACAGAGAGAGAGAGAGAGAGAGAGAGAGAGAGAGAGAGAGAGAGAGAGAGAGAGAGAGAGAGAGAGAGAGAGAGAGAGAGAGAGAGCCTACCACAAGTAACGTTTCCAAATTTAATGCATTTTAATACACAAAAAGTTAGACATTTAATTCTCTTTTCGCTCCTGTGTGTTGCGGTGAGTGTATTGCAATACGTGGCTGTACCATTTATGAAACACTTTGAGGTCTTGGGTTTTGCATGTAAACTCTGGACTTTTTGAATTTCCTAGAAGCTGAAATAGAAGGTTAACTATTCCCTTATGTTCATGTTCTTATGATTTTATAACTGTGTCCTGGCGGCTTATTCTTATGGTTTCCTTTCGTCTCTGTTCTTACCATGATGAAAAAAGGGTAGTATGTGGGAATTCTCTCTCTCTCTCTCTCTCTCTCTCTACACAAAAACATATTATCGCACTATCTTTAAACACTATTCATAAACACTCATAAACACTAATAATAACAAGAACTAATACACAAACTACCCGAGCAAAATCTACACCAAAAAATTATATCAAGAATCCCAACCTCTAGCATTCGACACATTCACTCAGTCTCCTCTCCCTCTATACTGTATTCCGTCCCTCTCTCCCGCCTCGCCCTTCTATCCTGCTTCCTTGATCATATGACGGTGATTCAGCAACCTACGAGAGCCTTATCGAACATCAGAGGCTGAAATGGAGAGGTGAAGGGGGGAGAGGGGAGGTGAGCAGAGGAGAGGTGAGGTCAGGTGAGTCCGCGGCGTATCATCCTCTCTCTCTCACCTCCTTAATCTTTGTGTTGTAAGCGATCTTTTTTTTTTTTCTAGTTTTGTATGTTTTTCTTTTTCTACGGATGGTGGTGTGGATGCCAAGTGTTTGTTTATTTGTTTATTTGTTTGTTTGTTTGTTTGTTTGTTTTGACTCTTGCTGTCTATGGTGTATATGTACTGCAATATAACGTTATTTTTACTTTTTTTTTGTTTTGTTGTTGTTGTTGTTGTTGTTGTTGTTGTCGTTGATGGTGGTGGTGGTGGTGGTGTTATTATCACTATTATTATCATGACAAATCACTAAAACTTCTCTTCATCCACTTCATATTTATTATCTTCTTCCTTTCCCTTTTCTCTGTTCTACTTTCCTTCCTGTTCTCTCCTTTCCTTCCTTTCATCCTCCATTGTGTTCCGCTCTGAATACTACTGTTATCGCTTAATTAGTTACCTCTTTCTGTATTCAACACTTTTCTTATATAATTCATCACGTTCCTATGTCCCTTGGACCAAAATATCTCGGACCCAAGGACTCCAAAGCAATCAATAAATCAATCACCTCACGTTTTCTTTGCTCTTCCTTTATTCTGTTTCTCTCTGCTCTCTTCTCTCTTCTCGCCTTCCCTTTTCTTTTTTCTTCTCGCTTCGTATCTTTTCCTCTCTCTCCTGCTTTTGTCTCGTTTCCGTTACCTTTCTTCCCTTTCGTGTTCTTTCTTTCCTTCCTTTATTCAGTTGTTTTTTCTTCCTGACTCTCTTCTCCGCTTCCGTTTCTTTCTTCCCTCTCGTTTCTTGCCTTTAATTCCTCTTTTTTCCCTTCCTATCGTTCTCTATCTCTTCTTGTGCTTTACTTTTCCTCTCGTGTCCTATTTTTTTCCTCCAATTTCCCTTATTTCCTTTTCCTGGTGTATCTAGTATCTTCATTCTCTTTCATCTTCTTTTTCCTTCCTTTCTCTCGTTTCGTAAGTCTTCCTTCTCTTTCCTTTCTTATTTTCTTTCGTGTAGTATTCTAAATCTCCTTTCTCTTGTTTCTTTTCCTCCTTTATCTCGTTTCATATATCTTTCTCCTCTTCCCTCTCTTGTTTCCTTCCTTCCTGTTCTTTCTTAAGTTTTCCTCCTTTCTCATCTCTTCTTTCCTTCCTTCCTCTCGTCTTTTAGTTCTTCCTCCTTTTTTTTCCTCTCCTCTTTTCTCCTTTCCCCCATTATCCTATATCTTCCTCCTCTTTCCTTCCTTCCTTCCTTCCTTCCTCTCATTTCTTCAGCTTTCCTCCTGTTTCCGCTCCACTTTCCTTCCTTCCCCTCGTCTCTTAAGGCTTCCTCGTCTTTCCTCTTCTATTCCTCCTCCTCTTCTTCCCACACGTTTTCTATCTCTTCATCCTCGTCTTCGCTCCCCTAAATTCTTGCTCATCCCACACCTCGAGCTCCTCACACGTGCAGTGGACTCCCGTTTTCTTTCGTAACATCCTCATAGTCTTTTTATCTTTTTTTTTCTTACATCGACATAAACTCTTGAACACAAACACATACTCTCTCTCTCTCTCTCTCTCTCTCTCTCTCTCTCTCTCTCTCTCTCTCTCTGGCTGACTTTGATAGCGCCTGGCGTCTTTGTGCGCAAGATTTGGGCAGCGTAATCTTCCTGAGGCACCACTTAAGTTCTCGTGATACAAAGTCCAATTCAAAAAGCAGAGGAACCTTTACCGTGCGTTGTGTGTTCAAATAATAAGATCTTTCTTCCTTACTTCCCCTTCGCTTATCTTTTCTTCCTCTTACTCTCCTGGGTCCTGTAGTAACAATGAGGGAGTGTTTTGGATAATAGGGTAAAGACGTCGGTAGATGGAGTGAAGAGAGATGGAAGGATAAAAACATGTTAGAGATTTTTTTTCTGTGTGTGTGCGTATGTGTGCACAAGGGACAAAACCAAAGACTAAAAGAAAAAAACATTTAGGAGAAAATAAGCTAATTGTATCTCTCTCTAAAAAGAGAAAGTAAGGAAGGAATGTATGGCCTCTTTAGCGTTCCATTTTTGCTGTTTTAATCTACCATACACTGATCTACGTAGTGCTATTTGTGAACATGATTAAAAAAAATGTGCTTCCACAATAAGAAATGAAAATTAACATGTTTACTTTTCACATTTTCTTTTCATGTATATTTGCTATTCATATTTATTTTTTTTCCTTTCTCTCTCTCTCTCTCTCTCTCTCTCTCTCTCTCTCTCTCTCTCTCTCTCTCTCTCTCTCTCTCTCTCTCTCTCTGATCTCGTTATTATCTAAAGACTAAGGTACCACTCAAAATTTCACTTATAGAAACATTTCAAGGAGGTCGGCAGGAAGTACATGAGAGAAATAACACGGTTCTTCCTCAGTGTTTCTCATGTTCTTTTGTATAATTTATACAGGGCAAGAGACCTAGCTTGTCTGCTTACTTATTTATTATTGCAATGCCTGAGGCGCCCATGTTCTTGTGGTAAAAATAAAAGACGTAGTTACTGGTTACATTATTTACCGTTTCCTTAAACCAACAAGGGAAGGAGAAGGACCATTGAGCGAGGAAGGTGCAACACGAAAACCTTGACTGATCTGTCTACAAATGATACGTGCAAAAAACAGTTGAAGTGCGCTGCCTGGACATCCGGCGTGCCGCAGGAAGACTTGCTGAACACACTGGGGTCAAGCAATGTTAATAGTGTTGAGTTCGGGTTAAGTCGGGTTTTCTGTTAAGTCGGATCGGCCTCACACACACACACACACACACACACACACACACACACACACACACACACATATATATATACAGATGAAAATGTAATTACACACTGGCCTTTCTATCTATCCAAAGCAAATGTGAGAAGAATTAACGACATATTGTTTCCATGAATATATTATGCAAGGAGCGAACTGTATGGCGCGGCAGAGACATCAGTACGGGCAGTCCATCACGGCACTCTTCTGACGCCGAGACACGAGTGAGGGATTGGCACAAGTCAAGGAGGGGAGCGATACTCAATCAGTGAAATTTATTGCCTTCTTGTTAGCCTTCTGCCTTTACTCTACTTGATAGCTAATAGTTAGAAAAATGTGCAGTCTCTCTCTCTCTCTCTCTCTCTCTCTCTCTCTCTCTCTCTCTCTCTCTCTCTCTCTCTCTCTCTCTCTCTCTCTCTCTCTCTGGTGTGTCGAGTCGTCATGTTAGATTCCTCGTCAGCCTTCATCCACCTCCATTACATACCGCTGCCTGCTTCTCTTCCATTCCTACAGCTGCCAGTGAACAGTTCTATCCTTCTTCACTACATGCCAACACCCATCTACCTCCCGCCCCATAACACCCCAGTGACCACTTCAATGCCTCGGACCACTTCTACCCCATTCCACCACGTGCCAGTTTCCACTAACTTCCACTTCAATACGCTTCACTGTCCACACTTATCCCACTCTACTACTCGTAAATACCATTATCCACATGAATCTCGCTCCACCCACGCGCCAGCTTCCACTTGCCTCCCATTCCACTATATGTCACAGTCCACTTCTGTCCCCACTCCACTACGTGTCAGTATCCACCTGTTTCTCACGCCACTATGTCACCATCCAGTTCTATCCGAGCCCATTACATGCCACCATCCACATTTATCTAGGTGCATGTCTTCCTCTATGGCCCGGGCTTCCAACAGTGTGAGAGGACAAGCAGACCATTAGCCACTTCATCACGGCGCGCTGGATAAAGTCCTCATTAGTTGCAACGGCCAAAACAAAAATACAGGTTAAAAAAAATCTAAAAAAAAAAAAAAAAAAGGGTAAAAATCTATCGCACACCGCTCCTGTATTTTGGAATTTCGCATCACCGAACTATTGTCAAAAACTTTATTTCTTTTTTCTCCCCCAAAAGAGACGGCAAAATGCAAAGGGGAAAACTCAGTATTCATTGAAAGAGAGTCAATCGATACACAAAGAGGCAGGGACAGTAATGCACGCAGACAGGCAGATGGAGGCAGACAGGCATTGACAGATAGATGCTGACAAAGTGAGTGATTGGTAACCTGTCTAATTTAAGAGAATAGCCTGTAAATGTAGTTCGGTATATAAACAGAAGTACATACTGACAGAAAAGTAGATACAGACATAAATACATACAGAGATAGACAGATAGATAGATATATAGACAGAAAGACTGATAGGTAGATAAAAGTATAGATAGATAGATATAGGCAAATGCTCAAAACAAACACACAGCCAATGTAAAGACAGCAGCACACAGACAAACATAGCAGCATATTTATATTTGTATATTAGAACGACAAACTCGGAAACACACACACTAACACCCACACCCACCCACACACACACACACACACACACACACACACCTCTCTCTCTCTCTCTCTCTCTCTCTCTCTCTCTCTCTCTCTCTCTCTCTCTCTCTCTCTCTCTCTCTCTCAACAAAAAGTAAAAAATTGAAAAAAAAAGGAAATAAGATACTCAAAAGAAACCACACAAGTTATTATATTGGACGTGAATGGATGTGAGTGTGTGTGTGAGTGTGTGTGTGTGTGTGTGTGTGTGTGTGTGTGTGTGTGTGTGTGTGTCATGGAGGTGGTGGTGGGAACTGATGTGAAAAGAGAAGTGGGAGAGTTGGAGGACAGAGAGAAGGAGGAAAGGGAGGAAGACGACTAGAATAACGAGGAGAAGGAAGACGAGGAGGAGGAGGAGGAGGAGGAGGAGGAGGAGGAGGAGGAGGAGGAGGAGGAGGAGGAGGAAGAAGAAGAAGGAAAGGAGGAAGAGGAGACCGCGTACACACGAGAAACCAACAGGACACTAAAAGGTAAAATGAACGTCTTCCACACCTGTCCACCTTTCCTCGTTCCCAGCTCCCTCCCACCTCTCCTTCCCACTCCCTCTACCTCTCTCCCCCCTCACTTCCAAACTCCATGCCTCCCGACCTCCCTGCCTCACTTCCCGCCTCCCTGCTTCCCTCATGATACAGACACACTAGGCAATGGACAAAAAAAACAAATGGAAGCAGTGTGACTCATTATCACGACAATATAATTAATGTACCGCCTTTCCGTTGCCTTGCACTCGCCTCACCTCAAGACTAAATGAATTTACCTTGTTCCATCAGACTCTTTAAAGGTCTTGGGCTTAAAACTTCCTTTCGTGTCACTCACGTACTTAATATTCGCTGATTAGTTTCAAATTGCCTGTGTGTTGGCCCTGACCAGCAGCCTTCCGTCACCTAAAAGTGCAATGTATCGCAAGTTTCTTCATTACAGCCGCACTTCACTTCCACGTAAATGTCAGTACGCGATTATCATGTTGTGTATAACATTAATATAATTTCTTAATCGCGCCCTTCCGTCAGTGTTAGTTTTCATGTACAGTTTATTGCGTTTCATATCACCTGTTACTTTAGCGTCCGTCACTACAGGCGAATTTCACCTCCACGTAAATGGCAGGTTGCCGGACGCATTTAACCGGTATATAATCGTAATATAATTACTTAACGACGCCCTTCCGCTAGTGCTAGCTTTCGTGCACAATTATCAGCGTTTGAAGTCACACCCATCAACTTAAGCGTCGGTCATTACTGTGGCATTTCTTTTCCACGTAAATAACAAGGTACAGTTTTGACAAGGTACAATAGTTTTGACAAGGTACGATAGTTTTGATAAAGCAGGATAGTTTATTCTTTTTCTTTCAGGCTATATACAATCATGAAATACTCTCTTAAAATTGAACGTATTGCCATCAAAGTGAACTACTGAACGTATTGCCATCAGAGTGAACTATTGCCTTGAGACTTGCAACGAACCAAGCACCGCAGACACAGACCTTAAAAAGACACATAAATACTGCACGGTGACATTCTACATGCACCAACTCTGGCTGATCGCAGCTTCTCCCTCAATGTCCTTGAGTTTTTCTCTATTTACATTATTGAAGACCAACTTTGCGGTGAAAATACACATAAGAAAACCTCAAGAGAGAGAGAGAGAGAGAGAGAGAGAGAGAGAGAGAGAGAGAGAGAGAGAGAGAGAGAGAGAGAGAGAGAGAGAGAGAGAGAGAGAGAGAGAGAGAGAAACAAAACCGTAATTCCAGCACGATAACAAAGAACAGACAACACGAGAAACCTTGAAAACAAAATCACCAATCCACCGCAAAAGGTCATAGATTAAACAGAGAGAGGCAAGGAAATAGTAGAAGCAGCCTGCCAATATTTAAGAGAGCACAGCAGGGCAAGGCGATACAAAATACAAGGGGTGAAGGAAAACAATTAACCAGAGAGAAGGAGCGAGCAAGCGTGCAGTCTCCACTCATAAAAGCAAGACTCGAACGATGATAAATTTAAGCGCTAACCTGAGCGTCCAGGAGGGTGACGTGCAGCTCAGGTACAAGAACAGGTGGAAGGAAGGCAAGGCAGGAGGCAGGTTAAGGAAGAACACCAAGAAAGGCAACTGGAATTGTGAACAGGAAGGATAGTGAAACAGGAAATAAAATGCTGCTAAACGAGGATGAGAGGAGGATCAGAAAGGTAAAAAAAAATAAATAAATAAATAAATAAAACATATATAAGATGTAGTGTTGGGAAAGTAAATTGGTGTTTGAATTATTCACAGGAAGACGGAAATTAATTAATAATAGGAGATATGCCAGGATGAATATTGCAGGGCGGGTTGTTGTGGTGGGCTTAGGGAACAATGATGAAGAGGTGTGTGTGTGTGTGTGTGTGTGTGTGTGTGTGTGTTTCCCACATAAAACAAGTGAGATAAAGTCTTAGACATACGGCAAAAAGACAAAAAAGAAACACACACACACAAAAAAAAAAAAATAAATAAATAAAATAAATAAAAAAAAAAAAATAGCAGCAAGAGTAAAATATCTTCATATACAGAACAATCTTAAAACTTTTGAATCTTCAAGTCAAAAAAAAAAAAAAAACTCGGTTCCAGCTTATCTGTAAAAAGGAAGAAACAATGAAAATACACGTCGTCTTCTGTCTTTAGACGAGGACAGGCATAAAAATTGCAGCAAATCTCCAGCTGAGGCGACAGAGCGGCGGGGGGACGCGATTACCATATTCAGAATACAGACGTGGGTGGAAATGATAAAAGAAAGCATGGCACAATACAAAGCAGCATATGATAAGAGACTAGGAGAGGAAGCGATGACAAGGATAACTGATGAGATTACTGCTATTCTGTAAGCAATTTCGGTATCAGTGGTCGCGTGGGGACATAACAGAGATGTGAGGTGCACCAGTAACGCAGAACAGTGACGCAAAACTCCAAGAATAAAGAGACACTGAGCTTAGGATAGAAATTCACAAAATATATGATGTAGCTTTTCATTTCCTGATGTGCTAATAACTCCTAGTGAGGATGAAGGTTGTTTTTACACCGTGCATGTGAGGGAATGGATGTACTGTGGTCAATGTGTGATAAAAGGAACAAAAAGCCACGAGATTTTACATTTTGCTCCATTACGAGACACAGAAGTTCACTAAGCAGCTGTGCAGCATTTTTATAAGGTTAAAATTAATCAGAAAATTTTCCCGAGCGTTCATCCATAAAAGAACACACACACACACACACACACACACACACACACACACACACACACACACACACACACACACACACACACACACAACTCTCACGTGGAAGTACATGTGAAATATAACTGGGATGTGATGTCGGATATAAAAATGCTTCGTTCATAAGTTATGCAATGCGAACTAATAATTAACACGATTAAGCAAATCCAACACAAAACATTTGCCAGATCCAGTCCATCCGTTATCAAATATGCAACAGATCCAGGAAAGCCAGCACAAAATGCTTAATGGGACCAGTACATCCTACACAAAATATAGAAGACTGTAGAAGAAGAATTAACTGTAAACATTCACACACACAAAAAAAAAAAAAAAAAAAGTCACAGGCGAAGAAAATGTTAGATATGTTAAGAGTTACATTTACTGAGACATAAAATCCGTAGAGTAAATAAATGAAAAGCGAACCAAGCAGCACAGAAAGATAATCACGAAGCAACAGTCTCAGCTGCAATGCTCAGCCAAAAAAGAGCATCTTTTGTTACAGACTAGCATTTTAAGGGTACAAATAAAATAGTTTCATTGTGCGCCTGCTGTGTCTGTTTCAACAATGATGAAAACATAAGCAGAATTTTTTTACACTGAACTGAAAGAAAAAAAAAAAGTGGCTTGGATATTAATAAGCGACATGAGCGTTACAAAGGAGAACTGCTGCGACATGAGGCTCAACACATTACACCATTTTATCATATGAAATGAGCTTAACTTTGCTTTATTCTCCCCATTAATACATCTACTACTACTACTACTACTACTATTACTACTACTACTACTAATATTACCTATTACTAACAGCAGGAACAAAATTTTCGTGTTTTTACCAATAATTTAAAGAAATATACACCCTCCCCACCACACACACACACACACACACACACACACACACACACACACACACACACACACACACGAGAGCAAACGAACAAAGAAAACCACAAAAAAATACAGTAACAATGAAGACACGCGAGAGAAGATTTCATGGAACTGGAGAGAGAGAGAGAGAGAGAGAGAGAGAGAGAGAGAGAGAGAGAGAGAGAGAGAGAGAGAGAGAGAGAGAGAGAGGGAGAGAGAGGGAGGCCCATGGTGTGTTGACAGATTGAGGGAAGAGGTGAAGCAGATGGAGAAGAGGAGGAGGAGGAGGAGGAGGAGGAGGAGGAGGAGGAGGACCAAGAAGCAAAGGGTGATGGATTAAAAGGTCTAGTCATCTGGGTACAGGGCGGAGGAGGAACGAAGGCTGAAAAAACTGAGGGAAACAAGAACGCCGTGGCAAGGGGAGTGGAGGGGAGGGGAGTGGAAGGGAGGGGAGGAGAGGGCAGGGGAGGTAGGGAGAGAAGGGAAAAATGGTGCCGATTTGAGATCTACATCCCTAAAGCATTTCATAATCATGAAAATAAAATTTAAAAAATATGAAAATTGAGTGAAAAAGAAGAAATGAAATTAGGAAAAAAAAATAAATGAAAATTAGACAAATTATGCCAACTTTTTCAAACACGCTCTTGCGATTAAACTATTGAAATTATCCCCAAAGCTTTTCATGATAATTAAAATATTAAATAAGATTAGAAAAGACAGAGAATCGTATTAACTAACGCAGCATTTTGTGTCAATATTCTGATAATTCATGGTTATTTATTGAACTTCACATCACATTTCATTTCAACACAATAGAAACTAAATTATTAAAGCAAGAAATAATGACAAACGAATTGAGAATATCAATTAACATAATAAAGTACTTTCTTTTATTTTCCTAAATAAACTCGCGTGAAATAGAGAAAAAAAATTGCAGCAGCAGCGGCCTTCCATTTTCTTTAGGAGACTTGATACCTTAGTTCTTAGGCGTCTGTCTTGCTGGAGAGGCAAACAATGGAGGGCAGTTGCGCGAAAAGCAATTAACTAATGAAGATATAAGCAAACTTTTGGTAAACACACACACACACACACACACACACACACACACACACACACACACACACACACACACACACACACACACACACAGTCATGGAGACTGACCTAAGAGAAAAGAAAAAGTATAATGCCGCTCCCTTAAAGAAGTAAAACAAGGAGGTACGGGTAATTTAGTGTCCGAGGCGTCTTCAACCTCCTCTTTCGAAATATTTCAAGTTATAGGAAATCTGATAAACATGAATAGGATGAGAGCTTCGGAGTTTACCAGTGAAGGGGATAAAGGAGTGACGATGCTGTTAGGAAGGTGAACAGAATAGTGGTGAAGTAAAGTAAGTGTTGTGGAGCGAGACCACCGGAAGGAGGATGGAAGTATGTAATTAACAAATTCAAATGAGCAGTAGTCATGGAAGTAACGATAAAAGATAGTAAGAGCTGCCACACTGCGGCAGTGAGTGACAAATTCAAGACGAACCGTTAGAGTAGAGGAGTCAATGAGACAAAACGCTTTTGACTTCACCATGTTTAGGAGGGATGTATTCATCTATATTCGTATATGATATACGAACAGCGAACGAAGTGTGACGGAGAATTGGCCTTCAGGGACAAGGCAGCACTACTCGACCACAGACTTAACCAAGTGAGAATATGCGACGGCAAACTTCGGTCTCCCAGGCGAATTGGGAACATCTGCTCCTTCCTGCATATTAAGTCAGCTGCTGTCCCACGGGGCGGGGCGCTGCAACCGTGGAGCCTTGCCATGAAACAGCCGCCACCACAGTGGTGGCTGCACCTGCTGCGAGAGGCACCAGGAAACCAAAGCAGCCTACAGCGGCTCTTTTTTTATTTTCTTGCCTTGCTTGTCAGTAAGTAAGGGACAACGAACACTACAAGTGAGTACATGTTCATCTGTCGATCAGCCGATCCACCATTCCCAACACTGCCTTTGAGTAACAGTTACACGCACGCACACACGCGCACGCTCGCGCACATAAACACACACACACACACACACACACACACACACACACACACACACACACACACACACACACACACAGAGAGAGAGAGAGAGAGAGAGAGAGAGAGAGAGAGAGAGAGAGAGAGAGAGAGAGAGAGAGAGAGAGAGAGAGAGACACACACACACACACACACACACACACACACACACACACACACACACACACAAACATTATATCAACACGAATATCATTTAGTTTACACATAAGCCAATTATCTTCGTAAAACTATTCGCGATTACGAAGAAAGAATGTAATTATTTGGAGGACACACATAAAGAGCAGAATAAAGATTGGAGGGCGAGGTAGGAGAGGAACAAGGAAGAAGAAAGGCGCCAGAACCACTGCTGGAGGGGAGGCGAGAAAAATGGACGAGGGTGAGGTGCTGTCGCTTTGACGAGAATATATTACTTCCCGGTAAAACCTTCTAAATATTAAAGCAATAAAAACTATTTTTACCATATCACCTTATGAACATTCTCTCTCTCTCTCTCTCTCTCTCTCTCTCTCTCTCTCTCTCTCTCTCTCTCTCTCTCTCTCTCTCTCTCTCTCTCTCTCTCTCTCTCATCTGTATCGACTTTCCAAGAGTCATGTTTGCATTTAATACGTGTACCGGTTATAACAGGAAGGATGTAACAAACATTTTCACAAAGTAACACACCTGCGTGTCACTAAAGAAACACAATTTTATGCAAGTAAGAGCATCAGGTTCACGCATCAGCAGAAGGTACACACGCGCGCGGCCTTCAAAGCACCTGTGACCAAGGGAATAGTTTTGCTCATACCTAGAAGACGCAGGAGGCATGTTAATTTCTCCAAGCCAGCAAGTAATAGCGCCTCAAGGTGGTGCACTTCGCTCACTGGGAACCAACTTTATATGAAATTACTGAGGTCATACGTCAAGCGATTGCACGACTTTTCTGCTTTATATATCCAGCATTAAGAAGAAAAGCAGGATATGTGTAAACCTAAATATATGCAGGAGTAGTGCTAGAGGTGGTGGCAAAAGTAGTAGTAGTAGTAGTAGTAGTAGTAGTAGTAGTAGTAGTAGTAGTAGTAGTAGTGGTGGTGGTGATGGTAGTAGTAGTAGAATTAAAGCTTAAAAGTGAGCAGAACCATTTCTCTTGCACATTAGTTAAAAGATAAATAGCTTGGCAAAAAAAAAATAAAAAAAAATAAAAAATCCACAGAATATCAGAGAAGTAGAATAAGAATTTCTGGATTAAGCAATAAAAAAAAACAACGACCAAACCTGCTAACAGATTCGTTGGCTTCATCGGATGTTATTTCAATGACAAACCAGAAAGAAAAAAAAGAAGTCATGTTCACAAGTCAATTTTTCCTTGATTATTACGTATTGCCTTGTCCCACTGTGCTTTTACTCTATTGGGTCTCTTTAGATTTGACAGAATAACTTACCACACACAGTCTCGTAAGGGCAAATGATTCTGCTGCTGTTTGTTCATCTTTTTTTAGATCCTTTGCGTTCCCGTGTCCTGATTGGCGAAGGTACAGAAAATATAATGAAACACAAAGTAAAACATAACAATTTGCTGCTAATTATGTTAAAACTCTACTAAACAATCCCGAGAAAAAACTGAGTAAATTCTTCTCATCACATCTGTTATATTTGCTGTAGGAACGAAAAAGTGGCACAGCGAGCCTTCCTTTAATCAATTACACAATACTGACAGCACACTCAGCAGGAGGGAACAAGGAGACAGTTATTTTGAGAGAGTATGGAGGATGAATTACATTACAAGAGCAGATGCCAACAGCAAGGAGGATGCGAGGGAAAAGAGATGGAGACGCGAGTCCAGGTGGTGTTAAAAACGGTGAGACTGCAAGAATAACGTCAAAGAATCATGAAGGACAGCATATTAAGAAAGCAACACACGCAATAGTACCTGAACAACATAAGTACTCCACGAGCTTTTTTGGAATGGGCGGCGCGCAGTGTGACTCGCAGGGAAGCTTGAATAAGACACCGAGAAAAAATGCGACTGTATAATATATGAGGCAGACAGGCAGCGAGCAGGCGTTAGATCAGCCAAGGCATGTATAAGAGTGTTCGAGGGAGTACGCAGCTGGTGGCAAGGAAATATGGCAGTGACAGCAACATATGTATGAGCTTACGGTACAGAGGAAGATATGCTATGTTGAACTGTGAGTATTCTATCCCGCGACAAGCGCAAGAAATGGCAGCTGTTTATCCGTAGCTGTAATGCAGGTGTATGTAAAATGTTCTCTTCACAGTTGGGTTTAATAAAGATGAGAAAAAAAAAACGTGCTAATGTTTTCACGTACCAGGTATTCAGCACCCTTGAGATAAGCAGGATTAAAAAACTATATCACATCTCCCTTATTAACGTTTGTCTTTGCATGCGCACTTAGAAAGGAGAGAGAGAGAGAGAGAGAGAGAGAGAGAGAGAGAGAGAGAGAGAGAGAGAGAGAGAGAGAGAGAGAGAGAGAGAGAGAGAGAGAGAGAGAAGAAAAATAAGCAGCAACAGAAAGAGACCAAGGACAGTTATGACGATAATAACAATAACAAAAACATAACGAGGAAATACAATACCACCACCACCACCACCACCACCACCACCACCACCACCACCGACAACAACAACAAGAAAGATAATAATAATAGGAGAACGGAGAGAAAATACACCACCACCACCACCGCCACCACTACCAACAATGACAATAACGTCTGTATAGAAATTCATCACGTTTAATATAAAGGGATGCGGTGGCCTTCCCTTCCCTTCCCTTCCCGTCTCGACACCCCCCCATTCCCCCCCCCCCCCAACTCTCAGCTCCCCGCGTCGACCTGGGGCGGACACACCTGAGCTGCGCGGTCGTGCGAGCCGTCGACAGGTAGGTATTACTGAAATATTGGCCCGATATATTCCCGAACTTTTGAATAACCTAAAAAGCTGAAAAAGGACTCACTATTTTTGCAAAGGTTTGTGTGGTCACGCTTTCCGAACTTTTATTTTATTTTATTTCTTCTCTCTCTTTTTTTTTTTTTTTGTCATTTCGTACCGTTCCCTGAAATAGTTGGGTCTCTATCCTCGCACGTTTTTTCGGTCTTTTCCTTTTGCCAAATATTAGTAGAACAGAGAAAAAGACTGGCGTTTTAATTACTGCTTGACATAGATGGAAGACTTGAAAATTAAAACACACATGCATAGACAAACACACACGCACGCACACGCACACACACACACACACACACACACACACACACACAGAGGTTAAACAATTATAAAACTAGTGGAGAATAAAAACCTTCGAAATCTGCAAAGTGAATCAGCAGGAAGATATGGTCTCCATGCAAGCTGCGTCCCTCGTTAGGAATATGACTGAAGAAGAAAACATATTAAAGAAAAGGAAAAGGTAAAAGTGAAAAACGAAGCGAGAAAGTTCCTGCCATTTCTCTCTCTCTCTCTCTCTCTCTCTCTCTCTCTCTCTCTCTCTCTCTCTCTCTCTCTCTCTCTCTCTCTCTCTCTCTCTCTCTCTAGGTGTTGCCATCACCAGTAACCTTAAATCTCGCGAACAATGCAACGAGGCAGGAAATAGAGCTGAAATGATGCAAGGTTTAATAAATCGTAACTTTCTTCCAAGAATAAGAACGTAATTTCGCCTTTATACAAAATACTAGCGGGGAACGCATGCAAAATTTACAATGGCTCAGTTTGGGCATCCGCACTTCTGTAAAAATAAATAAATAAATACATGTATAAATAACAAAATCTGGATCATATGTCTAGCACCTCAAATTGACAGTACCTGTACCTTGCAAAGATAAAAATAATGGAACAGAGTTAATGAAAAGTATGCGATACGTGTCACTCTTTGGAATATCTAACTCTCTGACGGCTGTGTCTTCTTTTCAAGCTTCACAATACTGGTAAATCTTGGAATTCCCTGTCTGCTTGTGTTCTTCCTCCTTCCTTTCAGGAGGAAGATTTGAAGACGCTTCTCTTAGTTTTGCTTATTCCTAATTCCTTTTGATTGTACTCTTTGCTAGCTGGATCCTTCAGTGTTTTTTGTTGCCCTTGACCAGAGCCGTTCAAGAGCAAGTCAGTTTATAATACGATCTGAAGAAATGACTAGCAGAAAAAGGAATGATCTGCTCAAATTTTCCAGTTGTTCAAACATTCTAGTGCAAGCAATTTTCTATTTCTACCAGTTATTTAAATACTCTAGCACGAACAGGTTTCTACTTCTAGGAATCGACTGAGGATACGCAAATAAACTATACCATGCCCCCATTAACAGCGAAAGAGTTAGAGACAGCAAGAATTGTGGCTTTAAAGACTATCGTGTTTTCAAAGGTTAGTTACGCGCGAGTAATGAAAACCAGGGGAACAAAGCTTTGATATCGGTTACTTTATATTCAGATTCTATTGTCAAGAGTTTTGTTTTATTTTATAAGAGCGGTTGGAAACTGAACGATTTTCTAGCATAAAGCGAGGTACATAACGGGAGCTCTTTCAAACGAGTATATTATTCAGGATTACCAGGTTGTCTAGAGAAGGAATGTCTTGTCAGGTGTGGAGATCCGGTAAATTAGAAGGACAGGTGCACATTAACTAGGACATAACAGGTATTCTGTCGCTCTCTCTCTCCTCTCTCTCTCTCTCTCTCTCTCTCTCTCTCTCTCCTCTCCTCTCTCTCTCTCTCTCTCTCTCTCTCCTCTCTCTCTCTCTCTGTCTCTCTGTCTCTCTCTCTCTCCTTTCACGGTGGCTGTTTCTAAGGTATGATGCGTTGACATGAGTGAGGGAAAATATGATTACCACTAACAAAGTCCCGGAAAAAAAAGTTGAAGAAAATTGTAATGCTCCATAATACGAAAGAGAAGAAAACATAAATAAACATGTAAAACGAATAAACGAAGAAGGAAAGGGGAAAAAAGTAAAAAAATAAAATAAAATAAAAATTCTGGATACATAATATACACATCAAACAACAACATCAGCAAGTTTCCCATCCCCTTCCTCTCACTTTCACCGCCACACCAAGAACCGTATGCACAAACACGTAGCTCCTTTATCTCCACTCTTTCCAACACTTATGGAAGTTACGGGGGTGTTAATGGCATTTCCGTGATCCCAGTAATACGTAGATTAAGAATTCTACGTGAACGATAGAGAAAAAAAAAAAAGCCCATAGAAACACAGTTAATTATCTTCGTGGCATTTAAGAACGCGGGCCCAGCTTTGGACTACATTCTGAAACGCTACTGCGCCTCCCCACCACTACTTTCAAGAGGTTCTAGTTGAAGCGACACAGGTTTTTAAGGGTGTTTTGACAGATTAACAAGATTTCTACATTATTAACAGGAAAAACATTCTTGAGAACCCGGATAATTATTGATGTGACTTTTGAAAATAGCTTTGGTGGAAGAGCAAAGCGTTTCTGAATATGGGCCTTAGACCAGAAACACGTGGCTTCCTGAAACCTTCCCCAGGGTCACCGGTGTGTGATCTTCCGCTACAGGCAGGCGGGGGCACCGGAGCCTTGCTGTAATTAAGGAGCGAGGGGCTGCAAGGGGCTGTGAGGGGCGGATTGGAAGCTCTTCGCGGTGCGGCAGAGCGAGGCTGAATGGGTGTGAGGCCGCGACGGAAACACACTGCACAGCATTAGCATTTTTTCAATAGCCGGCAGTGTTGCTCTCATACCTGGCATTTTTTTTCAGAGGACACGTCAAGCCTAGATCCCGGGGTTATTATTGTGGTGCTCCCTGTTTGCATGCATGTGTGTATATACGCGTACATACATACATACATACATACATACATACATACATACATACATACAAACAAACATTCATACATACATACATACACTTTAATGACGTCGCAAGGAGAAGACGAAGCTATTTTACACTATACACATCACCCACTAAACATTTCATTACCAGTACTATCAACACTATTACTATCACTGCAAGACTAGTACCAGTATTAGTAGTGGAGGCAGTAGCAGCATCAGGAGTACTAATAATATCTGTAGTAGTAGTAGTAGTAGTAGTAGTAATTGTAGTTTTTTTTTTTTATTAGCAGTAGATGTATAATAATAGAAGGAAGAGGAACGGCAGGAGGCAAGAGCACCGGTACACCATACAGTCGTAACAGCAGCAGCAATACCAGCAGTCACAGCAGCGCCACCAGTAGCGATACGTTAACTAATAAAGTGGAATATTTTGTCTATCTCTCTCTCTCTCTCTCTCTCTCTCTCTCTCTCTCTCTCTCTCTCTCTCTCTCTCTCTCTCTCTCTCTCTCCTCTCTCTCTCTCTCTCTCTCTTTCCGGCAACGTTACATTCTTTCCAGAGATCAGACCTGGACAAGAATTAAACACACTTCGCTATTTGAACTTCCCTTTTTCCTCTTATCTTTATGGCTTGGCACATAGAGAGTATTTCTGCTCCAATGTTAGTGTTGTACTGGTAGTAGTAGTAGTAGTAGTAGTAGTAGTAGTAGTAGTACTAGTAGTAGTAGCAGTAGTGGTGGTGGTGATGGTGGTAGTAGCAATTACTCATATTTAGCAACATGCAAAGAGGATTTCAATATATTCCAATTAAGAGAGCGCGAGTTTTGATGCGAAAGGTGAAGTAAAAATTGCATAAAAGTTATTTCAGCTTCTCCAAAATGAACCAAGCAACACTCCTTCGCTCCTATGTCAGCTTTAACAATAATTCTGTCTGTATGTGTGTCTCTCTCTCTCTCTCTCTCTCTCTCTCTCTCTCTCTCTCTCTCTCTCTCTCTCTCTCTCTCTCTCTCTCTCTCTCTCTCTCTCTCTCTCTCTCTCTCTCTCTCTCTCATAAGCATTCCCAGCTATATATCAGCCTCGCCAGATGTTATGCTTATGAGGTGCGTGTCATCCTTCCGTCTCTCAACACACAAATAATAAAGCACCATGTTGCCAGCTAAATGGAGGTAATATTCTAATAAACTCCCGTCTGATTTTTACTTCCTTATGCCTCGTCGTTTTAAGAGGGTGGTGGTAGTGGTGGTGGTGGTGGTGATGGTGGAAGAGATCAGACCTAAACCTTTTTAACATTCCACCCCACGTCTGTCTCCACAGCACCACCTGCGCTCATCTTCTATGCTGTTAGTGCTGTTCCTCTCCTCTCTGTTCATCTTCCGTCTATCTCCTTTACTTCTTTACCTTTCTAGTACTTCTTTCCCTCACTTCTCCCTTTTTCTACTTCTCCTCCTCCCTTCCTCTATTTTATCCTCTATACTCCTCCTTCACTTCTCTTCTTATCTCCTACTTGTCTCCCTACTAGTACCTCCCCTCCCTTCACCTATTTTATCCACGGCGTCACGTTCTCTCCATCCCCCCATCCCTCTCTGCCTGTCTCCTTCCCTCCAGCTCCAGTCAGGTCCCTCCAGCACGCACCCGATGGCGGTCCTCATCTCTCGACCCCTCTGCTCTTATATCGATGGCAACCTACGAGTCACAGGCAATATCCAACGAGTAAAAAGAGTGAGCACGCTGCCGAGTGACGGAGTGGGCTCACGCTGCCACTCCCGCCGCCCATAAACTACCAATATTGAGCCTCTTTTTTGGGGGTGTGTATGTGTCCGGGTGTAGGTGTAGGCTCTCCCCTTCTCCTCCTTCTCTCTCCTTCACTCTCCTCTCTCCTTCACTCCACCTACTCCATTTTTACCTCAACGTGTCAGGGTTATGAGAAGGAAAGTGTTTATTGTATGTTTTTCACAAGGTTCAATGACAGCTCGTTTTCTTGGAAGATTTGTTGGAGATGTGACTAAATGGGAGGTTCTGCTTCACGTAACCGATGTATAATATGATCAAAATTGCAGTTGTTCTCGGGAATGCGTGTATTTTTTAGTCTGTTCCAGTATCATTTGTATTGGAGTGTATGTAAGGTAAGCATTTTTTTTTTCTTCCATGGTGTCTTGGTGCCCAGTAAAGTGTTCATGTCTGTCAGTCTCTCTCTCTCTCTCTCTCTCTCTCTCTCTCTCTCTCTCTCTCTCTCTCTCTCTCTCTCTCTCTCTCTCTCTCTCTCTCTGTGTGTGTGTGTGTGTGTGTGTGTGTGTGTGTGTGTGTGTGTGTGTGTGTGTCCGCCTCACCCGCTCGTCAGTGTGTTTGGTTGCGTGAACAAGTGGAGTGTTTTCGCCACTAGGACGTCTCCATATTTTCACAGTGGAGGCAACACAATCCACACACACCAGCTCCGCCCCTCCACCCGACCCACTCACCGCCATGAATAAATACACATAGTGTTTACGTTCTTTCCATTTTTTCCGCGCCTCTCTTCACGGGGTGTGGCCACTGAGGGAGAAAAGAGGAAGGCTAAACATAACCTCGCCCTGTTTGTGTGTGTGTTTGCGTGCCTTCCCTTGCTTACTTTATGTGCGTGTGTCTGTTTTTGTGGTCTCTATTTGTTGGGTGTTTGGGTGTTTAGTATTTGTTTTGCTTCTAGCCTGTCTGTTCGTTTGTCTCTCTCTTTTTTTTTTATGTGTCTGCTTTATGTTGGTTTTCATTTTGCTTGTCTGTCTCTCTGTTCCAGACCTTATTTATTTGTTTATTTTTTTCGTCTATTAAATCATTTATTTATTCATTTATTATTTTATTCATTCTTTTTGTGACACGTTTTCTTTTTTTTATTCAGTTTCTGTCTCGTTATGTATTTACTTATCAAATTTGTCCTTCTGCCAATGTTTATCTGTCGTCCTGTGGTTTTAATCAGTTTTGCCTGCATTTTCATTTACCTGTTTATCTGTCTGAACCCTTTTGATCATCCGCTCTCTCTCTCTCTCTATCTCTCTCTCTCTCTCTCTCTCTCTCTCTCTCTCTCTCTCTCTCTCTCTCTCTCTCTCTCGCCCACATAAACTGGACAAAAATGAAAGCAACAGAAAATAAAACCATAATACAACCCAATCGCCACAAAGAGGCACAAAGGAAAACAGCATCCCACAACAACAACAACAACAGCAAAACTCAGTCTCTCAATAACCAGACACTTGATAGAACGACACACGTCAACATGCACAAGTAAACTGCAGGTCTAGTTTCCTTACCCACTGCACTTGACGTGGTGACTGAGCAGGGCCATCATATCGGCTTTAAAAATTTATCCAATATCACTCAAGTACAGAAGGACACCATTGCCGATATTCCGCCCTGCATTTATAAGCTATTTGGGCGTTCCATCGCATAGGCCGAACCCTGGTTACCGCTGCGGGTCAGATATTGGGCCTCAAGTTAAGTGGATGATGATGGGAAGGTAAATTGGCTTTTGATTCTTTTGTTTCATGGCTTAGGTATTCTGAAAGTCTTTTTTGGTTAGGTAAGGTAAGGTAAGGTAAGGTAAGGTAAGGTAAGGTAAGGTAAGGTAAGGTTAGGTTAGGTTAGGTTAGATTAGGTTAGATTAAGGTAAGGTTAGGTTAAGCTAATTAAGGTAAAGCAAGGTAAGGTAAGGTAAGTTGAGTTGTCTTTTGTCTCTTCCACATTCCTGAAGTGTTTCCGAAGTATTTTATTTATTTATTTATTTATTTTATTTATCTTTTTTTTTTTTACGGTATTCAGAGGGATTAAACTCTCCAGCATATATTTTTGTTGAAGGATTTGATCAGGAGGCATTCAGTCAGTCAAACAATCAATCAGTCTCTCTCTCTCTCTCTCTCTCTCTCTCTCTCTCTCTCTCTCTCTCTCTCTCTCTCTCTCTCTCTCTCTCTCTCTCTCTCTCCCCAACACAGCAAGCCTTCTACGCCTCAACTCTTTCCTTCACCAAGTCACATTCCTCGTCCCCGCCTCCTGTCTCCCGCCACCCTCCCCGTCCCTCGCCCCCTCCCCCTCCCTTCCCCGCTCCTCTGCTCGCAGGTGTACTACAAAACGACGTGAAAAGAAGCTGGCAGGGGGTAAAAAAGAGACAATATTGCCACTCACTTGGAACTCATCATCTCCTCCTCCTCCTCCTCCTTCTCATCTACTCTCTTCATTTCTTTTTTCCCTTCTTCCTCTTCCTCTTTCTTCTCTTCCATTTTCTTTTTTGTGATTTATTCTGTGCGAACCAATATCTCGAATGTATTTGTTGATATTGTATTATTCGCGAAAACCCAATTCCACGATCTCTCTCTCTCTCTCTCTCTCTCTCTCTCTCTCTCTCTCTCTCTCTCTCTCTCTCTCTCTCTCTCTCTCTCTCTCTCTCTATCCTTTCTTTATACATTATTCCCAGCCGTTTCTTAACACAGGAACTTAGTTAGCATATTAAATATTAAGTTAAACAATAAAACTCTTGAGTTACTCAGGTGTGCTTAATTTACTACCTGTGTGTTTTTACAAAGGATTTTAATTAAATGCCGAGGTTTTTTTTCAACGACTAACAAACAACGAATTTCCGGGTAAGCAAAATTCCAGTTTACTGTGTGTGTGTGTGTGTGTGTGTGTGTGTGTGTGTGTGTTATGAGTTTTCCCCACAAGAGGTTCCATTTTCAGCTATACCTTTTTATTTAACTTTTTTTTTTTCCCCAACAACTAAACTCTGGAACTCTCTGCCTGTTTCTGTTTTCCCACCTTCCTGTGACTTAAGCTATGTCTCCTTTAAACTTCTCCTTTTCCGTGATGTTTATCTGTTCGTTTCTGTTTTCGATTTTTACTCTCCTGCTTTTCCTGTTCTGTTTTTGTGTTTGCGTCTGTTTTCCTTTTTTTTTTCTCTCTCTTCTGTTTTACTGTTCAATTTCGATCCCATGACTTGCATTTTTTTTTCTCTGTCTCTCTCTCTTCCTTTGACACAGACTGTTTTGAGAAAGCATAAAGACATGTCCGTGGAAACATTACCCTATGATATAAAGTCTCTTCCCTAGTTAACATTTTTCCAGGAGCGGCAAAACAGCGGGCTTTTATCTTTCCCTTCGTGCTCTCGGTTGGCCTTGGCGGTTAAAACAAATATCCTGAACTAACCTATTACAGCATTTTTTTACAGCATGTCCGAGAAGAGGGAAGGGAAAAACACTCGAGGAAAATATAAATTCACGTAACGTTCATGAAAATACGTTGCGTTCAGAACAGCTACGTATAAATAAAAAAATAGAAAAGAGAAAAGACGAGGGCAATGCCAAGCTTCTTCTGGTCAATAAATAATCTTAAATCTTTGGCCTGTAGCAAAAAAAAAAAATAAAATAAATAAAAAAAATAAATAAATCAACAAGTCAAAAAAAGAAAAGTAAAAAACATAGGCTGTAGAATTTGTATTACTATTCGTGGAAGCCTTTTTATTAACTTTTTCATATGGGAGAGAGAGAGAGAGAGAGAGAGAGAGAGAGAGAGAGAGAGAGAGAGAGAGAGAGAGAGAGAGAGAGAGAGAGAGACTGGTGGGGAGGGAAGGTTAACTCATATACAGTGGTAAGTAAATGACTGTAACAGACCCATCATTTAGGTTATCAGTGGTGAATTAATAGGGGGCGAGTGAATAGGGAGCTTCACAAGATAATTGCTTAAATTTATAAATACGATAAGTGGATTTAAGAAGGTACATTTCAAAAGGGACGTCAATGCCTATGTCTACTGGCTTCTTTTAACTTCCTTTACGTCTTAATCTTCTCAAAAGAGGATTCTGAATAGATGCGTGGGATTAGCAACCAGTATATGTCTTTTACAAACTCCACATCTCTGTGTACTTCTCTGCGGTAGAAAATTGTCGAACGCTAATAAATGGAAAGAAAACTACTAAGGGAATCTGTCACGAAAAATAATTATATTCTGTCAAAAAATTTCTTCATCTTTCACAGTCCATCATATGTAAGGTCTCGCTGCTGCTCAGACCTGACAATGTGGTGGAATTTAAACCTGACTAACTGATAGAATAAGTACAAAAATGTTAGCAAAAACCAAATCAGTACCTATTTTGCGGAATGATGAGTTGCTACACGCGTAATGAATGTCGCTAAAAAAAGGACCTATTCACGTGTCACGGTGATGGTGACGGGATGACAGGCTGGCAGCGCGGCACGAGGCATCACCAGCTCGTGAGTGTTGACGGATTCCACGACTATTGCCTGATTCTGATGGCACCGTGCGTGAAATTATGCTTAAACTGTGTGTGTGTGTGTGTGTGTGTGTGTGTGTGTGTGTGTGTGTGTGTGTGTGTGCGTGTGTGTGTGTTTTACAAGGAAGGTAGATTAAAGGCAAAAACAAATTCAGGAAAAGAAAAAATGCTAATTACCTCTCACAGAAAAAAAGAAAAGAAAAAGAAAAAGAAAGGAAAGAACTAATTCATATTTGGATATGCTTTGTGTGTGTGTGTGTGTGTGTGTGTGTGTGTGTGTGTGTGTGTGTGTGTGTGTGTGTGTGTGTGTGTGTGTGTGTGTGTGTGTGTGTGTGTGTGTGTTTAAGTGTAAACTCATCACATATAATTGTGTAATATGTAAATATGAGAAATCTGCATGAGTCACTTGGTCATATTCTCGCATCCTTTAATCATTCCACTAAATGCCCAGCAATATCAGTCAATTAATTATACAAATACAGTACTCGATTAATAAACAAAATTGTTTAATCTGCTTTCATATAAATGCATAAATCAATTACGTATTCGTGTGTGTGTGTGTGTGTGTGTGTGTGTGTGTGTGTGTGTGTGTGTGTGTGTGTGTGTGTGTGTGTGTGTGTGTGTGTGTGTGTGTGTGTGTGTGTGTGTGTGTGTGTGTGTGTGTGAGTTATCACCCCAATCATCACCATCATCACCACCATCATCATTACAAGTAGCTGATACACTTCCAATATTACGAACACATTCCCTACTCCTACTCCTCTTACTCCTCCTACTACTCCTTCCTTTACTCGTTACCTTGAACAACCTTGAACGAAGCCTTACTGAAATTAAAATAATAAAACATTTTCTGCAATATTTTTCCCGGCAATTTTTTCCCTACGTCGCCCTCCATGGAATAAAAGAGGAGCGAGCAGGAGTTATGTGACGAGGAAGCGAGGCTCTACAGCACTGTGTGGCGCCCAGTGACGGGAGGGCGGAGACGGAAGGGAGGGGAAGATGAAAGGAGAACAGGGAGGGAGGGAAACTCGAGGGAGAATAGGAAAGAGGAGACAGGGAGGAAGGAGAAAATTAGAAGGTGTCTCCCCCTCTAAGTATTCCTTAATAAATGTAAAAGAGACGGTGTTGGGTTTGCTATTTTCGTTGATATCAATTTACAAGCATTACCTTCACTAAAGTCTGACTATTGGCGGTGCTGGGATGGGTAGTGTTTGCTGCTGGAGCGTTTATTTCGGTGCGTGCTCTCTCTCTCTCTCTCTCTCTCTCTCTCTCTCTGCATCTAACCCCCACTAGATTTAAAAAGGCTATATTTCAAGTCACAAGGTTTTTAAGGATATTTTTATGGTTCTAGTAGCGAATTAATAAGATTCCTATATTACTAACAGAAGAAACATTTTTGAGGACCGGACGAAACGTCTCAGTGGCTTTTGAAAATAGTCTTAGTGAGAGAGCAAACAGTTTATGAATACTGCCCTCTCTCTCTCTCTCTCTCTCTCTCTCTCTCTCTCTCTCTCTCTCTCTCTCTCTCTCTCTCTCTCTCTCTCTCTCTCTCTCTCTCTCTCTCTCCCCCTGCGTGTGTGTGTGTGTGTATGTATGTGTATGTGTGTGTGTGTGTTTCAATTATTTGTCTTTGCTTAATTCTTATTATTATTCTGCCCCGTGTCCCTGTTCTTGGCGCTACCTGACACAATCCCAGAGGAGCTTAATCGAGGTCGTTCTCTTCGTCGTTTGGGGAATTATGTTGCTGTTTCATGGCACGTGTGTTTTTTCCCCCTTTGCAATCCTTTTATTTACTGCAAGGAGAGGAGGTGAAGGGAGTGAAGGAAGGGAAGGGAAGGGAAAGGTGCGAGTAGTTGTCTGGTTGATAATAGAAGGGGAAGGATGAGAAGAGTGGAGAGAGAGGAGAGAGGAGAATGAGGAAGACTGATGGAAGTTACAGGAAGGAAGGAAGGAAGGAAGAGGGAAACAAGGCGAAGTGGCGTCACATACAGTGAGGTGTTCCCAGCAGAAGAGGAGGAGGAGGAGGAGGAGGAGGGAGGAAACTTTTATCCTGTTCAGAATATATTCAAAGGAGGCCACAGGTGTCTCCTCCCACCCATTTCTCTCCTCCCTCCACTCCTCCATCCTTCCTCCTCCTCCACACCCCTCCACCCTCTCCTCTTCTCAACTTGTCCTTCCCACACGTGCTGCTCTAAGTCTTCGTATTTTCATCTAATTTTGTTGTTGTTTTTGTTGGTGGTGATGATGGTGGTGGTGGTGGTGGTTGTGGTGGTGGTGGTGGAGGTGGTGGTGGTGATGGTATTAAAGGTTTTTAACTTCTGTAATTACTTTCATTAATTATCAAGAGTACTGAGGCAGCTGCTGTGTTTAGGTCTGCTGGTATGTGCTGACCCTCGCTATACATATTTATGCATGCACACACACACACACACACACACACACACACACACACACACACACACACACACACACACACACACATCAATTAATTTTGTCTGCCTATCTTTATATTAAAAAATTAAAGAAAAAATAACTTTCAAACATCTCAGTTCCTTTTTCCCTCCTCCTCCTCCTCCTCCTCTTCCTCCTCCTCCTTCTCCTCCTCCTCCTTCTCCTCCTCCTCCTTAACCTCCTCCAGGCCCTTGTGCTCATGTCCCTCCTCAGCTGACACCTTCAGGCAAACAAAGAACACAGGGGCGGTCGGGGACACCTTTCAAAAGAAAACACATCAACTGACACACAGACACAAGCAGCTTGCTTCCTCCTGTGTTGCAAAGTTCCTCCCTTACTGGACTTGCAAGAGGAAGAGGAGGAAGAGGAGGAGGGAAAGGACGAGGAAGAGAAGGAAAAGAAAATAAATATCAGAAAAAAAAATAGAGAGTAAAAACAATGAGATTTTAAGAGTGCTTATTAGAGAGAGAGAGAGAGAGAGAGAGAGAGAGAGAGAGAGAGAGAGAGAGAGAGAGAGAGAGAGAGAGAGAGAGAGAGCAAAACGTCAATGATATATAAAGAAAAAAGGATTAAAAGAAAACAAGAGAATAACGAGAAAGGGAATTAGGACACTGAGATGTGAGGGGAGAGTGACGGTGATGATGATGAGGAGGAAGAGGGGGAAGAAGAGGGAAAGGAGAAAGGGTGAAAAGCGATAGGAAAAGAAGGGAGAAAAATAATGTAGGGTGAGGAAAGGGCTTGCGAGGGGCTGTGTTGGGGTGACTGAGGGGAACTGGACGCAGGAGACACGATAGGGAGGAGGTGAACTAAATAGAATGGATAAGGCGGTAGGGTGACACAAGTGCGGCTGGGTACGGCTGAGAGGAGACTGAACACTAAAGGCTGCTGGACTACAGACTGCTTCACTCTTGCCCCCTCCTTTTTTTTTTTTTTTCTTCCTTTTTTTTTTTCGTTTTGTGTGAAATAGCGAATGTAAAGTTCATGGCGTGTCCTTGAAGATGATATGTGGCTTTAATCTAATTTCACTTTTTGATACCAAGGATCTGCCTCGTAGTTTCTCGACGGAGTGTGAGAAAAAAAAAGATTAAAAAGAGGGATGAGCGAGACACAAGGGATGAATAAAGTCAAACACAATGTGCGTGTAAATCAATCGTGTGTGTGTGTGTGTGTGTGTGTGTGTGTGTGTGTGTGTGTGTGTGTGTGTGTGTGTGTGTGTGTGTGTGTAGTAAACAACAACAACTGCAATTATAGTGCTCTTATTACTACTACTATTACTATTACTACTACTACTACTACTACTACTACTACTAATAATAATAATAATAATAATAATAATAATAATAATAATACAACTAATACTACTACAACTATGTGCGTGTGTGTGTATAAGTGAGATTTAACAGTAATTCAACGAAATGTCATAAGTAGGAAAAGAAAGTGTTCACATACACCGATGCAATTTATTGTTATTCACTGTGAAGATAAAATGGCTTAAGGGATTAACTAATTTTATAAAGAGTAATTCTCTTTAAATATCACATGTTCAGCCGATAGCTATGTCAAGTGACAATACAATACATAATTTTAAATGTAATTGCCATCATAACTGCTGCTGTTATTGTTATTATTATCACTTTCATTAACAACAAATGCAATTTTACAACAACAACAACAACAACAACAACAACAACTACTACTACTACTACTACTACTACTATCACAACAACAACAACAACAGCAGCAAAACAACAACAACTACTACTACACTACTACTGTCTACTACTACTACTACTACTACTAGTACTATCACAACCACTACTACCACCACTACTACTATATTACAACTGCTACAACAGAATAACACCAGCCCCATCAGCAAAGCAAAGCGAGAGGCCACACCAGGCCACATTTAAGTACGAGCAGAGCCAAAGCGAGATCTGAGGAATTAGTCTCTATCACTACTCATTCCCTGTCATTAAATATATTGTAATTTGTGAGGCTGCTCATTTCACAGGACATTGTGCAGCGCAACACGACGCCTGTGCTATGGGGTACTTCGGTGTAGAATCAAATTAGAAAAAAAAAAGCAGCGCGCACGATAGATTTAAAAAAGAGGGCATCATGTGTAAGCCCCGTGACTGTCTATTCACGTTACTGCCAGCAGGTAATATAATGACGTAACACAATATCAACTTTCGAGGAATACATGGCATTGAACTGAATATTTACATGTAAGTGACACGTAGACTCGTATCAGTTTCATTGCAAACACTACACCCTCAATTTACATGAGCGGGAACCTCGGGTAGAAAACAAGCAAGCGCGTGGCTGTAACTAAAGAGACTCCCCTGCCTTCTGTTTCCTCTTGCACTTCCTGACTCCGAGCAGGGACCTCCGCCAAGCAACTTCTGCGACTTCTTCCTGAATGATCTTCCTGAGCGGGAACTACTTGCCCGCAGCCTTCTCAGGGACGGTGGCCAGAATATATTTAGCTGATAAATTTATGGCCCTTACTCTGAATCGCTTTGCTCTCTCATCACGATTAGTCGGGTTCTCAAGAATGTCTCGTATTAGAAATGTAAAAATGTTGTTAATTTATCACTAAAACCACGAAAAAAAACACCGTTTTAAAATTCGTGTATCTTCAACTGGAGCCCTCTAAATGTAGTGGAGACACGGTGAAGAAGTGTTTCAGAATATGGTTTTATGTCTCAGAAATAAGCAACAAACAACATGAAATTCGTTGGTCAGTACAACCCGGAACACTTGCAGTAGTAAATCAGTACATCAAAGGGACATTTCATCAGGACACCCTTTGGCCTCGCGTCAGCGTTTGGCAGAGTTAGCAGAGTTAGCGCCAACAAGCTGCAGCGGCTGAGCCAGTAATACAAAACAAAAGCATCAATCAACTTTAAGTATCGGCTTTCGTCCGCGTGTAAACCTAGGGCGCCCAGGCTGATGGACGCCATTACTGCCTTACACTGCAAACGTTGCTGCCTGCTCGTGAAATTTAGGTGTACTATGAGGTGTAAACATTTATATATACTCATTATAAATATTATATCCCCGTAAGTATTTAATCTTTTCTCATCTTACGCACATGTCAATACACTCTGTTCATATTAATTCAATTTAGTTCGACCCACGCTGTTTTGGGATGCACAGGCAGCACAAACACACGACGTGACAGCCAGTCCAGGGCTGAGGCCACAATAAAGTTCCCATTTGCATTTACTTTATGGTTCAGTAGTGTGAAAAAAACAGCAAATAACATAACGTGCTTCATACAAATGGGTCAGCGAAACATATAAAAAATTATTTTGCTTCCCTCTCTGGTCACTGCGACCATGACAACTGTACCAGAGAAGTGCAAGTCTCATGCTATTTATGTATTCTATAATTCCATTTTTGCTAGCAGCAGCATTTTGCGGTTCATGGGCAGTTTGTGATGACAGCTGCAGGTGTTGTGTACCTAGTGACGCCTGTCGGGGGCTGTCACGCACACTGGCTCCCTTAACAGGAAGTCACGAGGCGGAAACTACCACTAATGGGTCACATGCGGGTCACCTGCACCGCACTGCATAGAACCGGAGAGCTGTGCAATGATGGCAGAAGGTACCCAAGGCCAAACGTGAAGCAAACTGTACTATTCACTCCTTATGTCCCTGATAACCCCTTAGTAATAAATCCTTTGATTTCACAACATTACCAAACCTAACCACTGACATTTGGGATATCTGAGACTTTATGACTGAAAGAAAACTTAACAGAGTGAAAGGGATTGTGGTGAGTGATTCGACCCTCGATCATGAATGTATTGTGTGTGCCGGGACGCAGTACTCTCCTGGCTGGAAGTCGATAAATGAACACTCACCTTTACTGTACTTAGCAACAATCTCATTTCAGAATCTATCACCTGAAAGCGTGTCAACAGATCAGAGGACTAGAGACTGAGGGGGAAGTTTGAACACAATAATAGTGACTACAGTAGGGTAATCAACTCGTGTGATGTTAAAAGCTACGTCTCTGCAAACAACACGCCTTCTATATTACGAGGCAAAACGATATCTTGTTAGGTATGATATTATGAAAGGTTAGGTTAGGTTAGGTTAGGTTAGGTTAGGTTAGGTTAGGTTAGGTTAGGTTAGGTTAGGTTAGGTTAAGTTAGTTTAGGTTAGGTTAAGTTAGGTTAGGTTAGGTTAGGTTAGGTTAGGTTAGGTTAGGTTAGGTTAGGTTAGGTTAGGTTAGGTTAGGTTAGGTTAGGTTAAGTTAGGTTAGGTTAGGTTAGGTGAGGTGAGGTGAGGTGAGGTTAGGTTAGGTTAGGTTAGGTTAGGTTAAGTTAGGTTAGGTTAGGTTAGGTTAGGTTAGGTTAAGTTAGGTTAGGTTAGGTTAGGTTAGGTTAAGTTAGGTTAGGTTAGGTTAGGTTAGGTTAAGTTAGGTTAAGTTAGGTTAGGTTAGGTTAGGTTAGGTGAAGTTAGGTTAGGTGAAGTTAGGTTAGGTTAGGTTAGGTTAGGTTTGGTTAGGTTAGGTATGATATTATGAAATGTGTGTTTTGTGTGAATTATTAGGAGGTACGATGCTCTCTTATCGTTAAGTGCGCATGTCGCGTAGTTTTGTCGTGTGATTTGTGTGTCTAATAAGCCAACTACAAATGTTGATGTTAATTTTCCAGAAGAGCTCAACCACTTTTAATTAAAGAATGATCACTGTAACACACACACTCTCCTCCTCCCCCACCCCCCCCCCTCTCTCTCTCTCTCTCTCTCTCTCTCTCTCTCTCTCTCTCTCTCTCTCTCTCTCTCTCTCTCTCTCTCTCTCTCTGTCTCTCTCACTCTCTCCACACGCTCATTTCCCGAAGGAGATTCCATTAATTCGAGCATAAATCATTCTTTTCTGCAAAATACCAGAACACTCTAAAGCACACACACACACACACACACACACACACACACACACACACACACACACACACACACACACACACACACACACACACACACACAACTAATACCAGAAAGAAAACGCTAAGTACAGCAAAATAATTTCTAACTATGAGAGAGAGAGAGAGAGAGAGAGAGAGAGAGAGAGAGAGAGAGAGAGAGAGAGAGAGAGAGAGAGAGAGAGAGAGAGAGAGAGAGAGAGAGAGAGACGAGCGAGGTCACGATAGCTAGAGGGAGAAAGGGAGAGGGAAGAGAGGGAAAAGTGGAGAAACGAACGGGAAAGGGAAGGGAGAAGGGATGGAAAAAAGAAAAATTGGCCCATTTCCATGACCACAAATCATGTAGAAACAAGCCTGAATCCCGCGCTTTCTACTCAGTTCCTCTCTTCTCTCCCTCACTGTCCTCTTCATTTCCCTCCTCTTCTCATCTCGCTCATCTCTCTCTCTTTAGTTGTTTTTTTTTTTCCACACGAAGGACTGTTGAGTTTCTGGACCTGCATCTCTCTCTCTCTCTCTCTCTCTCTCTCTCTCTCTCTCTCTCTCTCTCTCTCTCTCTCTCTCTCTCTCTCTCTCTCTCTCTTTAACCATGTTTGACTATTTTCTGTTGCTGTGAGTGTTCTTCCTATCATCTTTCACTCCCTCCTTCCCTTCCCGCCCTGTCCTTCCACCTTCCTTCCTGCCACTCTTCTCTCTTTCTTTCCTTTCCTTTTTTTTTTTTTCTTTTCCAGAGAGGAAATTGCGTCTACATATTTCAAACTGTGTCAAGGATTACTAGTTTCAGAAAACTCCTTCAAGCCACTGATTGGGAATTAGAGGTAAATCGAGAGAGAGAGAGAGAGAGAGAGAGAGAGAGAGAGAGAGAGAGAGAGAGAGAGAGAGAGAGAGAGAGAGAGAGAGAGAGAGAGAGAGTTTACATAAGGCATCTACCAAACAGGCCTATCGCTGCATAAATATAAGCTCTTTGATCAAGTTACCTGCTCTCCTGAATAACTCGAGATGATACATTGGCATCAGCACTTCCTTCAGACTGGAGGATCAAGACACCTGAGAAAACTGTGGATTTTTCTCTTAAATCCTATGCGTGTCTATACTGGGTAATGTAAGCATTCATCTATGTCTTTATTTTGTCTTATTTCCTTATTTTTTTTTCTTTGGACGCTTTCTGAAATACATAAAAAGAGGTATTTATTTTATTTTTTTTACAGATCGCCTGCAATACACCGTGACATCACTTTTTAACTACGACCAGGAGAATATTGCTAATCGTGTATCTTTTTCCTTTTCTCTTTATATGGTCGGTCGGTATCTACGTTGGTAGCAAATACTCTTTACATTTTCTCTAGTATACCTGCGTGCGTTCTTAGGCTTCTTAACGGAGGAGCCATCAAGTACTGACGTCTTCAGATTTATGTACAGGAAGTATACTATATCTTAAGATTCTCTGGCAGGCTCTTCTCGGCAGGAGAAGGAGAGGAGGAGCTAAGACAAGTTTATGGATGCAGTGAAAGAAAGAGCGCCATGGATGTGACTGATGAATGCACTAAGACCGAGTGTGTTGGAAGAGGTTGATCCGCAGTGGCAACCCTCAACCACTCTTAAAGAATGATCACTGTAACACGCACACTCTCTCCTCCCCCCACAACTTCTCTCTCTCTCTCTCTCTCTCTCTCTCTCTCTCTCTCTCTCTCTCTCTCTCTCTCTCTCTCTCTCTCTCTCTCTCTCTCTCTTTTTCCCTGAATCGAAACCGGGAACGAAATGAAATAGTAAAAAAGGTATCAGACCAGCCACTGACACTATGAAATGACTTAACCTGCCTTTCGAAAAACAAACTTAAGTAAAGGTGAATGAAAGCAAGTCCATTTCTCCAAACTAATCTTCCGTGACTGAATTATATGTGGAGAGTATTTTTAAACACCAGAACGCCAAGCTACCTACTCCCAGACAGTCTTCTAACTCTTGTCGTAATATATCAAAGCTGGAGAAGAGACCCAACCGCGTCTATAAATCTCCCGGTGAAGCCACATGACATCGCACGGGTTAGGCCTCAAAGCACTCAATAGGTACCAACTGCCTCAACATTAACCACAGAGTCATCAGACCCGAGGGAGCCACGGACGCCAGGAAAAGATGGACGGAAGAGAAATGGAAACAGAGAGGAAGACACGGACAGAAGGAAAGAATGGAGGGAGAGGCACGGATGGATGGAGGAAGGAAGAGTGAGAGAGTGGTAGGGAGGGAGGGAGGTAGGGAGGGTTATAATGGGAAGCTGGCAGGGAATGTTTTGGGTGAAAGAACTCAAAGGGAAGCTGAAACGGAAAAAAAAAAAAAAAATCGAGAAACTAAGCGTAATGTTCAAACGTATTTTTCCTCGCGGAGTTGAGTCAATTTCTGCTTTCCTATTGATGATATTTTCTTTCATCCTTCACATACGTTGCCTACATTCGCTCCTTTACACGTCAGGACAGACTGGCGGGACAGGAATGGCGCCATGCTTCAGTCAAGACACATAAGTGATAACGCTGGAAATAACTGACGACAAAACAGGCAGGGCACGAATCTAATTATCGTCTTCTAATTTAACTTGTCTCCACCTCATCAAGTTTCTTTCGGTAACCTTTTTTTTCAATCGTCAGCGTTTCTCATTTTGAAGCAACCTCTCCTTGCATCATGACCTGCATGGCGCCGTGGCACTGCACTCCACATCTGCCGCACCTCTACCAGTAACATTTATTCCCTACCTGTCTACTCCTTCCTCTCTCCTTCATGTACCTAATACGCTAACCATCCCTTTCCACCCCCTCCCGCTTCCCTATTCTGGACCCTCTCCCACATCTCCCTCCCTCTCCAGCACACGTCGTAATCATCTTCGGTTCATTTCCTTTATTCCACTTCCGGATTCAATTAGGCAAATGCTAACCGACCGCCAACACTCTAATTGCAAGCCAAAAGGTTCTCCACTGACGGAGACACTGCTGCTCAGGAACACTCCAGGGTCCTTATACCACTCCCAGAGGCGGCTTGAAACTGAAGGACTTTAGGTTGATGGTAGCACTCCCGCATTGTGGCCGTCTCCGTGTCTTAGGGAATTTATAGTCATGACCTTCACGGACCATCACGAGGCAAAACAAAACTCTCTCGGGTATTTTTCACACTTGTAAGGTTGTGTCAACACTCCCGCAGTGCCGCATCACGCCCGCAAAACACCGGTGCGTGACGCTGCCTAATAAAGAGTCACGAGATAGGACTTTTACCCTGCAGCCTCCCAAGTACTGGATCACAAGATCCAGTATTCTCAGTCATTCATCCCTTTCTCTGGTAAACTCTGGGACTCGCTGCCTGATTCTGTATTTCCACCTTCCTATGACTTGAATTCCTTCAAGAGGGAGGTTTCAAGATACTTAATCTTCAAATTTTGACTTTCGCTTTGGACCCTTTTCTGGGACTGGCATCTCAGTGGGCTTTTTTATTGGATTTTTGTTGCCCTTGGTCAGTGTCCCTACTACATAAAAAAACAAAATAAATAAATAAAAAATTTAGATGTGTGTTAGGATAGATTATATTGTGTTTACACTTTCAGTGCTACGGTCTTCCTTTGACATTGAGAGCACTGACAAAAATTACATAAACAGAGCAACAAAGGAAGGAATAAGGATTTTTTTTTTTCAAGATCATAGAGGTGATTAAGAGACTGCAGTACATAAACAAGTCTCTCAGATATTGCAAATAGTAATGAAAAAAAAAAACGTGTAGCAGTGAAGGTTTTAAAAATTAGATAACCCATTAACGTAATCTATCTAAAAGTAATCTTATTTCATCGATACCAAATTACTTAAGGTGTCGAAATCAAAAGTAAATATCTACACACCAGAACGTACGTACCGCAGAAAAGTAACAACAGAGGCTGGGCTTTAATTCTCCTTTTCTACTATTCACCAGTTTTTCTAAAGATAGTGAAGAATTGGTTGACTAGTTCGGTGGAAGAATATGTTCCTAACTGGTGCCTTCCGTGTGGCGGGAACGTGACAGGCAGTTCACTCGCAGCGGCGGAGAACGTGGACATATTGAGTTCGCTTGGCCTGACAGCGGCCGTCGAGCCTTCCTCCTATTAAGAAAGGACAGCATGTTTACCACCTCAGGAAAAAATAAATAAATAAAATGTGTAAGTAAAGAAAGAAAGGAAGAAAGAAGTAAAGAAAGAAAGAAAGAAAGAAAGAAGTAAAGAAAGGAAAAGAAAAAAATAAGAGAAAGGTAAGAAAAACAAGGAAAAGGAAAGGAAAGAAAGAAAAACGAAAAAGAAAAACAGAAAGAACTCAAATCAAATAAAAAAAATAAGTGAAAGAACCGAATGAATAAGAAGAATAAAAGAAAAGAGAGACGCAGATTATGACTGAGAACAGGAGTGAATGCCTGAAATGCGCCGTGTCATCTAGCCTAAGCTATCCAACGACGTTTTTTTTTTTTTTACCGCGCTGTAAAATATTTGGCAGGAAAATTCATGCGGTAGTGAATGAGAGGGAGAGAGAGGACGTGCCACTCAGCTGTGTTCCTCAAAATGCCAGCAAAAAAAAAAAAAAAAAAACTCAATCGAAGGAAGCAAAAGAACGACCGAAATCAAGAAAAAAAAAGAGAGAAAGGAAAGAATTAAAAAAAAAAAACAGCAAAGCGAAATTTAGTGAAAGAAGCGATGTAGCAATACTGAATAATTGCCTCGTATTTAGTATATCAACAAACTGCAAAAATGTATAAACTAAAAGGAAAAAAAAAAGGGGGAAAAAATCTAAAATGCGTATCAGAAAAATGAAATGCAGCAAGCACGTTTCATCCGCTTCCCCCAAAACGTGATACATTTAATAAACTGGGGGAGAGAGAAAAACTAATGTACATGATACCACACACGGACGCCGGTCGTGTTATGCCAAAAATAGAGCGATTCATAAATAATACGCAGCCAATATGATATACAAATCTAATAATCCACAGGCCACTACCGCACGAGCCTTTCGCAAAATCACGCATTTTATGAACGCATTCTCTCGCATCAGGTATCAAGGATTCCACTAATAATTTCGGATATGAAAGCACACGAACACACACACGCAGACAAGTAGGCAGACACGCAGACAGACGGATGGACAAATAGACGGGCATACGTAGATATAAAAGTAAACACACACACACACACACAAACACACACACTCACTCACACAAACCGATGCAGGCACCGAAATAGGAAAGCAAGCAGAAAGACAGGCAAATAAACAGAGGCAGACAGACAAAGACAGACAGTTAAAATAAACACACACACAAACACACACACACACACACACACACACACACACAAAAAAAAAAAAAAAAAAAAAAAAGTGTTCAGGGTGCTGTGTGTGTGTGTGTGTGTGTGTGTGTGTGTGTGTGTGTGTGTGTGTGTGTGTGTGTGTGTATACGAGGGCGTGGCGGGGCATTAAGGGGTTACGTGAGGAGGAGAAGGGGGGGAGGGAAGGAGGGAAAGGGGAAGCAAAGATACGCAGTGAAAAATTGTCTGGGTGAAAAGACTCGTATGGTGAGAAAAATAACTGAGAGAGGAATGATCGCAGGCTGAGGGAAAGTGATGGGAAAAGTGGGCAGTGAAGGAAGAGAGGATAAGTGAAGGAGAAAAAAAAAAAAAACATACCGGAAAAAAAAGTAACTTGGTAAGAAAGCAAAGGATAAAAAAAAAAGGAAACAAACTGTGAGTGAAGAAAATAGTAATGTTAGACAGACAGACAGACAGACAGAGAGAGAGAGAGAGAGAGAGAGAGAGAGAGAGAGAGAGAGAGAGAGAGAGAGAGAGAGAGAGAGAGAGAGAGAGAGAGAGAATAATGAGGCTTGATCTCATGTTCTCCTTTACCTTTAAATGTATAAAATATTCCCCCACCCCACACACTCTCTCTCTCTCTCTCTCTCTCTCTCTCTCTCTCTCTCTCTCTCTCTCTCTCTCTCTCTCTCAAAATTATTCCCACTATAATTTAAAGGTTATAATCCTTCACTCTGAGGAAGATAAGAGCGACAGGTCAGGCGAGGAGGAGGAGGAGGAGGAGGAGGAGGAGGAGGAGGAGGAGTAGGGAGAGGTAAAAGGAAAACCGAAAGGAGGGAGGGAAGGAAAGGAAAGCCTGGTCAGAGAGAGAGAGAGAGAGAGAGAGAGAGAGAGAGAGAGAGAGAGAGAGAGAGAGAGAGAGAGAGAGAGAGAGAGAGAGAGAGAGAGAGAGAGAGAGAGAGAGAGTGTTGTGAGCTTAGGATTTGCAGGAAGAGTTGAATAGATAAAGAAGCTGAAGAAGGATGAACGAATGGATGAATGGGTGAATGGAAGGAACGAAAGAAGGAAGGAAGGTGCGAGGTAGGTAGGAAGGAGGAAAGGAGAGTGAGAAGAAGCCAGTGAAAGACGCTCAGAGGAAGGTGAAGGAGAAAAGAAGGAGTTAGAGGAAAAATACATAGTTGAGAGGAATAAGTGAAGTGAAGAGGGAAGGCAAAAAAGAAAGAAGAGGAAATAATAAAAATAACTCCATCTTTAATCTCTCGTCTTCTCAGTATCTCTCAAACACAAAATCTGAACCATTTCCATTATGCTTTTTATCCCACTCCCTCTGTTTCCCTGCTTAGCTTCCTGTATACCCTTATTTCCCCCTTTAACCCGCTCTCTCTTCCCTCTTTATTCTCCTTTCTTCTTATTCTCCTCTCAACCCCTCCCCCCACCACTCTTTTCCTGTCTGTCCATAAAATAAGGCTCTCCCTCAAAAAATGCAATGGGAAAAAGGGGGATAGGTGAGGGGAAATGTGAGATGCTAAAACGGGCTTTGTCATGGGATAATTCTCGAAGCTGCCTTTCCATCATCTTAGTGGAGATTCACTGGCACATGAGCAGCGGAGGCACGGATACACGCCACTGACCGCGAGACACAGGGGCATGAAAGACAAAAGTTGTGTAATATTTGCATTTGGATCAGGAAACAAACTGCCTTGCTTGTCAGTAACTCTTCACTTTTACCTTGATTTTTCTTTGTGTGTGTGTGTGTGTGTGTGTGTGTGTGAGAGAGAGAGAGAGAGAGAGAGAGAGAGAGAGAGAGAGAGAGAGAGAGAGAGAGAGAGAGAGAGAGAGAGAGAGAGAGAGAGAGAGAGAGAGAGAGAGAGAGAGAGATTCAAGGTATACTGCTATAAAAAGAAAAGTAAATGGCAAGTTTAACAACCCAAGCAAGTTTAACAAACCTGTGGGGACTCATAGTAAGTTTCATCATAATTAGAGTTTGGTTAAGTCAATAACATAAGAACATAAGAAAAAAGGGAAGCCACAGGAAATGATCAGACCTACACGCCACAATCCCTGAATAAAGCATACCTACCTATTTCCACCTATCATCCCTATCCATAAATTTGTCTAATCTTTTTTTTTTTAAGCTCTCTAATGATTCAGCACTGGCAACCTGATTACTGAGTCCGTTCCATTCATCTACCACTTTACTTGAAAATACCACTTTATTTGAGAAGGTTACATGAAGTGAGGTTAAGTTAGACTGGGTTAGGTCAGGTTAGGTTAGGTTAGGTTAGGTTAGGTTAGGTTAGGTTAGGTTAGATTAGGTTAGGTTAGGTTAAGCTACATTAGATTAGGTAAAGTGAGGTTAATTAGATCAGGTTAAGTCAGGATAGGTTATGTTACTTCAAATTACGTTATGTTAGCTTAGGTTACGTTAGGATAATTAAAATCACTTTACGTTAGACTAAGTTACGTTAGGTTAGGCTGGGTTACGTTCTACCATTATTACATTTTTATCTTTATCGGTATCATTATTCAACACAGGTATCTTCACATTGTTTTGCTTCCCACGTGTAAGATTCATGTCCGATACTTGTAGAAGATAAATTACTCCCAGGAGAGCCTTGTAATATTGTATGGTGAGGGAATTGATGTAGTGCCTCAGAACCCCACCACCCTCTCTCTCTCTCTCTCTCTCTCTCTCTCTCTCTCTCTCTCTCTCTCTCTCTCTCTCTCTCTCTCTCTCTCTCTCTGGAATAACATTAGTGGTAGTGGTAATAGAGACGCGGAAATGACACCGATGAAGAGGAAAGCCAAACCCACCACAGCCTCGCCGAATACAGTAATTAAACACACCCTGCACATTCTCACATTCACGTCACATTTCACACATCACATCACATCCTGGCCACAAGTAACACACAGTCTGATCACAACCTACATGCACACTAGCTACATCAGACTCCCAAAACGGAACCAGGCCACACTTTGCACGTCACAACACACCTTAGCCGCACTACATAACACAAGCCTTCCATACCCACACCATACCGGCCAACACACATGCGGTCGCACCCTGCAGATCACAATGCATACACTACAGGACAAAATACACAATTGTCACCCCCACAACACGCTTCAGGCAGAACATAATTACTCTTAACCACATCCTACTGATCAAAATGCACCTTTGGCACAACCTGGAGCCCAAAACACATCTTTATTACGGATACAAAACGCTCTAAGAGGCCCGTGGAAGCTACAAGACACCATTATATCGCCTCCATTCAACAATATATGTACGTGAAGGCCTAAAAATATACACTACCTTGCTCTTTTTCATGTTATATTTCATTTGTATTATGTATCAATAAACGTACTGACTGACTGAATGACTGAATAACTGACTGACTTTCTTTCTTTCTCTATAGTCACCGCACGGAGGCAAAAACACAATATATCAGGAAATGATACATGGCAGCCCAGCCCACGTGTGTCCAGCGCCATCACACGCAGGTGGTCCCGGTGGTCACAGTGGTCCCCTTACTGTTTGTCAAGGCAGCTCACTTGTCACACCTCTAAATCACTGCTCTGTTATCTATTTTTTTTTTTTAATGATCTCTAAATTGCTTTTCTTTGTTACCTTTCATCATCTATTTACTTTCTTCATTTTGCTTCTCCTCCACCTCCTCCTCCTCCTCCTCTTCCAAGTCGCTGTCATCATCGTCATTACTATCATCATCATCATCATCGTCATTGTCCCTGTCGTCACCATTGCTGTTGTTGTTGTCCTCCTCCTCCTCTTCCTCCTCCTCCTCCTCCTCTGTTATTTTTCTTGTTTTCGTTCTTCCTTTTATTTTTCCCCCTCTTCCTTGGTTGTCATTTTTTCATGTTTTTTTCTTCTTTTTCCTCTCTCCTCCATTTCTGCTCCCCTACATTTTCCTCCTCCTCCTCCCCCTCCTCCTTCTCCTTTTTTCATCTCAATCCCTGCGCGGTCTTCCCATTTCTCTGTTTTTCCTTCCTCCCTTCTTCTATTTCTATGTATTTTTATCTTTCAACTCTTCTTATTCCTCCTCCTCTTCTTTCTCCTCCTCCTCCTCCTCCTCCTATTCCCACTCATGCTTTTAATTCCACCCTAAATACCTCCTCCTCCTCCTCCTCCTGCTTCTCCACCTCCTTTCCATTATCGTCTCCACTATCTCTCTTCCACATTATCATCTCTCCTTTCTCTTCTTTCTTACGTGTCCTTTCTTCAATCTTACTTAGTTCCTCTTTCCTCTTTCCTCTTTCCACCAGGATTTTTCTTTTTTCCACACCATTTTCTTTCCGTTTTCTTTATTTCTTGCCCATCTGTCCTACTTTATCCTCAATTTTGTCCACATTTCTGTTTCTCTTACGTTTTATTTTCTTTTCTTTTCACTCTTCGACTTTCATTTCGTCAGATTTCTTCTTCTTCTTCTCATCCTCCTTCTCTTCCTCCTTTATATGGTTGTTGTTGTTGTTGTTGTTGTTGTTGTTCTTTTGTTCTTTTGTTCTTTTCTTCTTCTTCCTCCTTCTCCTCCTCCTATTCCAGCTCCTCCTCCTTTTTCCTCCTCTGCTTTTCTTGTTTTTCTTGACATTCTATTTGTCCTTCTCCTTATCTTCTGTTTCCTCCTCCTCCTCTTCCTTCTCCTCTTTCTCCTCCTCCTTTTCCTCCTAGATTATGTTGATATTGTTGTTTCCTTCCCTCACAGGAAATTATCTCTTCCTTTCTGGTGAGGGGAAAAAATCAGCACTAAACGAAACTATACTTTGTTGGTGAATGGACAAAAAAGAATAATTAGTTTATATATGATGGAAAAAAAGGGTTTATATAGAGAGCAGATATGAGGGACAAAATATTTTCTGAACATAAATTATCGCCCGTGTAATAACTTATCTTAAAATATAGATTCTTCCTCGCGGGACCCATAAACTAGGAAAGGGGGAGTAAAAAAAAAAAGGGGTGGGTAAAGTTTATTTAGGAAAACAAATCAATGGAAAAAAAATGTTATGCAGAACCAGTAAAAATATTATGAAAACATTTATGAATTTTTTTTTTTACTCTCTATCCTTCTTTCAGTAACTCCTCACTGTTCTTGCCTTCCTCTCACAAACTAGTGAGAAGTAAACTTTATTTAGAAAACATCTATGTATCTTCCACCAATCCATCCTTTAGTTATTTCATTTTTATGTCAAAAGGGCAGCAGGTTGAAATGAAAAAGAGACCCATTGAGGTGCCAGTCTCAAAGAAAATGGGGTCTTATTTTCCTGCCAGAAAGTAGGGAGGGGTACAGATTATCTAGGAAAAATAAATCGATGGGGAAACCTTGTCATGCTAAACTAATAAGAAAATTTCCCAAAAGATCTCATGAGTTTTATCCCCCCCAATCCATCTTTTAATAACTCATTGTTGGCCTTATCTTCCTGTTATAAACTACGAAGGAGCAAAGTTTGGTTAGGAGAAAGAAAGCATTTGGAAATAAACGTGTCATGAAGAAAACCAATTATCAGCGCATTCGAATTTTCTGTCAATGCATCTTTCTAGTCACCTTTACAGCTCTCATCTACCTGCTTCTCAGACGATCCTCCAACTTTTTTCTCAGAGGTTGCCATTAAAATGCCTTTCACACGTTTAAATATTCGTTATCGAGGACCTTCTTTAGCTCTTTACCTGGTACCTGTTTATAGCAATGTTACCTGAAAAACCTTGAAGAAAAGTACGAATGAGGAGCGCTCTTTGATGACGCATAGATCTGAAGCAAGTACACACTGGTATATCTTTAATTATGCATTTTTGCCGATAACGTTTGATTAAATTCCTGAAATCTCGATATTTTTCAGCACGGGTTCAATGTTGTTCGTTTTTATCCCCGCCTGCACCACCACTGCTTTGAAAAGTGGGACAGACAAAAAGACAAAACAAACGAGCATTCCTAGTACTGTAAATAAACACTCATTTTTACCTTATACTACGTAGCTCAGTTAATTAGAACTTCATTTTACAGTACACGAAAAAGTAGTACTCAAAAAAAAAGTGAAGAAAATAAACTGTAAAACTAAGCCCTAACCCCTTTTTTGCCATTAGCTACGTGTTTCGCTATACGAGAATTCACTATATGAGCAATTCAAATGGAACCTAACTGCTCGAATACCCGGGACCTCCCTGTAGCGGATTAGTCTCAAGGTACTTCATCCAGCTGTAGTTTTGCATCGATACTCGTTAATGACACTGGGGGTCATTATTGTGCTGTCATCCATGTATTTTCTTGGCGTTTACTCTTCTCCATTCAAGAGGCAAATTACTTTTCTCACCAAATTCACAATAACACAGCTTATCTTCCTTGCCAGTTTCTTCTTACACTCTTTCGTTACCCAATCTGACACATCATCTGGTTTAGAATTTTTCTTGACTTTCCATTGGTTTCATTATAATCTCCAATGTCCATTTATATTTCCTCCAATAACGTGTTTTTTGATCTACCGTCTTCTCCACACCCTCTCCTGTAAAGAGTAAATAAAGCCGCTCATCACGTCTTCAACATTTAATTACTCTCAAGACACTTCCCTGCAGCTCAAGTTATGACTTCACGTGTACTTTGTGTCATTTTCATTCAGTCTTAATCTCAGGACAGAACATGTACCGCTAGATTAGAGAGTATTGTGTGTGTGAGTGTTTGAGAGAGAGAGAGAGAGAGAGAGAGAGAGAGAGAGAGAGAGAGAGAGAGAGAGAGAGAGAGAGAGAGAATGGTGGGGAGAAGACAGGAGCGCGTGTGTGGGCGTACATAGTTGCGTCAGTCTCTCCTCTCCTCTCTCTCTCTCTCTCTCTCTCTCTCTCTCTCTCTCTCTCTCTCTCTGTCTCTCTCTCTCTCCTCGGTGACCCCCGCGCCCTTCCACCCACCACGGGCGAACAGGGCATCAGATCGAAGCCAGTATGAATGGCCTCCAATTTAAAGAAAAGTCTTCGATCCTCCTAAGCCATTAAATAAAGGTTTCCAATCTCATTACCAGACCGTCTAGGCATCCGGCCGATTAAATAAAATAAATGAAAAACGGAAAAAAGGGAAAATAATTGAACTAAAAATGACATACGTTAATTTTTTTTTTTAGTATGCGTAAGCCTTCGAATCAAATTGTATTATTTTTTTTATCTATTGGACAAAAGGTGTAAAGGAGACACAATGCACGAGGACACGGCCAGAGGTATTGAATCTTTAATGACCGTGTCCCTTAAGACTGCCAAATAAGAACACGAAATACTGGGGACTTCACGTTTGGCGATCTATTTAATTCCACGATCCGCCTGAGCTAGTTTCACTTCTACTGACGAGGCGGAGGAGAGAGAGAGAGAGAGAGAGAGAGAGAGAGAGAGAGACCGAACGAAAATCTTGCGGAATGAGTGGCGCAGAGATAAGAAGGAGAGGAAGCGACGAGAAAAGCAAGAGTTACCAATTACAAGGAAAAATTTGTACTCAGTCATTAACACTCCTGCCTCACGTGTGCCTTTATTACCTTCCCGGACCTTCCCGAACACGCTCCTCCTTCCCTCCACGGAGCCGACACGCAGGTAACTTCCCCGGCCCAATATAAACAAAGGGCCTGACCGTCCACAGCGGGAGATGGACCAGAACCTTAACCTCGAGACGGAATCATTGTTTATTGTCCCATCCTATCGTAGGCTAAATCCAGTCCCCTCTTGTGTGTGTGTGTGTGTGTGTGTGTGTGTGTGTGTGTGTGTGTGTGTGTGTGTGTGACAGTTGCCGGATTAGTGGTTTTATTGAATTCCATCTGCCAATAGTCAATTTTCAAAGGGCAATCGAACCTCACGCAACCCTAGTGACTCCTCCTCCTCCTCCTCCTCCTCTTCCTCCTCCTCCTCCTCCATTCACGATCCCTTTGCTTCGTGTCCTGCCCGAGCTTCCTCCCTCCCGCTCTTCCCTCCCCTCCCTTCTCTCCCTCCACCTCTCCTTTTACGATGTCCTGAGAAGTGTCTGACGCGAAGGAAGTTCCTGGAAGAGGAGAGCATGCAGGTGCTTTCAGTGTTATTATTTTCTACCCCGTCGCTCCCTTTACTGTGTTCTTGAGAAGGATCGACATCTCCCAGAATGTAAGGCAAGATTTATATGTACGCATTTGAGTTTTTTCTTAATTTTAACTCGTATTTTTTGTCAATGGGAAGAAGAGAAATGTTTGAATTGAATTATAGTGTTGCAAGCGCTCGCCAGTCTGAGATTAATCTTTATTTTGCAAATTATAAAGTGCATACCCTTCATAGATAGTTTCTCTCTCTCTCTCTCTCTCTCTCTCTCTCTCTCTCTCTCTCTCTCTCTCTCTCTCTCTCTCTCTCTCTCTCTCTCTCTCTCTCTCTCTCTCTCTCTCTCTCTCTCTCTCTCTCTCTCTCTCTCTCTCTCTCTCTCTCTCTCTCTCTCTCTCTCTCTCTCTCTGATAGTCAGTCTCTTATTATCAAGGTAATTCGTGTCTGTTCTTCTTGTGAAAGAATATCGTTCACTTCCCTTCGTGGTTGTGTTCTGTCACCACTTTTCCTCAGTGTTCATCAGTGATCCTCTCAGTGAATGACCGATCATTTCCCTGCTCATGACTCCTCTCTGCATTTCAGTGTCACTGTTCAAACTTCACTTCAAACTGAAGCAGATTTTTTTTTTTTATCTCTATATAGTAACTTTTTGCGACTGGCATATTAAGCCGGATTGTTCGCTCTCTCTCTCTCTCTCTCTCTCTCTCTCTCTCTCTCTCTCTCTCTCTCTCTCTCTCTCTCATTTGTATACTCTTGGCCAGACTTCTTGATGCATAAGAACGGGCGAATGACTAAAATAAATAAGAAAGCGGGGCTGTACACCTTAATGATATTTCTATATTTCAACAAAGGGAAGCAAAACGTTATTAAATTGTCCTTACACATTTTGATGCCTTCCGTCTTTTTCTACGATGCTATGATAAAAAGACATGATTACCCTTCTGTTGATATTGATGGCGTCTGACCAATCTCTTCCTATAAAAGGCGAAGTACCGTGTATAAAAAAAAAAAAAAAGTTTAAATAAATAAATAAAAACACGGAGTGCATTTGTTTTCAGAAGTACAGCAACTTTTGCATTTACTTCCACTGAGTTTTACCGGTTTCCTTAATTTATCTTTTAATCTTTTCTCAATTTCCTCAATCCTTAACTGAATGACTCTCAACAAATAACACGACTTAAGACTAAGAAAAAAAAACTAAGAGCAAAAGGTTACTTCTCCAATAGCCACGATTGTACAACCTTAGTAAAAGAAACGATTACTTAAAAAATATACAGTATCAAATTAAACAAATTAATCAATCAATCAATAGACAAATAAACAAGCAAAGTGGTAAAATCAGACAATACAGGAACTCAGGAATTTATAAATACTTAACCACTGACCTACTTCTCTATGTAACACCCGCCAGATCTCCGCGCAGGCTGTCAGTACAGCATTAGATTACTTCAATACCAGCCTTCTCCACACCAACCCGCCCGCAGCCAGCCAGTCAGTCAGCCAGTCGCCTCAGGGGCCCAGGCAGTAGGATGTAGGGCAGCTCTAAAATGTGAAGCCATGACCTATCCTGAACAAAAACCTCAGTGTGTGTGTGTGTATGTGTGTGTGTGTGTGTGTGTGTGTGTGTGTGTGTGTGTGTGTGTGTGTGTAAGGGCGGGCGTTCCTATGTACACCTTTAATCCAATTGTGTGGGTGAAAAACTAAGGACGACAAAAAGGTAGGCACACAAATCTACCACGGAGGTCCGAAATAAATAAACAACACAAAACATTCCTTTTCTCACCTTAAACAAATGCACCCACACACCCTCACCCTCCCCCTCCACACACACGCACACACATACAGTAACATTCATCATCCGGGCGCAGTCGTTGTCAGAAATGGTCATGTTATTCACAGATTGCCCCCGAACACTCATGCTGGTGTTCCCGCGGCTGCTAATCGATGAGTTATTGTGAAAGCCTGCAGGTGGACGGCGAAAGAGCAGCGGAGAGTGGACGAGAGCGTGAGGGACGAGAGGTGGTCACAGGGTAAACGAAGCCTAAGATATATTGATGTCGTAAAGAGCAGGGAACTTATTTGGGGTTATGAATATCAATAGCTACTTATTTCTTTATTTACTGGAGTTGAGGACGAAAGATTAATAATTAGGAATCGATAAAAAGTAATATAACTGTTTCCAAGGAGTAATAGATTCCTACGAAATGTTAGTATGGTGAAGAGCAAAGTACTTATTTAGGATTAAAAATATTCATAATTCCATCATTATTTATTAGGTGAGAGCTAAAGATTGGCAGTTAAAAATCGATACACAAGTTACATAATTCTGTCAAGGGGTAATATATGCCTGAGAAATGTTGATGTAGTGAGCAAAGATTTATTCGAGTTTATAAACAGCCGTAACTATTTCTTTTATTTACTGGAAGTGAAGGCAAAAGGTTGATGGTTGAGAATCGATAAACAAGTGATGCCATTGTGTTTAAGGAGTAATGCTGTTGTAGTACGTAAGAAGCGTAACTACTTTTTGTGGATGTAAACAATCATGACTACTTCCATATTTACTGAAGGTGAGGGCGAAAGATTAATAGTTAAGAATCGATCAACAATGGATGTAAGCGTGTTTAAACATGTGGGGACTCGTGGTGTTTTCGTTAACACATCAAATACATCAATAAGATTACTAGTTCGACGTTTTATTATTACAAGAACTTGCGTGTTGCGGTGCCGACTGCCACGTAGGTACATTGCAACACCCGTTCCAATGCTGTTTATTCCACGCTATATGTTATCGTTACAATGGCGTTTTTAAGTTTGTTAGGTACGAAATCGAGGTGTAACTGATTCAAATGGTTACAGTCAGTGCAGGTCACGGTTTTATTCTTTTTATTTTATTCTTTTTATTCCTCGCCGCATACTTGACCCGCTAGCGTCGCCGGAATGCTAAAATAATGATGGAGTTTTCGCACACCGCAGGTGAGAGCGTGGAATGATTCTACTGTGGTTGGATTGTGGGGTCATGCGAAAACACATGATGATTTAGGAATGCACAATGCTGCACAGACACACAATACTTTACAAATACGCAATAATTCGGAAGTACGTAAGACTGCAAATATAAATACAAATACTAGCAATATTCCACTAATACGTAATACTTAGAAAATACGAAGTACTTTACAAATACGAAATACTCCGCAAATACTCAGTACTTACTAATACATGATACTTCACTAACACACAAAGCTTCACAAGTACGTAGCACATCACAAATACTTCATAACCTTAGCAACGGCAGTGATTGTTTTTTTTTATACAACTACATAAACGAATAGATTTTAGATCGTTGTTCGAGGCGGCACGTAGCGCGTATCCTGTATATAATTCACAGTGACTGCAGCATCGCACTTTCTTTCTCAGTCCCGTCAATAATCCATCACATTTTTTTCTTTTTTTCCCACGCGTATATAGGTCAGTGTTCATTCGTATGCCTCAAAACTTCACACATCAATCCTGCTTTCTTTCCGCGCCACCCTTCTCCAGTCACAGGAGTGGCAAGCTTTAGGGTCTCGGCTACAGGTGAAGGGAACGAGTCTCGGCTACAGGTGAAGGGACACAATCCATCACACCGTGTCAAGGATACACTCATACATTATTACTCTGAGCTGTTCCCGTTAAAACTCTCATGCAGCAAAGGGCTACATATATGAATATCTTAATACATGCCTAGCTATGTGCTGTCTATATGGTGATGCAAGTACGGCCAAACAGTTGATCACTCGTCATATTTAAGGTGCCAAACAGGCAATATAATTATATTAAATCCGATCTACATATAATTAATTACTCTTCCTACACATCATCGTTCTCATTATGCGTGATGCAATGTGCCACACCTAATACCATCTAACAACCTACACAACTGTTGGAACACCTTCACTAATGTGTTATGAACATTGGAATAATGAAGTACTTATTTTCAATGCGTGACACGAGTGCTCGCTCTTTTCTGATAAGTTGGTGACATTCCATCAATATTCAGAACCTCTACTTTGTTTTTCTATGTTCATGAAACTCAAAAACATAAAAAAGACCTCGTTTTAATTGATGTTGTTCACTGACAAATTAAAGAAACCTGTGAAATAATACATTCATTGTTGGCTTTGAATTAAATATAGTAATTTTTATCGAATACCATAAAACTGTAAAAAGAATAAATGCACTCAATACTTAATAATATATATATATATATATATATATATATATATATATATATATATATATATATATATATATATATATATATATATATATATATATATATATATATATATATATATATATATATATATTTTCTTTCTTTCTAAAATCCAGCTATACAGAATCGACAATTTTATTCGTTTATTTGTTTCAAATATACATTGCAACGACAAATTTAAAGGTCACTTATTAGTGGATATGAAAGTTACGGTTGTTTGACAAAATAAGCTTATTTTCACTGAGACTCTATGATGACAACATTGCTGCATCTGGCAGGCACTCGCCACAGACATCCTGGGAAACTTCTTTTTGGATAATGGTTGAATGCCATCCAAATGACAGACTCCTTGTATATTGAACTTATGTGCAATTTATTATGTTGTGAAAGAGCTGTGTTCCATACTTTTTATATAGTCTGAGCTAATAAAATCATTATGTTTTATTCTATTCTATTCCTAGAAATAAGCACCCTGGTGCTTTGCAGATTGACTAGTAATACAAATCATGGTGAGGCTTTTGTACAAACACGTCAACTCAACCCCTAAAGCTGCTTTGTTATTGTTTTCTTCATCACTGCTGTTTTTATGCTTTCAGTGACTCGGTTGGTGCAATGTTTTTATAAGACAGCAATGTGCTCATCAAATATTGGAAGCTGTTTGTGGAAGCGCTGAGAGCAATATTTGTAACACTAATATAATTTGTTCAATGAAACGCTGAAAAATTTAAAGCAGACATTTCTTCATTAAACATAACTGATAATACAGCATCACTTCTGTTTTGCTTAGCGTTTGTTAATCTTTAGCCGGTG
>NC_087162.1:27645447-27660447 GCF_035594125.1 Scylla paramamosain | reverse complement strand
GGCTTCCATGACGTGTTTAGCCAGCACCCCACAGACTCCAGCCCGCGACGCGACCCTCTATTCTCCCCACAATAAACCTGGACCAAGACTCTCTGGTGATGGTTAACTTAAGGCGTTACTTGTATATAGAGGAAATAGAGCCACATTATACCAGTGGCTGATTATCATTGCGTTTCTTGTATATACAGGTAATAGTGGAACAATATCTCAATTCCTGACTAAACAAGTACTCCCACCTAATCAGAGAATTGAACAACTGGAAGGGAACAAGAGGAGCGGAACGGAACACACGCGTTACTCATGCTAGGAACCTGATTTATAATGATGACTAAGGGCACTAATGGAAGCCAAATACCGTAATATGATAATAGAGGCAAATTTATACCATACGGTGATATAATTGATGGGGCGCGAAATGGAGGACTCGATGTGTTAACTCTGTTTAACTTTTAAACAAAATTTACAATGAAAAGCCAAGTTTTATTCATTTATATGAGCTTTCTTTATCAGTATTCTATTCTGTTTTTCTTGTTTTGATATTATAAAATTTTGAAAGACATTTTTATAAATTTTTTTGACTTTTTTCTCTTATTTTCACGTCCGGACCTCAAAAATATAAATGAAAAATTTTCAATCTCATAATATTTATTTCATAACACTGATGTTTCTTACTTAAAGGAGAGACAGTATGCGGATGTGAAGGATTCTTTGGAATTCACAGGAACGGTGAGTAGATAACAACATTTAGCTTCAAAACTGAAGGCAATCACGTCTCGTAGAAATCAGTTTGCTCCGCCCTTCCGTGAAATTTCCCACACGATTCTATGATTACCTTACTAACAGTGGCGAGATAATTAAGTGACTATTTGAACACCACTGATTTTATTGAAACCATTACTCATAGGACACATCAAATAAAGACTAGTTTTTTTTTTTTTAAGTACCTGTGGGTCAGACTATGGACTCTCTCTCTCTCTCTCTCTCTCTCTCTCTCTCTCTCTCTCTCTCTCTCTCTCTCTCTCTCTCTCTCTCTCTCTCTCTCTCTCTCTCTCATCTATCTATCTATGTGTCTATCTATCTATCTATCTATCTATCTGCGTTGTTCTTGTTTATTAATATACTCAGTAATCTGCCCTCCATCTTTTTTATTTCTTATTTTTTTTATGCATTTGATATGTTTTCTTCTCATATTTTAGCATTTTTTTTTCCAGATAATTATGTTATATATACACCGTAATTCTCCATCGCCAGCTGTATGTGTCGTGTTTCCTCACCACACAACAGAATAACGAACACATTACGTAGTCCATGTAGCGACAAAAAAAACACCTATAATGTCCAAACTTTCCAATATCCTGAGTAGACACATTACCATAGGGGCACGCGTTCCACCTTCCCTCTTGCCCCTCCTCCCTCCTGGCTCTCCCGCCTACAGCACGCTCGTCAGGGAGATAAACAAACGAGGTATCGAGCGTCCTCCTTGTGGTAAGACGGAGGAACAATGACCTCGCCGTTACGCTGCTACCATGATTTATGTACTTGTTACGTGGACACAAAAACCTTGATTAATGTTAAGTAATGGCAGAGAGAGAGAGAGAGAGAGAGAGAGAGAGAGAGAGAGAGAGAGAGAGAGAGAGAGAGAGAGAGAGAGAGAGAGAGAGAGAGAGAGAGAGAGAGAGAGAGAGAGAGAGAGAGACTACAACACTGCTTATATCAAAATCTTCGATCTTATATCTACTTCTGCATCTATCTTGGTCTATTTCCATAACGATTGCCGCGCGATGCCAATACCTCGCCTCACATACATCAGCATGACACCGATAGCCTGCGACTCTCTCTCTCTCTCTCTCTCTCTCTCTCTCTCTCTCTCTCTCTCTCTCTGTCTTGGAACCACCGACCCCCGCCACACCCAGGCCAATAAGTGCTATGATACGTGGGTTCCCTAGGGTAGTGACGGGTGGCAGTGAGGCGGTGGAAGCTCACGTTTGTCCTGAAAAATGTAGTACGTACTGTTGGGAAAACCCTGACTTTGTGACCTGGTGTAAAAAATGTGTGAAAATAGAGATGAAAAACTGGAGAATTATTTTGTCATCAGAGGAAAGTGTTAATTCTCAAGCAAAAAAAAAAAAAAAATACAGTTTTGCGTTTTCATCACTCAGGCTTATATCAAGTAAGAATTTTCTCAGTAGCACATACACGTGCGCACACACACACACACACACACACACACACACACACACACACACACACACACACACACATACGAGGTCTCTAATCTATTGTTGTTCTTATTACTCATTTTTATCTCTTATAAACTTATATATATGTTCAATTCGGTTCAATTCCGTTTGATCTATTGTTCTTGTCCAATTTTTCTTCTCTTCTATTTCCATTTATTTGTCTAATGGATTGTTCTGTCCTCTATATGTACTTCGTTTTCTCTATTCTGTTCAGCCTAAGCATTATTCCCTACTAGAAATTACACTCATTGCCATCCTACACACACACACACACACACTTACACACACACAACTTAATCCAAGGCGACCTTCTTTACGTGTGGAAAACTTATCAGGCAAGCACATAATAAAAGCAAGTAATGGCGGCACTAAATAGGAGGATAAGAGGGCAGCCAAATATAACACCTCCCCCTCCCCCGCTGCTCCCTGAAGGTGGCGACAATCGGCTAAAAGATTAAACACTTCCTCACGACAAGACGCAGCCAGAGAAATGATCGTCACTTTTCACACACCCTGCTGCGCGTCGAGGTGAAGGTTAACAAAGACAGTGAGGCAAGTGAGGCGTCGATATGTTCACGCAATGGAAGAATAAGACAACAGTAGAAAACTCAATAACATAAGGACGTAAGGGAAGTTGCAAGGAGCCAGTACATCTCCACTTGGCCGTCCATGTATGACACACACACACACACACACACACACACACACACACACACACGCCTTCGCCCACCGGCATCCTTACCATAAATGTATCTAATTGGTTTTCTGTTCACAGTGCAAACAACACAGGTGGCAGCAGCAGCAGCAGCAGGATTGGGTTCGAGAGAGAGAGAGAGAGAGAGAGAGAGAGAGAGAGAGAGAGAGAGAGAGAGAGAGAGAGAGAGAGAGAGAGAGAGAGAGAGAGAGAGAGAGAGAGAGAGAGAGAGAGAGAGACGTAAGGAAAAAGTTATCACATTAAGATTTTCGTGAAGGATGAAAGAAGCAGGGCAGGAGATGTGATAAAGAAAAGGAAAGGAAAGATTCGAGAACAGAAAGACGAAAAAAAAGTAAGAGGAAGAAAGAGAAAATATTGGGATTTCTCGCCGAGATAAGAAAAGCTGAGAAGCGTAAGAGGCGAGAATGTGATGAAGGAAGGAAGTGAAGGAAAGGAAATTAAGTAAAAGTGAACTGAAAGGGAGGAAGGAAATGAGAGAAAGCATGAAGTAAAGAAAGAAGAATATTATACAAAGCCCTTCCCGTTGAGGAGAAGAGAATGAAAGAGGTGGTGAAGTAAAGGAAATGAAGGAAATGAGAACAGAAAGAGCGGAAAGAAATGAGAGAAAACATGAAGGAAAAAAGAGCATTATACAAAGGCCTTCCAGTTCAGGAGAAGAGACTGTATGCGGAAGAGAAGGCGACACTGTAATAAAGGAAGGGAAATCAAGACAAGAGGAAGCAAAAGAGGAAGAATGTAGCGTTGGGAGGCAACAAAAGGAAAGCATACCAGGATTCCCAATAATAATAAGAAGTGTTGTATTGAGGAGGAGGTGAGGAAGTTTACTCCTTTACTCCTATTGTCATCTTTTCTTTGAACATTTAGGGCAATACATATAAAAAAAATATTTACATGGAGACAAAAAAAGATAAAAGATATTATTTTTGTCATTCTATCCTGCAGAATTATTTAAGAGACTGCAGCACAAAACAAATATGCCTCAAAACTCCGTAAGTGGTTATGGGGAAAGTCTGTTGGGCAGTGAACGACAAAAGAGAGAAAAATATAATGAATTTCAGAGGAAATAGGAGACTAAGAAGAGCGCATCAGGAACAGGAGGCAAGGACAAGAATAGCACTGCAGAACAATGGAGAACACTAAACTGGAAAGAGAGAAGAAGTAAAGGAAGGGAAACACTGGACGACAAGACAGGGAGCAGAAACAGTAATGATAATCACGTGAAAGTACTAAAAATGAAGACGAGAGGAAGAGAAGAGCAGCAGAGGAAAAAGGAGCAGAGGAAAGGATCTTTACATAAACACGCTAGACTTGTACTATTATTAAACGTTTCTGTGTCTTGTTTCAACCATTTTTTAACAGGTTCTAGTGGCAGTTACTGGAGTTCTCAAGGATTTTATTTAGTGTGTGTGTGATTCTAGTTTAACTGATTAAAGTTGGTTTTTCTTTTTCAAGGGTGTTTTTGCGATTCTAGTAATACTTTCACAGGTTTAATATGAGGTAACTGGTGCTTTTAAGGGTGTTTTCATAATTTCAGAGAGAAACCAACAAGAAATTCACCATTATGAGATCAGAAGTAAAGAGAAGGGAAAGAGAAAAAACAAGAAAGACAGACAAAACAAAGCTAGCGATTCAAAGAGATATAGAAGAGCAAGGAGCAGAACCAATGGAAAGAAAGGAGAAGAAAGTAAGATAAGAAAGACAAACAATACTAGTGAACACGTAAAAATAAAAAAAAGAGAAAGAGGAACAAGAGAATAAAAAAAAAAAAACACACACGAGGAAACAAGACAAGAAAGAGAAAACAAATAATACTGGTGAACAGGTGAGAATACTAAAGAGAACGAGGAACAGGAGAAAGAGGAGGAGAGAGAGCAAGGCAAGATAGGGGAGAACAAGCAAGAATACGAAACAAGAGCAAGAGAAGGAACAGAGGCAAGAGAAAGAGACGGAGAGAGGAAGGAGTAACACGAAAGGAGGGATGGAGAGAGTAAAGGGAGAAAGGAAGGCAAGGCAGCGCTAAGATGGGATAAGATAGGATGGAATAGGATGCTAAGGAGAGACTAACAACCATCACTGTGTTTCTCGCAATAGCCAATCAGATTCAAGTATTCACTGACGAGGATGAGAGACCGGAGCTTCGGTAACAAGGAGACCTGAAACCAGAAGGAGAATGAGGAGGGAAATGGTGAATAAATTGAGGAAGCAAATGATGGAAGTGGGTGTGGAATAAGAAAGAGTTAGGAAAGGATTGCCAGAATAGAAGAAAGGGAAGGAGAATAAGGTATAATTAAGAACTGGGAATGGGAAGGAATGACTGATGTAAAGGAAAGCTGGGAAAGAAAAGAAGGGGGAAAGAAGAAAGAAAGAAAGAAAAGGAGTGATTGATACAACTGAAACTCTGCTCAGGAATAGAATAGGGACGAGAATGAAAGACAGGAAGAGGAAGAGGGAATAAAGGTTAGTTTTATAGAGGGAAACAAGAGTAAGAGGAAAGATTAGCTGATGGAAATGGAAGCGAGGTAAAGAAGTAACTATGTGAGGGAAAGAAGCGGAAGGAAATGCTAGAACATCAAGGGAAAGTGAGAAGGAAAAGATGCGGAAGAAAGAGAAAAGTCGAGATGAAAGCTTATGTAGAAAACGAAGGAAAGAATAACTAGAAGAGGTGGAAAAAAATAAGGAAAATATTGAGAGAGAGAGAGAGAGAGAGAGAGAGAGAGAGAGAGAGAGAGAGAGAGAGAGAGAGAGAGAGAGAGAGAGAGAGAGAGAGAGAGAGAGAGAGAGAGAGAGAGAGAGAGAGAGAATGGAATTGCACTTGCACTGCAACTCTCCAATCTAGGGACAACAATGACCCAATGGCCTGACAACAAGGTGGAGGGAGGGAGGGAGGGAGGGAGGGAGGGAGGGAGGGAGGGAGGGAGGGGAGAAGGGAGGGAGGGAGGGAGGGAGGGAGGAAAGGAGATCGGAAGGATGGGAGGAGAAGACGAGAGAATAAGGAAAGTAAGAGGGAAAGGGAGAGAAATACAGGAGGGAGGAAGGAAAAGGAGACGAGAGAGGAAAGGAGATAGGGAGGAAGAGAGGGAGGGGAAGAAGATGAGAGAACAAGAGAAACAAGGGGATAAAAGACAGAAATAGAAAAAGAAGGGAGGAACAAAAGGCAAGAGAGGGAGGGAGATAGGGAGAAAGAGAGGGAAGGGAAAAAGACGAGAGAACAAGGAAAGTAAGAAGGAAAAGGACAAAAATCCAGAAGGAAGAGAGGAAAGTGAAGGAGACAAGAGAGGGAAAAACAGGAGAGGATGTGAAGGAGGAAGAGAAGGAGGGAGGACATGAATAAAGGAAGGGATATGAGGGAGAAGGGCAAGCGAGGAGGGAAGCGAATGAGAGCATGAGGGACGTAGGAGGAATGACGCAACTACAGAATAAAGAAGAAAAACAAGGAACGGATAAAGATGAAAGACAGATGAAAAAAAAAAAGGACGACACGAGGACATGGAAATAATGCAAGAGGAGATGAAAAAGAAGTATGAAGTAAAGGAAGAAGAAAATATTCGTCTGAATGTACAGAAACGAAAGAAGTGAAAAAAAAAATGACATGCAAAAGATCACTGAATGGGAAAACGAGAAAAGTGAATAAAATAAAAGACTAAAGCACAGATTGCGAAGTGGATGACGAAAGATAAATGGACGAAGAGAGAGAGAAAAGAGAGAAAAAAGCAAACGTTTCACCAAGAAATTTCAGGCAAGTAGGCAAATAGAAGAGAAAGATGGAAGGCGAAAAATAAAAAAATATAATAAAAAACAGTGAAGAAAAACAAACACAAGAAAGAAAAAAGTGCAACAGAGAAGAGCAAAAGAGAGAGAGAGAGAGAGAGAGAGAGAGAGAGAGAGAGAGAGAGAGAGAGAGAGAGAGAGAGAGAGAGAGAGAGAGAGAGAGAGAGAGAGAGAGACAAGGGCAATACAGATAAGATTATTGAACGTTTTACAAGAGGAAGAAAAAAAACAAGAAAAAAATGAACACAGAAGAGGAGAAGGAAGGAGATGGAAAATAAATACGTGGGAAGAAGAGAAAGAAGGAGGAATGCAAAGAGCATAAGACAAAGAAAAAAACAGAAGCCAAAAAGATATTACGAAGAACTGAAGAAGCATGAAAAAGTAAAAGGGGAAAAAGAGAGCAAAGAAATAGAGGATGAGAAGGAGGCAAGGAGATCCGGGGTAAGAGAGAGAGAGAGAGAGAGAGAGAGAGAGAGAGAGAGAGAGAGAGAGAGAGAGAGAGAGAGAGAGACAGAAAAGGAGAACCAATCGTGTTAGAGAGAGAGAGAGAGAGAGAGAGAGAGAGAGAGAGAGAGAGAGAGAGAGAGAGGGCCCTGCCAGGTGCCAGCCCCGACCCCACTAATTACGACCAGGTAAATTGACGCCATATTTACTCATTACCTGTCGAAACAAGACGTCACTAGAGAGAGAGAGAGAGAGAGAGAGAGAGAGAGAGAGAGAGAGAGAGAGAGAGAGAGAGAGAGAGAGAATAAACGATAAATTCAGTCACAAAGACATACACACACACACACACACACACACACACACACACACACACACACACACAGGTTATCCCTCTATCTCCTCTCCAAAGGCCGCACGGGTAGACACGATGAGAGGCGGAACATAAACAAGAGAGGGAGACTTCGTTTGCGCTCAAGATGGAGAAACTTGGAGGCTTCCCTTGAGACTCCAGCTGCCGTGGGCGTGTCTCCAGGGAGGTCAAGATAAAGAGGGGAGGAAAAGAAGCAACGCCACAGAAATATGACACGCGGAAAGGTAGAAAAATGGGAGGGAGAGAGGCGCAGGTGAGGAGAGAAGGCTGCTGGAAAAACATTTGTTAAAAGGAAAAGATTGTGAGACTAAGAGAGGCAGCAACGGAGAGAGAGAGAGAGAGAGAGAGAGAGAGAGAGAGAGAGAGAGAGAGAGAGAGAGAGAGAGAGAGAGAGAGAGAGAGAGAGAGAGAAATACAGATAGACGTAAACAAGCATACAAGACAAGAGAGCGCAAAGAAAAAAAAAGACTAATCTTCTAATTACTTCTTTCTCTTTTTCGATCTTTAGCAAATACCTGAAAAGAAAAAAAAACTTCCAAGATCTTTTTTCGGTGGCAAAGGTGAAAGGAATCCCTTCATTCACCTATTATCTCCCCTGACTTGGCACAAATGGCGAAAAAAATGCAGGAGGTGCGTTTGATCTCCTGCAGCTTAATTAAAGACTGAAAGACGGCGAGGAGGCTTGTAATAAGGAACCCCATCAAGGAAAGCACACGTGGCTATGCAAGGAAGGCGCTTACCTGTAAAGCACCAACAAGAATATGACAGGTGTGTTGTGTTATCAGAGTGAGTGATGTCAGTCTTGGGGTTTCAAATGGTGGCAGCGGATGGGAAGATGTGATAAGGTAAAGATGAGAGGGAAGAAAGATGCGATAGGGGGAATATTAGCGGGAAATGTGTGTGATGGTGAAGTTATACGTGATGACGGAATCGAAACCTGCCGCAAGTCTCATTGTACTGCGCGATGTTTTGTTTAATGAGTGTCTTAGCAGAAAGAAAAAAGGGAAAGAAAAAAGACGCAATTTAAAACAAAATAAATAAAAAAAGAAAAAAATAGATAAAACTACAAAAAAAAAACACACTTACTTAATTACTGTAATTACTTGTCCGTAATTACAGTATGACGGTCTTCTTGTACAGGGCAACGTACTATACGTGTACAATACCCGTAATATAAAACAGAAGCAAAAAAATAATAAAAAATAAATAAATGAATAAAAATAAATAAAAGAACTACAAAATAAACAAGACACACAAACTTATCAACAATCCAAAATAACAACAAAACATTCTTCTCACAGACACCAATACAAAATACGAATACAATACCCATAAAACAAAACAGAAAGAAAAAAAAACACAAACACACACACAAATACATTTATTACGCGTTTCACTGTAAAGAACAACTACAACATCCTTATAATACAGAGCAATATAGCACCCACCTTAATCACGTCACTGTGAGAAGAGAGAAAGGCGACATAGAAGCCAATTACGTCCTTTGTGGTGACGCCGGTAAACAAGACGGCAATGACCAGCAGGCGAGGAGGAGCAAGACGAGCGAGAAAGTTCAACGAGGAAAGGTTGTGAATGATACGAGAATGAAAGGGGGCGAGAAAAGGATGAGGAGGAGGAAGGGGCTATAAATCTCTTCCTCATTCTGTCAACAGTCCTTTTGATGAGAATGAAGGGGTGAGAGGAGAAGAATGAAGGAGTGAGAGAATAAGGAGAGGAAGAATGAAACGGTAGGAGAACAGTAAGCATAAGAATTAAAGTGTAGAAGAGAAGGAGAGAGAGAGAGAGAGGAAGAAAGAAATGTTAAAAGAAGGATGAGGAAAAGAATTAAGTGGTAGGTGAAGAATGAGAGGAGATTGAAGGCATAAGAGAAAAATAAGGATAAGAATGAAGGGAAAGGAAGAGGTGGAGGAAAAGTGAGGAGAAATAAAAATAAGGAATAGGAAAAGGATAAGGAGGAGAATAAAAGGATAGGAGAAGAGTGAGGAGAAAGGTGACGAAAAGGAGAATAAAGGAGCAGAAGAAGAGTGAGGAAAAGGGAGAGAAAAAAAAACAGTAGAAGATGTGGAGGAGAATAAGAAAAAGAAGAACAAGAACAAGAAGACGAAAACGAAGAAGAAGAAGAAGAAGAAGAAAAAACACCTACATTTCCTTCACCTCTTTCACTGGGCAACCCTTTGGATCCGCGCTTCTTATGGAGGGACCTTTGGAGAAACAGTACAAGCGGCGTAGTCTGTTCCAAGGCAATATGTGGGCCACTGTACCGCCATAAACACCATCTGTCCGTGCCCCATCTGGCCACCCTGACATACATCACCCAGCGCCACACAGATTCAGAGGATAGAAAACGGAAGAAAAAAATAATCACTTTAGCGTTTGGTTACCTCTCTCTCTCTCTCTCTCTCTCTCTCTCTCTCTCTCTCTCTCTCTCTCTCTCTCTCTCTCTCTCACCTCTTCCTTTTTTCTCTCCTTCACTTCTTTCCATCCCCTTCTTCTCCTTCACTTCCCTTCACGTCCTCCTTCTCCTCCTCCTCTTCTTCCACTTCCTTCCTTCTTCCACCTTTCCCTCGTCCTCCTCCTCCTCCTCTTCCTCCTTCTCTTCTTCCTCGTCCTCTTCCTCCTTCTCGTCCATCTTGTTTTCATCGTCTTTTTTTCCCATTTCCTCTCTCCTTATTCTCCGTTTAGGTTCGTGAGGATCAAGTTACCACGTTTTTTCATCCCTCGCCTGATTTAATGAGAGGATGAAACTGCACGTTGATTTTTTCTTCTTTTTTTTTATGATAATGAGACGCACTGATTCGGAGTTTGGCGTCGCGTTCACTGTGGTTTTTGGTTGTCGCTTTTACGTGCACATTAAAAGAGCTTCCGATTCTATTTTTATTTTTTTTTTTTCTCCTTTTACCCGCGCTAGGACTGTAAGAACTGTTTCCCTTCAATGGTATCTCGAGTGTGTTTGTTTGTTTATTTATTTATTTATTTATTCATTTACTTTTTTCTTTGTCATTCTCATTGTCAAAGAAAAAAATTTCGATATTTTTTTTTAATTCTCACTGTGAAGATAATTACCTTTTTGATCATTTATTTATGTTTTTTATCACTTGTGTTTCTGTATAAGCTAATAACGTGCGTGTCTTCTTATTCCTCTTTTCCTTCTCTCTTTCCTCTTATTTCTCTTCGTTTTCGTCTTTCTCGTCTTCTTCGTCTTCCTTCTTCTTTTCGTCTTCCTCCGTCTCCTCTTCCTCTTCCTCCTCCTCCTCTTCGCCTTCCTTCTCCTCCTCTCCGTTTTCCTCCTCTTCCTTCTCTTCCTTCTCGTATTCATTGTAGAAAAACGAATAGCTTTGTATATTATTTGTGATTCTCTATAAACTGATAACACGTCATCTTCTTGTTCCTCCTACTCCTCCTCCTCCTCCTGTTCGTCTTCCTCCTCGTTCTTTTCCTCCTTCCGTCGTATCTCTCTCTACCTACTCTCCTAACATTATCAATAACTTTATCTCGCGTAATAATAAAAAGTTAGAGGGCGAGATGCGTGAAAGGAATAACTGACAGCCAGGCAAAACAGATAACTCGGTGAAAAATATGCCGTACAAATATCCAAGCAACACGCAATATTTTCTGTCCACGCACTCCACATTCCTGCGCCTGGTTATGTTGTGTCAGGTTCACCCCGGCCCCGAGTCTGCTGCTCTGGAGGCTTGCTGGGGTGAGGTTGGGGTGAGGCTGGGATGAGACTGAGGTGAAGCTGGGATGAGGCTGAAGTGGGACTGGGGTGAGGATGGGTGAGGCTGGGATGGGGCTGAGATGAGGTTGGGGTGATGCTGGGGTGAGGATGGGTTGAGACTGGGATGAGGCTGGGGTGAGGCTGAAGTGGGACTGGGATGAAGCTGAGGTGAGGCTTAGGGTGAGGTTGGAGTGAGACTGGGGTGAGGCTGGGGTGAGGCTGGGATGAAGATGAGAGTGATGGTGAAACTGTACTTGTGGAATGACTAATATGATTGATTTTTATGTAAGTTTCATTCTTCAAGTCATTTATCAAGTCGTTTTTCTCATCTTCCTTTTCTTACCTCTCTTCTTTCTCTTCTTATGTTTCTTATCATCTTCGTCTCTCACCAGTTTATCCTCTCATTCTTTTAATTTTTCCCCCTTTTCTACTTTTTGCTCTTTTTCTCTCCCTTTTCATTCCTTCTCTTCTACTCTCTTCGTGTTTTTTTTTAATTCCCTTTTACTTCCACTTTCCTTTGCATTCTCTCTCTTCTATTTCTCTACTTCCACCTCCTCTTCCACCATCTTCCTTCTCCTCCTACTTCTATCCCTAATCCTACTTCATTTATCCTTCTCGTCGTCATTGTTCTCCTCCTCCTCCTCCCCCTCCTCCTCCCTCACAGCATTTGTCCTTCTCTCCATATTCTACTGCTCTTCCTCCTCTTCCTCCTTCGCCTCATCCTCTGCAACATTTTCCTTTTTTTTTTCACATTCTGCTGCTCCTCCTCTCCCTACAGCAAAAGCATTTCTCCCTCTCTTCATATCCTCCTTCTCTTCAAATTCAAATTCAAATAAATTCAAACGTCTATTGCCAAGATTACATACACTGGTGTATATACGAGTATATATTTCTGTAGATGTATTCTTCTTGGCTGGGTCCTTCAGTGTTAATGTCCTCCACCTCGTTCTCTTCCCCCACAGTATTTTTTCCCTTCTCTTCCTCATCACTCATAAGGGGACGAGGCCTGGTGATGCTTCCACAGCTCTATTCTTATCCAGGTCTTCCACATTTAGACTCGAGTTGCGTCGCCTCGAAGGTCGCGCCTCCCCGAGGACGCTGATGCTGGGGCGTTGGCTGCTAATAGTGAGGGACGTGCTTATTTGCTGTTTTTCTACCTCATACAGGACAACTGAGAGGAATAGAAGTGGGAGTATGGAATGAGTGCTATTTCTGGGTGATGTGCGGGAACTGAGGAGATATCGCCTGTTTTCAACGTTTTATTTTTTTCGTTTTTTTTTTTTTTTTTAGGTGCTTAATAAAGATCAGCACCACGAAGGGAATATAAGAAGTTATTTTTTCTTTTATTATGTTTTTAGTTACTTAATCAATTACTTAGACGTTGATGGTTGAAGTAGCAGGCAGTGTTTCTTTTTCATTCTACCGCTTTCGACTCTCTTCGGCGACCGGCACCTCAGTGGGCCTTTTTTTCTATTGTAGTTTTGTTGCCCTTGGCCGGTGCCCCTCCTACATAAAAAAGGAAAAAAAGATCTGCGTGCAGCTCTATTTATTACACTCCAACGTTTTACTGTCGAAGCTTTAATCTTAATATACCAGCTGACCATTTTCGAAATTTCTACGTAATTTTTTTTTTCCAGAGTCCAATGTTAGTCTTAAAAGAATCTCAAAGACGAAACACTTTCTTCAGCCTTCATTGAGAAATAGCAACGCATCATTTTACTTGTTTCCCTTCCTTTCCCCCGCCAGAATTTCCGCTTCTACGTACAAGTGAATCAAGAGACCGAGTCTCAATGAAGTAATGCCGCACGTGTATAGTTATTTGCACAAGCTTTCGTGACTTAATTAACTCACCCAACACACCTACACGCAACCCTTGGCTTCCATGAAATATTCCTAAACAGCAAACTAGACACGCTTGCAAACGTATGTGCAAAAATGTTTTCAGACATGCTGGGCTCTCTCTCTCTCTCTCTTTCTCTCTCTCTCTCTCTCTCTTGGATAGTTCAAATGCCGCATGAATGCCTTTACACATACTAAATATTATTAACTGCAGAGACCCAAGAAAATAAAAAAAAACAAAGAGCTAATATGGGAAAAAACAAGTAAATTAGCCAGAAATATGTAGATAAACTATGCATCTCATTCAAGGTTAGCAAGAAAAAAAAAATATCTTTGTTTACATCGCCTCTATAAACACAAGAACGTTAAGTAAATGTTTGTATAATATTAGGGACACAATAAACGAGGAGAGAGGAGGAGGAGGAGGAGGAGGAGGAGGAGGAGTAAAGAGGGCGACGATGACCACGATAAAAAAAAGTAAGAGGAGGAGGAAGATGAGGGTGAGAAAGGCGAGGAGGACGATGACAAAGAAAACAACCGCGACGACGAATGTTGACGCAGAGGTAAGAAAATAAAATGAAAATGATGTAGGATGAGAGACGCGCGTGGAAGTCTTATAAAAAGAAAGAAGAAGAAGGAACAATGAGAACAAAGACAAATAGCGAGAGAGAGAGAGAGAGAGAGAGAGAGAGAGAGAGAGAGAGAGAGAGAGAGAGAGAGAGAGAGAGAGAGAGAGAGAGAGACCTGCACACGGACAAAAATCAACAATAGCCAGACATGCAAAATTTTATACAAACAGACACAAACAGACAGAAACATACTCATTTACAGTCAGGCAAATAGACAGACACACAGACAGACACCCGGACAAACAGATAAGCAGAAGGGAAGAGGAAAGAAAGTTAACGGGCCAACATTAATATGCAGTAAAGAAGGAAAATAATGAGGGTAAACCAAGATTAAAACGCAGCAAATTTACTACAGACACCAGGTGCGTCTCGGCTCTCACCTGCAGCCAGTGTACAAACAAGACAATTAGACATCCTCCTCCTCCTCCTCCTCCTCCTCCTCCTCCTCCTCCTCCTCCTCCTCCTCCCGCTCTTAATTTCACGTCTCTTTCCGCTCTTCTCCCTCCGCCTCCCGTCACTCTCTTGCTTCCTGCCTCTTCCTCTCCTGCTCTAACGTAGAATTTCACACAAACCTCCTCTTGTCACCTTCTGTGGTGTTGAGGTAAATTTTGTTGTGTTAGTAATTAAGTAGTGTGAAACATGCAGGGGGCAAGAGCGCTGTGTGAAACCAAGAATTCTTGCGCCCGGAAAATGTTGGAGGTTGACTTAAAGCTTTGTTTTTGAATTGATAAATATCTGGTGAAGACGCTCTGCCACGTCGTCGATACTCCTGGGGAAAGAAAGCCTCCATGCCTGGTACACATTAGCGTGGCGCAGCGTCGTTTGTTCTCCCAGGATGGTCTCCGCCCACAGCCGTCCTGTCCGTCTTCCCAAGCCATCCCTATCCTCTCTCTTCACTGTCATATTGTTAAATAAATGAGACCAAAGCACAGACACGGCCTTCCTTCGCGGCAAAATTAAATCCATGCAAATAAAATTCGTAATAAGAAAAGAAAATCCAAGTTTAGAGGAAACTATTCCAGGCACATTTCCATTTGTCTCTCTTTCTTTAGGATCCATTTTCTCCGTGCGCCTCCCAACACGACCAAAAAGGCCACAGGGGGTACTAACTTAAACCTATGCTGCCTCGAGAGACTCACGCCGCTACCAGAGCTGCCTCCGAACCATCACCGCGTCGTTACACCAGCAAGACCAAGACACCTTTACACTACCTACGCTATTTTGAGACTCACGTCGCTTCCAGATCTGCCTACGAA
>NC_087162.1:27612947-27642947 GCF_035594125.1 Scylla paramamosain | reverse complement strand
TCATTTCATCTCCATTCCACTCAGTCCAACATCTTACTGGTACCATTTCCTTTAAGTTCTAAGCCTAAAAACCTTAGCAACTTCGGACATCACCAAATTCCTCACTAGTTCCCTTTCCAACATCGACTCATAAATATCGAAAACCTCCAGTCCCTCTCTCTCTCCCCCGCTCTTTCTCTCTCTCTAGGAACCTAAAAGTAATGGTCTTTCAACTCTCAATAGGGACCCCTCTGCGTTACAAACTAAGGAGTGCTAAGTAGATTGGTTGCGCCTCTCGAGACTGTACTGGTCCCCCCGCAAGTCTTCAGTACCACGCTAGTTTTACTCCTATGAGCTAATTCGACAGGTGAGGAGTCAAAACACGAGGAGCAGGTAATCTCCTATAGTATACCTTTTGTGTCATGAAAGCTTGAGAGAGAGAGAGAGAGAGAGAGAGAGAGAGAGAGAGAGAGAGAGAGAGAGAGAGAGAGAGAGAGAGAGAGAGAGAGAGAGAGAGAGAGAGAGAGAGAGGACTATGTAATATATTTCTATCGTGTTTTTTTTCCTAATCATCTTTCTTATCATACCATCATTTTTCCCTTTATTTTTTCCCCTTCCTACATGAAATTACTTACTGATACTCTTATTACTGCAACATTCTCCAGCCGCTCATCAAATCCACCTGCTCTTTGGCTTGTTTCTCATCATCATCGTGTTATGCCTCAACTTTTTTACTTTTTTCTTCTCTCTCTCTCTCTCTCTCTCTCTCTCTCTCTCTCTCTCTCTCTCTCTCTCTCTCTCTCTCTCTCTCTCTCTTCTCCTTCATCATGTTATTTTGTAATTATCCTTTGCTGGTAAGTGAGTTTGGATACTCTTTTTTTCATAGTGTGTGTGTGTGTGTGTGTGTGTGTGTGTGTGTCTGTGTGTCCTTCCCCAAACATCTCCACCTAATTTCTCCTCCTCCTCCTCCTCCTCCTTCTCTTCCATGTTGGTGACTTAGCCTTCTTTGGTATTGTGTTGATTCACTACCTGACTGCCGTTAGCAATGACCCCCAATCACCTTGTTTGGCACGCAGGGGGCGAAATGAGGAGGAGGAGGAGGAGGAGGAGGAGGAGGATGCAGTGAGAAGTAAAGGAAGAAAAGAAACAGAGAATAGAAGAGAAAATGAAGAGGAAGAGAGGAAACTCAATAAGTTAAAACTCCGATTGAACCAATACGAGACAGTTTACGAGAGAGAGAGAGAGAGAGAGAGAGAGAGAGAGAGAGAGAGAGAGAGAGAGAGAGAGAGAGAGAGAGAGAGAGAGAGGTGCGGCGGTAATACTGAAAAAGAGTTACGTGTACACAAAAATTGGAGAAAAATACACAATACTTGGTGTAATTGATGTTAATACTGGGACTGATTAGATCTAGTGCCTGGCGGGTATTTAACAACATTAACTGCGGCACGTACAAAATTAATATACGTAAGTGGCGAGGAAATTACTGTAATCTTTGTGCATCGTCATGAAGGGACTGAATAAACCTCATGCTTGGAGAGAGAGAGAGAGAGAGAGAGAGAGAGAGAGAGAGAGAGAGAGAGAGAGAGAGAGAGAGAGAGAGAGAGATAAACACACACACACAGGAAAGGTCAAACAGCCTCCAGTTGGTGTCATTACTTCCACCTCCTCCTTTTCCTCTTCTTCGTCTTTTTTCACACTTTTCTCCTATTCTCTTCCCTCCTCCTCTTCCTCCCCTTCAACGATCATCATGTCATTATTTCAATTCATTTTTTTATCTACCCTCTTTTTTCCTCTATTCCCATTACCTCCACAACACCCACAAGCCTCCCACGACCCTGCCACAATGAACGTTTCCTAAGAACATACACAGTACAACTAAATTATTACCACGACCGACAAACCTTGCCTAAGAGCACAGTACACATAAAACAATTACATTATATTACAACTCAAAGGGAGGTGGAAAAACCGAGGAATACTTATCACCACTTACACAAAACACACAAGCCACTAGCATCCCAAGGAAAACGAGAAGCGGATAAGCTATTAGGAAGGAAAGAGTAAGAGCGCTAGTTTATCAAGGTGAGGAAGAAAGATAAAGAGAATAAAGGAGAGTCAAAGAGAAATGGATAAACGAGGTATACAGGTACTTGTCGCCACTCCCACAAAAAACACAGAAGTTACTAGTCTGCCAAGAAAGACGAGGCGGGTAAGCTACAAGGGAGGACTCTGTAAGATTGTATGTCGAGGAGGGGAGTAAAGGGAATCAAGGGGAAGGGAAGAGTGTACTCGTACCCCTTTAGGGAAGTCTGACGAGACGTGGAAGTTTCCTTGGGAGTCGTTGGGTAACTCCTGGGTATTAATCAGAAAGTTGGCAGCTCCGTGCAAGTTCCTACCAAAGGCTGTGGTTTGGGCGGGCTGGCGGGCGGCCCCTGATGAGCATCCGTTCCGAGTCCCTCACGCCCCAACTGTCCCGCTAAAAGTAATCAAGGCAGGTACTTTTTTTTTGTTGCTTATTTAAGGAGAAAAATTCAAATGTAGACTCTTAATCAATCTTCTCGAGTATTTCTTTTTATTTGTTTTTCTTAATGCTTCGCTTACTTATGTGTGGTATAGTCGTGTATGTGTGTATGTGTGTGTGTGTGTGTGTGTGTGTGTTCCCTCGCCTACCTAGCAGTAACACACAAGGTTTAAAGTCAACCTAATGTTATCTAGTGTCCATATCTATGTAGCGTCACCTGCTCATGAATATTTCCTTTTTTGCTCCACTCTCTCTCTCTCTCTCTCTCTCTCTCTCTCTCTCTCTCTCTCTCTCTCTCTCTCTCTCTCTCTCTCTCTCTTTGGGAAATTGTTTAAGCTTTCGTTTTTTCCATTTGTTTCTCTGTTTCCTTGTTCATTCATTATCCCTTATCCTTGTTCACGTTTTCTGGTTCCCTTATTCCTTTGTGCGTGCTGCGTCTGTCTGAGAGAGAGAGAGAGAGAGAGAGAGAGAGAGAGAGAGAGAGAGAGAGAGAGAGAGAGAGAGAGAGAGAGAGAGAGAGAAACAAACAGACAGGCCTTCATTATTTTTCTTTCTTTTCTTCTTTCCTCCTCCTCGACCGTTTTTCCTTTTTCTCCTGTTCCTCCTCCTTCCCCCACTTTTCTCCTCCTCCTCTCTTTTTCTCCACTAACTCATCCACTTCTCCTTTTCGATTACCACTACCACCTCCTCCTCCTCCTCCACCCACTCCTTCTTCTCCAACTCCTTCTCCTCCTCCTCCTCCTCCTCCTCCTCCTCCTCCTCCTCCTCCTCCTCCTCCTTCTCCCTTTCCTCTTCACGCAATATTAACGAGAAATGCGGTGTAAGTTGCCAAAAAAAAATAAAAGGGACCATTAATAATATTTTTTGTGACCTTGACCGGAAAGTTTTCACGATCCTTGGGCCATCTAGCGGCAATGCACGGAGGTGAGGGGAGGACAGTGCCAAGGGTGTGACTATATTGATGCGTGCTGGATTAAGTATAGATAGTAGTGTTGCAATTTCTGATGTTACGTCGTGTGTGCGCGTGGGAGCTGGTGTGGTTGGGGGGTGGTTTGGATGTGTGGGCGCGGGCGTGTGTCGGGGAAGGCGGAGCTGGAGAGGTGTGAGTGAAGAAATAGTAGACAAGAACGTTGACTGGAGAGATATACGTGAACAAGAGGAAGAAGAAGAAGAGAGATCAGATAGAAGGAAATGATATGTGCAAGACTGGTAGAGAACTTAATCAAGAGGAGGAGGAGGAGAAGGAGGAGGAGAAGAAGTAGAAGAAAAAAAAATAGAAAAAGGAAAGAAGAAAAGAAGAAAGAAAAAGAAAAGAAAAAGAAGAACAAGAACAAAAACGTGAAATTAATGGCATCTGAGCCTTGGCCACCCAGACACTGCATTGAGTGACCGTGAATATTATATAGTAAAAAAGAAAAAAGAAAAAAAAGTCGCATGGCCAATACAAAAAACAAGTTAGGTTATCTTTTCGGTCCTGGTCGACTTGGTTTGCTGGATGGAGAGCAGATGAGAGAAGGGGGGCTGGTGGAGGAGCTGGGGAGGACATGGTAACTGGGTGAGTGTTCTGAAGGGGGAGGTGAGGGGCGGTCAGGTGAGGGAGTGAGGTGCATGAGTGCTTGGGGTTCACAGGGATTAAGGGAGGGACTAAGGGAAAGGTCAAACAAGGGACAAAAGGCTGGGAAAGGAAGGAATGAAAGGATGTAAGATTATAGAGGAGAGAGAGGAGGGTAGGAAAGACTGATAGCGGGACTAAGAGGAAATGGATGGAAGAAATGCTTTAGTGGAAGGGAAGAGGCAAAATGCTAAAATGGAGAGTAAGAGATTAATAAATTCAACGAGTATGGAGGACAATGATAAATGAATGTGAATGGTTATATTAATGGGGAAGGAAGAAACGAAGGAAAGACTGTAGGGGGAAGAATGTTGCTACAGGTAAGCGAAATGGAGGAGGAGGAGGAGGAGGAGGAGGAGGAGGAAGAAAGTTTCTCAAATAAAAGATGAACAGAAATTATGACTCAATAAAAGTAACGAATGGAGAAGATTTTTTTCCTTTTTCTTTTTCTTTTGGTCGATGGCAAGAAAAAAAAAGATGCATGAACAAAAATTCAAGTGCCGTCCCGAAACAAGTAGATAAAATAAAGAAAGAAAGAGAGAAGTAAATAAGAGTAGACCCGAGTGACAAGCTAATTGATATTTTCTGAAACCCCTCGATACTCCTCTTCTGAAGGCGCTCATGTGGCAGGCAGGGTGAAATGCAGAAATGTAAGATAAGTTTAAATAGGGGAGTTTGTCATAGGCACAACTTAACCTTGTCCCCACGCCTACCCTTAACATCAACCTCAGTTCAAAATATAACTTCAACAGACAAAATTATAAAGAAACATCCCCGCATCACCACCCACAGTGACATCACCATTCCTCACCTCACAACCATTCGTCACTACACCATCCCTCACCCCATCACCCATCACCACCATACCAATAGCCAACCACCAGCATACATCACCATTACCACTCATCACTCCTATCACTTCCCATAACCCGCAGCATTACAATTACCACACAGTCATTACTCACACTACAGTACACAATCCCTCACCACCCTATCACCACCCACTCATCACAGCCCGATACCACCTGCTTCCCCCGCCATTACCCACAAACAGAGGGGGTATTACATTATTAATCCTCTGGCTGCTATGGGATCGCCTTAAGCCTAATGAAGTAAGGTGGTTTAAGTTCTATAGTTCTGAAAGATGCCACTGACAGTAAAGGAACATATGCTCAATTAGTTATATCGCTTAAGTTCGTGTAGTTTAATTTTTTGTTCTGTAATCTATGGTGATTCGAGAGAGAGAGAGAGAGAGAGAGAGAGAGAGAGAGAGAGAGAGAGAGAGAGACAATTGATCGAGTGACTGAAGACAAACCCAAAACACCTCGCGACGAAGCTTCATACACAGTTCCTACATCTGTCATAATGAAATGCTACAACTGCTACATGACAAACTAGTAAACTCCAGAAAACACACTGAGGAACACACACACACAGATCCTATCTCCTAATACGCCAAGTCGAAGAAAAGAAAACCTGTATATTAGTCAGGCAAACACGTAACCAACAAGGAAAAGAACAAAAATAGCATGAATTTCAATAGCATATACATATCCAGAGTTAACGACGAGCGAAATTAGTTACCTGGTAGTTGGTATTGAAGGGAAACCAGATCTATGTATTTCCCGTAACCCAGTGATTGTTGTTTGGCCGATTATTACTCCATCCATTACTCCATCACATATGTTTGTCTTAAGGATCGCTTCGTCCATAGCAGTGAACACGAACAGAGCATGGTACAGTTACTAAACAACAGTGTGAGTCTTCCGAATCCCTAGAGTGAAGCCTTGTACCTATTGAAGCTATATACACAACACAAACAGTCCCAGTCAATGAAGGAAACGAAACTGTTATACTAGACATGCCAAAAAGCTCCGTATTCCACCATTCTAACAGTTCACACACTATACAACCCCCATACAAAGCCCCGCTAGAGAGTCTTTGACACCACAAACAAGGCCAGTATTCAGAAACACTTAGCTCTCTCACCACCACTGCTTAAAAAAGGTCACAGAGACGATTAGCCAAGTTCTCAAGACTGTCTCCCTTCAGTAATGTAGAAATCTTATTAATCTATCACTAGAACCATAAGAACAACTTTAAAAACCTGTGTAACTTTTAGAGGATTTTTAAGGCAGTGCAGGTGCGGCGTGGATGTGTCTCAAAATACGATCCGAAGCTTGACATTAAGGTTTCCGATCTGATCTTGGGCACACACTACAAGCTGGATAACGAGGAGGACTGCCGGCAGAACATGTCTTCTGTGAAGGGATCGCTGGGAGAACTTAAAAATTCAGAAGTACAAGACAACAAGACTCGCTCTGATGGATAAACCTAGACTAAGTAACGGTAGTAGTAGTAGGATTAGTAGTAGTAGTAGTAGTAGTAGTAGTAGTAGTAGTAGTAGTAGTAGTAGTAGTAGTAGTAGTAGTAGTAGTAGTAGTAGTAGCAATTATAATAGCAGTAGTAGTAGAAACTGTAGTAGTAGTAGTAGAAGGAGGAGGAGGTAGAGGAGTAGTAGTGGTAGTAGCATTAGTAGTAATAGCAGTCGAATGAACCGGGTACATCCTACTCAAGACATCAATCAAGCAGTGCGCAGTCGTTAAATTACTAACATGTCCCATTTTTTTACCATACATTAGCGTAAAGTACCCAGACCCATTACTCACTCAGCTCCCCGTGGTACACTCGTAAATACATCACGTGTGGCCAGTTAGTTATTAAAGAAATCCCTCTCCCGTACTCCAGGCCGAACATTTGATGCAGTGAAGGATGTGGTAATGGATAGAACATGAGTGCCTGGTGTGGGGGTAGTGGTGGTGGTGGTGGTGGTGGCGGTGGTGACATGTTTGGGAATGGGGAAAGATTAGTATCGTGATGGTGTGGTGTTAATACGGTGTTGGAAATGATGATGTATGTGGTGAGGATTCTTGAAACACCTGTAATTACCTAGGGATGTCCTGACAGTAGTGCATTGTGGGTCCCTAAACAGAATACATGTGGTTCGCGACATGGAGGTCATCTGCCATACCACGCCCCGCCGACATCACCACCAACACATGCTTTTTGTGTTCATTGACCCTTAAACTCCCCATCCTGAAGGCCATTCGTATTACCAAATAAGACTAAAGAGGCTCACACATAATCTAGGTACTAGGATCTCCCAGCTGAGTGGGGCACCAAGCTGTCCTGCCCTGCTTGACTCCCCAGTCTTCACAGCATCCCAGAAACATTGTGACTACACGCAAAATAAACGCATCACCGACTCGCCGTGCCTGTTGGCGTGTTGGGAACAAGACTCAACCAAGACCTCAGCAGTTCTTATTCATCTTGACCACAAATACACGTTCGAGGAAGGAAGCACAGAATACATAATCGTTGCCTAAGGGAAGGAAATTTTCAAAAATGTTTAATTGCAACTTATTATTTTCCTTTGTACATTTTATTTTTCCTTCCGTGTATAATCGTTTGCGGCTGAGCAACGATTCTAATGTGTTTTTTTTTTTTTTCTGGGGGGGGAGGCTTCCACACTCTTGCTGTGTCCACTCCTGCTTACTCATGGTATTGCGAACTAGAAGAAGCAGTTGTAGATGTAGTAGTAGTAGTAACAGCAGTGGTGGTGGTAGTGGTGGTGGTGGTGGTAACAATAATTATACAGCAACTACAACAATAATAATAATAATAATAATAATAATAATAATAATAATAATAATAATAATAATAAAACTACTACCACTACTACTGATAATAATAGTTCCCTTGAAGAAGCAGATAGCGAAACTAGTCGGGAAAAAAAACTTACCTCGTCACTCTCGCTTTTCCTAACACCTCCTCCTTCCATTTGTCCAAAATGTCTCAACAACACTACTACTACTACTACTACTACTACTAATAATAATAATAATAATAATCACAACAACAAAAACAACAGCAGCAGTAGCAACAGCATACATACATACATACATACATACATGCAAATATACATACATACATACATACATACATACATACATACACACAACCACACGTGCACTGACGGACGGCCAGGACGAGGCAATCAGAATAAAGCATGAAGCAAAGGAGGAGGCGAAGGAAGCACAGAACCACAGTGAAATACCGATAAAGATGCAGGCAGGCTAACAACCCCCCCTCACACCCACCCACACACACACACACACACACACACACACACACACATACACACACACACACACAGCCTTCGCATTTATCACGTGCAAATATTAATCAAATGAATTATACCTTGCCGCCCACGTTCCCAGCGCCGCCACCTCCTGCGTGAGACTAGCGGCCCAACATCAATTACCGAGTGATTACCTGCGGAACACCTGGCTGAGCGCGGCACTGGCGAGGGTAATTAAGAACAGTAACTCAGGTGCCTGTCTCCCTCCCGCGCACCTCACCTGTCGCTGGTACACATGTGAATTCTACAATTTTTAGTCGTACCGTTTTCTTGCAGGAGGTTGAATGAGTTTGGCGTCTGCTCCGTGTGCTTCTTGTTTACGAGGTGTGCTGGTGTTATGCAGTGGCTGTAATTGTTGGGGTATTTACGTAAAGAGCTAAAAAAAATGTGCTAAGTTGAAACGTGGATTTATTTTGGCTGGTTTTGTGCCTTTCTCTCTCTCTCTCTCTCTCTCTCTCTCTCTCTCTCTCTCTCTCTCTCTCTCTCTCTCTCTCTCTCTCTCTCTCTCTCTCTCTCTCTCTCTGAAAAGAACAGGCTATCAAATCTATTGTCTTTGGGTAAAATTAGAATTACACAATGAAATAAAAGAGATAAAACGTGCAAATTATACTTCCAGGAACACGATTTTGATTTATTTTGCTTTCTTTTTTCCAGAGCATAATTCAATCTTACAATTTAACGCCGAGCTTGAATAGACTAATGAGCTGGAACTAATTGTTTTGAAGGCCCCTCATGGCCGACTTTGATGTACTGCTTTGTGTGTGTGTGTGTGTGTGTGTGTGTGTGTGTGTGTGTGTGTGTGTGTGTGTGTGTGTGTGTGTGTGTGTGTGTGTGTGTGTGTGTGTGTGTGTGTGTGTGTGTGTGTGTGTGTGTGTGTGTGTGTGTGTGTGTGTTAATATTTGAAAATTCTCTCTCTCTCTCTCTCTCTCTCTCTCTCTCTCTCTCTCTCTCCTCTCTCTCTCTCTCTCTCTCTCTCTCATCTCTCTTCTCTCTCTCTCTCTCTCTCTCGGTATTTAATATATTCACTAAACACACAGACTAACCATTTCATATTTACTCTTCAAGGCAAGCAGGTTAGGGCCGCGATTTCAGGAAATCAAAACAACTCAAACAAGGGAAGCCTTTACAAAAACAATTATATATATTATGCAGAAAATAATATACACTGCACATGAAGACAAAGGCTTCCTCCAGCACACGCAGTCAGAAATAGACCACTTGTTAAATTATTAAGCCGTAGAATGAAGAGTGAAGCGTCAAAGAGCTCGGTGTTCTGGCCAAGACTAAGCCAACATTTCCTCCCATCCAGTAAAGCAACAAGGAAGTCATTAAAGCTAACAAGAGGCAAAGTTTTCCACCAGAAGCAACTTTGCATACTTTTAGGACCCTGGACATTACGCCATTAGGGAAGAGCCTCACGCCAACACCTCCCAGCACGCAGTTCGCTCCTTGTCTGCACGCCTCGCTCACGCAACGCTTCGGTGTAAATTCTACTCAAGTACATTCCAGCTATCAAGATTTCTCCCTGAAAACTCCGCTCCAAAATAATAACGGCCTCATTATAAATTACCCAGGCATCACGTTTTATTTTATATATTGCACTGTTTGTCTAATGTTGCTTAACCTTCAGTGCGTGTCATAACATTCCCTGGGCTCGTGGAGGCAGACACACACACATACAAACACACCCATGCAGATACACTCGTAAACAAACATTCTCACTTACAACACACACACACACACACACACACACACACACACACACACACACACACACACACACACACAAGAGGATAAAGCTCTTAGTCTTCCATCCCTGTCTCTAGTCAACGTCGCAACTCCGTGCTTTACGTTATGCATCTATTCACATTTAAATGAACCTTAGAGCGTGAAAGACAAAACCTCCTATTTGTCCAGGCTTCAAATTCAGAGTCTCTAGGTTATGAATTAAGCATACTCTCCAATCCACTACATAACTAAACCTACTGTAGATTAAGTCAATGGAAACTAATACTAACGCCACTTAACCTAACCAAGCATAACCTAATTCGTCAGGAGTGGACATTAATCCTGAGACATTTTGTCTATGGGATAATTTGTTTTAAAAGTAGATTAGAGAAATTTATGGATCAGAATAATAGTTGAATATAGGTATGTATGATTTATAAAGGAGCTCCCACGTGTAATCCCACTAGTTTCTTGCCACTTCCTATGATGTGGTAATGCTTTTATACTCTTATGTTCTTATAGAAATTCACCAAAGAGAAACTGCGAGTCCTAGCACACAGCATAGCAAAGCAGCAACATCAGCAGCAGCACGACGCAGCGTAAACCCTTCCCTCACCTGACGAACCCTGAGAGGAGAAGTTGCAGGGAATCTTCATAATTTTATATAAAGAAGAGCCACCTGCAGTTTAGGGCGAAGTAAGAGAATGTTTTTAAAAATATCACGCGGGGATTTTAAACTCTCAGAAGCAGTAAACTGTTCCCGGATTATAAACTGCGGCGCTCTCTAAGTAATGCAACCAAACTTTGATCTCGTAAGCTATACAAGCACACTACACTTAGGTAATTATTTCTTGCCACGTGAACTTGAGGGATGTGGGGAAATACTACGTTTATTTTTGGGATGGGTTAGGTTAAGTTAAGTTGGATTATGTCAGGCCAGGTTAAGTTCAAATAGGCTTACTTGCTAATCTAACCGTAACCTAACATAACCTAACTTCATATATTATAAATCCAATCCAAAAATAAGGTTACATGAAAACCATTTACCTTAGATTAAGTAAGGTTATGTTAGCAAGGAATAGATTGAAGCTGAATTGCTAGCCCAACATAACATAACGTAATCTAACAAACTTCATCTCTCAACCCACTCAATAAATAGGCACCTTGGATGAATAATTCTCATATAATCTAGGGAAATGTGTTGCAGTAATCCTATGATATGATGAAAATACTAACTTGGCTTATTCATTGCTGGCATCAACACTACATGGGAAAGTAAATGTATGTAAATGTGGCGTTTCTAGCTACGTTAGATAACAATTTAGGTTTCGATAGTTTAGAATTGATTCAGTAACATAACGATTATACTCTCTCTCTCTCTCTCTCTCTCTCTCTCTCTCTCTCTCTCTCTCTCTCTCTCTCTCTCTCTCTCTCTCTCTCTCTCTCTCTCTTAATTAAACTGTAAACTATTACTCCTGAGCTGCTTTCGCTAAACTTTTAAACCGGAGCAATGATGAAAACGAAGAAGTTCATATTTGGGTTAAGACTTTTCTTCATCGTATGAGAAAATAAACAATGCTGGAATAAAACCATCGAGAGAGAGAGAGAGAGAGAGAGAGAGAGAGAGAGAGAGAGAGAGAGAGAGAGAGAGAGAGAGAGAGAGAGAGAGAGAGAGAGAATTTGCATTATGATCCCTAAAATTAGCCGACTGTCGGGAGATGGTAAAGATGCTGTGTTAAAATTATATATGTAATTTGTTTACATTTTTTTCACGCGCAAAGGAAAGACTGGCCAGAGACAATAAAGAAGCTAAAAGAACACACACAACAAAAAATAAAGAAAAGAAAAGGCTCGCTTGATTGCCAATTAAGTTCCCAAGGTGATTTTTTGTACTCGCCTCTCCTGAAACAGTCCAAGTCGAAGAAAAACAAAATAAGAACAACAAACAACAATATTGAATAATCCCAACACTCTATTTTTTTTCTTTCTTATAATTTCCTAGAGTGTTTTAATTAATCCTGACCACCACTACCACCATCACCACTACCAACAACAACAACAACAACAACAACAACAACAACAACAACAACAACGAAAAAAACTTCATTACCAGCACCAACACACAACACCACAAAGCAAAGGTAATTACAAACGTGGCGTGACACAAGGTTTTCACGCATGCCACACAATTATTTTCATTCTTGATCCCTAAACTTTCATCACCTCAAAGCTACACACACACACACACACACACACACACACACACAAAGTATTCAACATCTCTTAACACTTTTACGCTAACGCAGAATCCTATCCAGAGGGAGGAAAAGTGAGAGAGAGAGAGAGAGAGAGAGAGAGAGAGAGAGAGAGAGAGAGAGAGAGAGAGAGAGAGAGAGAGAGAGAGAGAGAATGATGAATACGTGCTTCCGTGACGCACACTACAGCCCATGTGACCCAAAGGCAATACAATCTGTCATTTAAGGCAGGTAATATATTTGTTTTTAGTGATACACGGGCCAGGTGGGTCAGACAGCAACCCCTGGACACTGCACACACCACCGTGAAGTGTGCAGTGTATGGTGCTCTGAAACCTTTAGCGAGGAGTGTAATACATGAAAAGTATTTCTCTATATGGACGTAGCTTCCCAAATAAACCATAAATACACATTCCTACATATAATATGGGATGTTTTGAAACCTTCAGTGAGAGGAATAGAATGCAGAAAATGAGTGACTGTAGCTCCCTATGCTTACTATCAATATATTTACAGATACAACATAAATTTAAATAATGACAAAAAATACGTCAATGCGGTGCGTCTACGATCTTCAAATACAGTTAGCAGTTTACCATCCCCCGTACAAGACTCACATAACTTACACTTGTACATTCACATAAATAAGAAAATACGCATACACCCATTACAGTTTGACAGTCCACAAAGTTAAATTAGCACAACTTTTAAAAAGGAACACTTCCAGCTACCATCACCACACTTCACGAATCATACATCACTACCTTCCAGTACACGGAATCACTACACTATAGGCCACATTTCTAGTCATTACACCGCCTTACGCCGCTAACAGGCTGTAGAGGAGATTAATAACATTTTGAAAGGCAGTGATAATTTAACAACGACTACGCATCATCAACAGCAAATAAGTGAAAAATCAGACTAATCATCTATGTGGCTCTTGAAAATAGTCGGGTTGAGATAATAGAGTTTAAGAATCCAGGACAACATGGAATCTCTTCTTACTCTCATTATTTAATCAAGCAGTAGGTAGACAACGAGCTGACATAACTCTACAGGTCACACCCTTGCCACTAATAATTGAGCAGCAGTCGTGGTAGCGTGTGACTGCGAGATGCCGGTGTGTCTTGAATTGATTATGAGCTGTAAGGAAGCGTGGGGAGTGATATAGGGGAGAGAGAGAGAGAGAGAGAGAGAGAGAGAGAGAGAGAGAGAGAGAGAGAGAGAGAGAGAGAGAGAGAGAGAGAGAGAGAGAGAGAGAATAACTCGTCTTCCCATTCCTCCTTCTCAACAGCCCTGTGATGCAAACCCTTTTATAACTTATTCAAAATAGTTACACCTCAATAATAAATCAGTCAAGAACCGAGTGAAAAATAAAACAAGTCCACATACACACGCACACGCACACACACACACACACACACACACACACACACACACACACACACACACAAAATCAATGACATCCATTAAAAGTTGAGAGAAGGACAAAGGCCTCTCAACTTTCTCTCCTCATCTGCCTGCTGCTGCTGCTGCTGTTGCTGCTGCTGCTCCTGCTTCGTCTCTTCCAGTGCGAGCCGAAAAAAAAAAATGTCCGATACCACCACTCTTTTTCAGTCCCGCGTATTGGTTTAGTTTTTTTTTTTCTCTCTCTCTCTCTCTCTCTCTCTCTCCTTTTTATTCCATCGTTTGGTTTGTCATTTCATCAACTGGTCACGTAATGATGTGTAAGTTAAACGACTTGTACGCAAATCCAGGAATCCTCTTACCCTTTGCCCTTTTACTGCTGTGCTCTTTACATGACTGTTTGCCGTCTTATTGTCTCCTTTTATTATCCTGTGTTACTGCAGCTCCCCTTTACAAATCCATATAATGCGCTCTTCCTCACGCTCCGAGTTATGTCAGGTGTTACTCTTTTCATGCCTTTCCTGAGAGTTCCTAAGTTCACTTCCTAAGACTTTTGAAAGGGTCTAACTTGAGAGAGAGAGAGAGAGAGAGAGAGAGAGAGAGAGAGAGAGAGAGAGAGAGAGAGAGAGAGAGAGAGAGAGAGAGAGAGAGAGAGAGAGAGACTAAGCCCCAACGAGGCATCTTTTAAAACAGCCATTATTTCATGCATTCCTTTTACGTCTCATTATTTTTTTTTTTCCTTTTGTTTCGCTTTACGTAAATAACGACCGAAAAAAAAATTGTTTCGCAACAGCTCCGGCGATGGAAGGACTTCGGAGTGTGCCTGATGCTGGAACTGTCTGTCTGTCTGGCGAAGTTTTGCGTCATGAAGGCAACGAGCGAGTGGCGAGCAGAGTTGTGTCGCAAGTCAAGTCGACAGACATCATCAAAGAGCGAGAAAAATCTGAAACTTGAGAACTGGAATCGGAGTGAAAGTGAGACGCGGTGGGGTGTGTGTGTATAAGGGGGGGGGTTTGGGAGAGGAATACAATCAGCACTAAGAGAGAAAAAATAAAAGACAAACTAACATATAAGAGGACTAGGATAATTGAAGCAGAAGACAACCAGAGGCTAAAAAGAAAGAGGAACAGAGTGAGTCAAGAAAAAAATAAAAGACTGGAGTTAACATATATGAGGACCAGGGACAGTGAAGAAAGGACAAACGGAAAATGAAGGCAAGAAGGAATGGAGATAGTTTAGTGAAGAAAGGGAAGTGATATTAAGTAACTGAGAAGCAAAGTCCGGAAAAGAAGGACAAGAGATATTCAAATAAAGAATGATCAGAGATGGACAAGTAAAAAAGAACAAGAATCAAAAAGACAACCAGAAAAATAAAGTAAAGGAGATAATCAAGTACAAGAGAATCAAATAATAAGAAAATAGGAACACAAGGGAACCTACAAAAAAGCCAGTAGGCCCACATGTGGCACTCCTTGTAAGAGAAAGAACACACTCGTTCTTTACAAGCACTTCCGCATCGTAAAATCAACTTCAAGGGACAAAATAACACTGGGTCCCTCTTCTTATGTACCTTTATTCCTTGAGTGAAACGGGACATAAAGTCTTATCCAACTAACTTTATTCAACGGAGGAGCTCTCAACATTTCAACCTGGTATAAAGGCAGGAATTTACAAGAACGGCGAGAATCTGAAGCGAAAGTCTAACACAAGGCACGAGGTACAGATGAAGCCGCTGTGTTTCTGGCAGGTTGTCAAGCACAGACAAAACAAAGGAAGAAGACTCCGACAAATCGAGATCAAAGTGTTGACAAAGAGGAGCGGAGGGAAAGAGAAGTGAGGAGAGAGTTTAGTGAAGTGGAGGAGTTAAATCTAGCTGAGGGATTAAGAAGGCAGAGAGAAAAGTGAGGAAAGGAGAGGAGGCAATGCAACGAGGGAAGAACGTAAAAAGGTCGAGAAAATCATCGCAATTAATACCTGACAAAGCAAAGTTAGAATGGCAGGAGGGAAGAGAAAAGAAAGGTAACAATATATTGGTAAGATATTTCGTGCTGAAGAAAGAAATACAGGTACCAAGTGCGTGATGTGATAAAGAAGGATAAGGCAACAAAAATGAGGCTGACGAAGAATAACAGGAAAACATTCATTGCATACTACGAAAAAACAAAAGCCACAGGAAGATTACGAGGGAAAGCTAAACATATTCTGTAAATAAGTGCACACGGAACAGAGTATAAGTACCTGAGCATTTCCGTAATAAGTATCACAACTTCTTCACATTAACGCCCTCATCTGAGAGGCTTCGATAGCAATCACATTTCAATTCCAGGTTTATCCAGTGCGATCCTCTTTCCCGTAATCCTCTTGACTATCATATAATTCCTGAAGCATGGACTGCTCGGGGGTGGCAAAAACTATAACCTGAATGTATTAATATAAACAAGACCTGGTTATACTGATCACCATTAAGCCAACTCCTGGCCGGGCGCACTGAAGCACACGAAGGTATGAATAGTTTGCGGTCCTTTCAACGCATCAAGCCTTTAATACATAACAGGAATCCAAATCCACATCACATCATGAACAAGGGCCGTAAGGAACTCTTGGTCGGGCTCACTTTCAACGCATCGCTCCTTTAATAAACAGGAATCGAAAACTACGTACCTTCATAAACAAGGGCCGTGAGTGACTGCCGCCTCCGCCTCACTTAGGACTGCGGATTTAGGAGCAAGGAGAGCCGGCAGCCGCGCCCCTCCAGCTCCCCGTTATGGGTTCCGCTGGTGGGCGCAGGCCGCTAAATTAAGTAACCGCCGCAGCTGGAATGAACGCCCGCGGGGGATGGGAGACGGGGAATAGCGGCCCCAAAGCTTCATGCAAATAAGAGGAAGGAGACCAACCGCAGGAAAATTAGTGGGTAATTTGCTTGGTTTATGGGAAAAGGAGTCCATGGCTGCCCCTCCACTTGTTTGTTCCTTACGTTCTCCCTCCCCCTGCCCCTCTCCCCCACCCTCCCGCTTCCCACTCTTTCCTCTCGCACGCAGCTGTCACACGCCAAGCGACATGATGAGAGTAAGTACGCACACTGGCGTTTGGGAAGAGTTTCGTGCACTATTTTGTTGTTATCTTTAAGGTAAATTGAGCAGGAAGAGGTTGTATTTTCATCATAATTTTGGACATTATTTTTGTTATCATCATTATCATTACTACTGCTACTACTACTTCTACTACTACTACTACTACCGCTGCTGCTGCTGCTGCTGCTGTTGCTGCTGCTGCATGTGCTGCTGCTGCTGCCACTACTACTACTACTGCTACTGCCACAACTACTATTATGTTCAGATAAATAGTCAGTCGGCCAGGCAAAATTGTTCCTGATTAGAGAAAACTGAGGCACCATGCACTTTCCTTTGTGTCGCAAGAAATACTTCGAAAATGGCATCAGCTCATCCTCTTACGATGACAAGCAATGTTTAGGTTCTGCATGCTTTAAAATGCCCGACAAAAACAAAAACAAAATAAATATAAGGTAAACATATCAATCAATATACAAGTAACTCAAGAGTTTTACTGGAGAACGTGTATGTGTGTGTGTGTATATATATATATATATATATATATATATATATATATATATATATATATATATATATATATATATATATATATATATATATATATATATAGTTAGTTAGTGAGGACGAATGTAACATTTATACAGCTTCCACCTTCCTAGCGTTGGCAAAGGCAACCTTGCAGCTGTCGTCCTTATTTTTCCTTCTTCTGTAGGTCATCCAATTGAACTCAGAATGCAATCCTCTTACAATAATTCTGCTTCCACTGAATTTCTGAAATTTAACTTTGGACTATTGCGAAGAAGAAAACGGACCACTTGCAGACTTCATTGCAAACAGTTTCTCGATGCTGATGCTCAACACTCTTCCCTCCTGTTTAGTGAAATTACTGTTTCTGATCTATTACTTATTACAGCTGTTATAGTTATGTATTACTTTTCTAACTAGAGGACATACCTTAAAAGCCTTTTACAGATGGAGACACACACACACACACACACACACACACACACACACACACACACACACACAAGTGCACTGCCGCATGTAGACAAGGGTGGGATCAATGCGCAGGGCGTGTTGATGGGTGTAAACAACGCCACACTTGCCCAACGAGTCAGCCGATACATCATCTCCTCGCCGCTGTGTTATGCTTCTCACGAGTTCTGAAGAATTCTCTTGTTGATTTTGAGCGTGCGACTTGTGATGCACACTGGGGCACTGGGTCATTATTACTAGGACACCACAAGTTACCGCAAGTGTCCATTTACTCACCAGCTCTGAGAGTGGTGGTAATTCCTCTGGAGTTGTAAAGAGACCCTGAAATGTGACCTGCAATACTATACACTCTATTGACACTGATATTCAACACCATGCTCTGTGTAATAGTATACGAATGTTTTTTTCTTTCTTTATTTTAAACAACAAAGTCATTGAGTATTACTTGTGCTAACGTACGAGTAGCAATAAGGACCGCCAAAGTGAGGCACACTACGTTAAGTAGGATAAATTTTTGATATCACTGTTTTACTACTTGAATCCTTTCGCTTTTTTCGTCGGGAGGAGAGGCCATCCATCTTCCTCACCCTACCATGCGTCACTCCACATCCTCCTTAACAACCCCTCAATCTGTCTTGGGATCCCTACGGGTCGCTCTTCCTCATGGCTCTTCTTCTATATTCTCCCTCCCTCACATCAATGCTTGACATTTTTTTTTTTTATCCTTTGTTACTCATTTCTTTGCCAGACTTTGCTCTATGAAGTGTTTCTCACAACAATTCAAAAAAGTCAATTTAATATTTCCTTGATGAGTTCCAAGGAGTGGTAAGAACGCATCGCCAGACCCATTGTACGCAGCACATCTTGTTTTATCGCTCAGTGGCGTTATGATCGCCTCACCTCACACCACCCCACCACTGAAACACACAATGTGGTGTTGCATTTCCGGGGCTTTTTGAGCGCAACTTTGTATTATTACGCCGCTTATACCAGCTGGGGGAATGATGGAAAAAATATGAACGCCCTGACAGATAACATTATTTGCACCAACACCTGAATTCACCTTAAAGACACGGCTGCGGGAATGACGAAAAATGATGAATACCTTTAGAAGATAACATTATTGTCTCCTCTCCTCATCAAGTAACAAAGTGAAAGGAAATTAAATCCATTCTCAAAACACTGGACTTGCTCTTCATGCGAGGAGACTTACACGTAAAAAAAATAGACGAAGGGAAACTAGTGAAGCCTTGCAAGTCGTTCCCTCAACGCTAAGGGCTCACGTGTTGAGGGAGCGGCAGCAGTTCTTAACGCTGATTGGTGGAGCTTCATGCCATCATCCGGCAGACCGTGAACCATAAATACACAAAGAGAGAGAGAGAGAGAGAGAGAGAGAGAGAGAGAGAGAGAGAGAGAGAGAGAGAGAGAGAGAGAATCGAAATATATGATAATAACAACAACAACAACAACAACAACAACAACAACAACAACAACAACAACAACCACCGCCATCAACAAACACCAAAAATAACAACAACACTTGAGCGAGGAAATGAAAACACAAGACCATAAGAGCAACAAGACTCACAACCCTCCACGATGGACTTAATAAGTGTTGATCCCCTCTCTCCCTCTCGCTCCTCCCCTCAGCCGGCCCTTGGTGTTCCCGTGCTGTCTGGTAAACACTTCCACCGCCCCTTTATGCTCACGCGGATTACATCATTACTCTGAGTGGTCTTGAGGATTAATTACTTACTGCCTTCTGTACTTATCGTATCTGATCTTTACACCAAAATTTCACTGCAGTCAACATCGTTTTGATATATCTTGCGGACGGATAGATGAAAGCAGGCAGTCAGACAGACACGAACAGAGATAGACAGTCGGGTCGAAAATGAATTACTAACACTGGCTTATTCTGTAGTTACTGTATCTCATCTTTATGCCAAAATTTCTGTTGACATTATTTTGAGATTTCTCGCGGACTGGTAAGCAAAAGCAGATAGAGATGAGAACAAAGACTGGCAGACTGAGAGATACACACAAGAGCATATAGACAGACAAACAGATGCACACAGAAACACAGATAGACAGACGAACAGATACATACAAAAATAGTGAGAGAGATCGACAAACAGCCGCTGAGACAAACAGACAGATATATACAAGAGCAGAGAGATGGAAAGACAGATAATAACAGAGACATACTGACAGGCAAACAGACAAATAAATGATCTCCGTCAGTCACTGTTTGGTTGGTATTCATGAAAACAGCAATACAAAAAACAATACGACATGAGGTTTGAAATTCCTACTAAACAATTAACCAAATGCACAAGTAAATAAACAAAATACAAGACAGTGAGTTTCCAGCCCCGCTATACGAACATACACACACACACAGTGAGGCTCGTATTGTCCTTTGATGTTTATTAATAGAAAACACACACGCTAGGAAAAAGACGGTGGAGAACGCTGGCATGCCACACTGGGAAACATCGAGCACGCATTTCACCAAGAGGAATAATGGAAAACGAAGACCAAAAAATGTGGGTCCTAGTGAGCCAAACAAAATAATTCACACGCCCAGAATGGCCACCGCGGTAAGGCAACAGTGAAGGCTGGTGGCGGAGTAAATTGTAATTATCAACGAGGCAGTGACAGTGGATCCTATATTATTTAAAATCTGGAGCTTTATTTTTCAATGGGCTTTAGTAAAATTATATTGGTGTTTCTAGTGTTAGTTTAACAAGGCTTCTGCGTCAGGAATGCGAGAAACCAATTTAAAACTGCTTGTGTGCCATTTAAGATTTGAAGATTATCTGTACGACTCTAGTGGTAGTTTGTCAAATATTCGACACCATGAACACGAGAAACGCATTTACATTTAACAATCTGTAATAAATTTTATGTGAATACGAAAATACCTATGAAAATCCGAATAATCATCTAAGTGTGTTAAGATTTTTAAGTGAGTTTGTATCACCATAATAATAGTTTAACAAGGATTCTGCATCATGAATACGAGAATTACATGTGGAAACACAATTAATCACCTATGTAGCCTTTGAAAACAATCCTTATGAGAGGCTAAAGCATTCAAGAATACCTAGCTCGGGTGAATATAAATGCAGGAGGGAAATACGAGAGGACTAAAAAGGAATTAACTGCAAACGGGGATGGAAAAGTTGTGGCGAGGTGAATAAATTACACGGTGACAGCAGCCTTTGTGACGCCGTGCTCTTGTCTTTTCTTCTGCGGGAGGGATGCATTGTTGTGCGGATGCTGGGCTGACTGTTTTGCTGTCTGGAGCACGGTGGTGGTGGTGGTGGTGGTGGTAGTGGTGGTCATGGAGATGTAAATGATGATGATGATAATGATGAAACTGTGACACCAATAATCGACATGAAAAACGACGAGAACAACCACGACGACCACACTGATGATGATGATGATGAAAATGACAATGATGATGATATGATGATGATGATGATGATGAAAATAGCCCTGATCATGATTTTGATAATGATAATGATAATAACTGCAACAACAACAACAACAACAACAACAACAACAACAACAACAACAATGATAAAGCTAATGATGATAACGCTCCACCCTTTATCCCTGTGCCTCATATCACCACAGAACACATTTTCCCATACCTGTTGATGTCCACGTATCGTCTCTCTTTATTCACCCCTCCCCTCCACCCTGCTCCCTCCTCCTCCCCTTGCGCTCCTTCCTACACCCTTCCCCCCTGCAGGTCACTCTCTCTCCCGTCCTTCCATACCGCTCATTACGAGGCATCGGGTGATTGATGGTGATGACGCTGCAGGGTGTTGTAATAACTCCTGATCCTCATTAGCATCATATTAATCATGATTTTGCTCTGTTCCTCCACCACTCCGGCAGCCCGACCAGCGCCGCCAGACTCCTGCGCCGAGTATCGATAATTATTAATTGAAATGTGATAAAGGCATGTAATGTAATAATTCACGGTGTTCGCGCGCGCATACACACACACACACACACACACACACACACACAGGCTCTTGGTCTCTATATCAATAACATCTCCAGCATGGTACAGTGAAGGCCACATTTACCAACCGGGTACAAGCAACCGCTCAAGAAGAATAGGGCGAAAAGAAAAGTAGAAGAGAAAGAAAAGGAAGAAAAAAAGCAAACAAGGAAAGAAAATAAAGAAAAAGGAAAAGAAACGAAAGGAAAGAAAGAAAAGAAGGAAGGAATGGATAAATGTAAACCACTAGACAATTCCGGTATCACGACTAGAACCAGACGGAGATTCATTCCCATTCCTCCACAACCCTTGAACGACCAACACACCACATCCCGGTACACCACAGCGGCCTCCAGGACAACTACACATGTTACCTTCGAAGCCAAACAGTCAATTCCACGCGTCTCCTCTCGTGAAATAAACAGAACAAGTGGCTGGAAACACACCAGTCAGCTGCTGCCTTCAAGACCCGTGATGGAGAGTTACCTTGAGCGGAGCATCTCATGACTAATTCAAGTCATGCACGGCAGCAGGGTCACTTCACCGCAGACTGAAGAGAAAAGGCGAGATGTAGTCTGACCCACGAACAGCAGGTGGTCAGTGGGGACGTCGACAAATGTCCCTCAGTGAGTACTTGTTGGCTTACAATACATATAGAGGTATCTTGAGCCAGGGTGAGGAGGGAGGGAGTGGTCCTAGCGTTGAAGGATAGGAGGATGTTAGGGTAAAGTACACAGGTCCCTGAGTGAGCACTTGTTCGCTTGTAAAATATAGAGCACTAGAGGCAGAGGACCCTAGAAGTGGGGACAGACCGGGAGATGTTAAGATGAAGATGGAATGAGAGGCAAGGGGAAGGACTGGAAGAGGGGACGACGGATCTGCCTGAAAGAAAAGGAAGTGACATGAGGAAGGCAAGGCAAGGAAGGAGCTGGAAAGGTTAGGGTGAAGATGCAATGAACAGGGACTGGAATGCAAAGTGAGGTAGGTATGGAAAAATAAAGACAAAGTAAGGTGAGAAAAGCAGGAGAGGATAAGAATAGAGAGCAAGGCGCAAGATGAAGCATGACTGGGTAAGCTAAGAACACCACTGAAGCGCGCACAAAGGAACACAAACAAGGAAAAAACACTAGCAGACATGTTACTTGCAAAGCTGTTTGGCATAAGTTACTTTATCTAATCTAGAGTGAAAATATTAAAGTATTGTATTTGCCTTTAAATGTTTAACCCTTCGCTCTATGTTAATATTTATTCATATCATCATGTTTTCTTTCTTTCTTTTTATTTTATTTATTTATTTATGTATTTATTTATTTTATTATTATTATTATTTTTTTTTTTTATAATCCAAGTCCCTGCGTCTCACCTCCCTTTCTCACCTGCCCACCTCTCCCTTCCTACTTTTGTTGCTCGCCACACCACTTTCCTCGTGGCTTATTTCTCCCCTCCTCTCTCTCTCTCTCTCTTGTCTCCCTCCCTGCAGTTGGTACACATCCCGCCTCCTTCCTTCCTCTTTCACTCCTCAGTCTGACAGTTATTCCCTTGCGTATTTTTTCACCCTGTCTGTTGTTGTCCTTCTCCCTTACGTCCTCCCTTCCCCCTCAATCCCAAACCACTTGTTGTTTTTCCTTCCCTTGCTTCCTCCATTCTCCCTCCGTTTCCCCGCAAATGTTTGTTGTTTTCCCTCTTGCAACTATCCTAGCATCCTTCCTTCCCTTCCATGCCTTTCCTGCTCTGCCAGTAACACGACCTTCCATACACGGCCTTTTAACACCTGACAGAGGAAATCTTTATTATTCTTACCTAAATGCGTCGATTATTTTTTTATAATTCTGCCGCAGCATTCAGCACTGAGAGACCCAACACTGGCAATCTTCCGTGGAGTGGTGGCACTAACCTCCAAGGACACACTTCGATATAAAACCCTTTAATTGTCTCGTAATTATCTCCGCCATCGATGTCATCTGCACTGCACCACACGCATGGAACCTTCTCTGTTCCAGGAATGTCCGGCGCTTATCGTCCTCCGGTTCCGCGCGTGGAAATTTTGTCACGTATAACATATTTTTGCTTTACCGGTCAAGTGTGAAGGTTGCCGCCGTCACCGCCGGCCGTGTTTCAGTTCAGCCGAGACAAGAGGATTTTAGAGTTTTTTTTATTTTATTTTCCGCAAGGGGGAGTGGCGTTTCGCTGGTCAGTTTGAGTTCAAGAATTCCACATGTCAAAAGTAATGTCACGGCACACACACACACACACACACTCATACAAACTTTACCCACGAAATATCAGACACACGAACTTTGCACCACACACACACACACACACACACACACACACACACACATCCACACATTACACATGTCAACGCCACCTAACACACCACCGCGCGTCTGACACTCTTATTCGCGCCGCCAGAGGGATTCCAGACTCAGAGCTTGGTTATCTTCTTTCGAAAGCAAAAACAGGAAACGACATGTCAATCTCCTTTCCCTTGCACCGCGTAAAACTGCACGAAGCGGCTCAGTCTTTAAGCAGAGAGAGGGAATGAAGAAGAAAACAGTTACTATCCAATACAAAGCGTTAATATCTGTAAGTAAATAGAGACTCTTTACCTTAGAATACTTATGAACGCAAATACCAAACACAAAAAAAAGAGATTAAGAAACTAAAGGATGATATAAGACAGACGGACATGAAAACTAACAGACAGACAGACAGACAGACAGACAGACAGAACCTCACCTGCAGTCCACCTGGCCACTCGCTTCGTTAGCCTCCAGGTGAATGCTAACAAATTAATGGTACCACTGTAATTTTTACGAACCCCACCCTACCTCATGCATAAATGACTCTCTCTCTCTCTCTCTCTCTCTCTCTCTCTCTCTCTCTCTCTCTCTCTCTCTCTCTCTCTCTCTCTCTCTCTCTCTCTCTCTCTCGACAAATGTATGTAAGCTCCATTATCTTTGGGGTTATAGTAATTAAACCTGCAATTTGACGAAATCCTGTTTGCGAATGACTGATGACTCTATATGGAAGCAGAGGAGAGAGCGAAGAGGAAACAGCACGAGAGGGAAAATTAATGAAGGGAAGAAAGATGGATAGATCAATGGATGGCAAGAGGAATGGAGATATGAGAAGGAGGATAAGGATGAGGAAGATAAAGGAAGGAAAGGCAAATGAAGGGAGGTGAGAGAAAAGGAGAGAGGTAGGGTGAATGCTAAAGATGAGAGAGAGAGAGAGAGAGAGAGAGAGAGAGAGAGAGAGAGAGGAGAGAGAGAGAGAGAGAGAGAGAGAGAGAGAGAGAGAGAGAGAGAGAGAGAGAGAGAGAGAGAGAGAGAGAGAGAGAGAGAGAATAGAGAGGAAGGACCGAAGGGCAAACACAATAAAGAATTAAGAAATATGAGAAAGTCTTTGTGGAAAAAGGATTTAGTTTCCTCTGTTCCTGAGCAAAAGTGAGATGAAATTAAATTCACGTCAAGCGAAAAATGAAAAAAAAAAGTAAACAACAGATGGAAATATTCAATAGCAATAATTCCTGTGGTTATCAATATTAATACAGACACATAAAGATCAAAAAGCCGCTTCAGTTAATAGAGAATACAAAGTAATCTCATCCACTTCCAATGAAAGTGTCAATGTATCCACTAATAAACTCTCTCTCTCTCTCTCTCTCTCTCTCTCTCTCTCTCTCTCTCTCTCTCTCTCTCTCTCTCTCTCTCTCTCTCTCTCTCTCATTTTTTCTATATCATCGTTGTTTTTCTTTTCTTTATACATCTTTCTCTTTTCTTTTCTATGTGTTTTCTTAACCTATAGTCTCTCTCTCTCTCTCTCTCTCTCTCTCTCTCTCTCTCTCTCTCTCTCTCTCTCTCTCTCTCTCTCTCTCTCTCTCTTTCTCTGACCTGCTGCGCGTGTGTGTGTGTGTGTGTGTGTGCGCGCGCGCGAGTGTGCAAGCGTTCGGTTCAAAGAAAACTTATCTATCCATTGTTTAAGACTTTCCAGCAAGCCAGCCACGTGGCGGAAGTGAAGACAGTGTCGTCTGGTCTAATTTTGGCTTGTGTCTGCCAGTGTCTTATGGGAGAGTGAGGAAAATGCAATATTTCTTCTCGTGGCAAAATAATATCTTGCGACCAGCGAGTCTACGAGTATGTATGCATTTATCTTCTTTTCATTCATTTGTTTGTTCATATACGTATTTATATACCTGTGTGTCAGTGTATTGAGAGAGAGAGAGAGAGAGAGAGAGAGAGAGAGAGAGAGAGAGAGAGAGAGAGAGAGAGAGAGAGAGAGAGAGAGAGAACTGAATTTTTCAATACAAATTTCAAAGCACTCCTCAGTCATCTATTAGAGTGTACCTATAAATCTGAAGAAAGAAAAAATAGAACTGAGCAGAAAAAGACACACATCTGCATCGCTCCCCAAAAAAGAACAGATAAAAATAAAAAGAAGGGAGACTTCGTTGTGTTCATCTGTACCACAATAGACATGTGGAAAAGTGAAAATGTTGGTCTTTCTGTTTTGTTTTCTCTCCTTCCGTCAGTTTATATTACACAGTGACCTGCAGCACCTTCCCGCAACGTCAATATTCTCATTCTTTCCTCTCTCTCTCTCTCTCTCTCTCTCTCTCTCTCTCTCTCTCTCTCTCTCTCTCTCTCTCTCTCTCTCTCTCTTCTGCAGCAAAATTCACCGCTGGACAGCTTGCGGCATGCCTGTCCTCGAGCGGCCGATTGGTGGAGGCGTGAGGGTGAGTGGTCTTGGTCGCCGCCGCTGGGTGTGTTTTTCATTCCTGTATTGTGATGTGTTCTCACTCTGACAGGTAACGAGAGCACTTTATTTTTACGTGTTGAAGACTGGACAAGGGTAAACAAAAATAATTTAAGGAAATCTCTTTTAATTGAGGGTTTCTGACTCAAAGAAAGAGTTAAAACAAGTTGGTCAGACTTATTTGATATTCCTCTTTCGAAGCAGTTCAAGTCGTAGGAAGGAGGAAAAGCAAAAATAGGTAAGACGTTCCAAAGTTTACCACACTTGTTACTTTCGTTGAGCAACTCTGGACAGCTTTACTCAACGAAAATAAAAAAAAAAAGCTATATCCAGTGAAAAGTTCTTAATTAGTTGATTGTTTTTCTTTTGCTGTTAGTCTTGTATTTCAAAATCATACCCTAACCAAACAAAAAGTATGACACTGAAGAAATTAAGTAATGAGTTAAAATTTTACCTTTCTTCTTCAATCATGAGCGCCTGGAAAGTGGATGTATTAGTGCAGGAAAATAGAGATAAAACTAACACTCCAGCTTTGTGAAATACTGAACGAATTTGATTACACATACAAATACCCTTCATCTGTATTCAAGGATACATGACACGGCGGTAGATTAATCAGTTCTGAGGCGGTCTCAGTACCGGTGATGAATGAAATGGTTTCCTGTCCTGGACGTGAGCGGGAGCAGGTAGCGAGCACACGGCGTCACAGTCCCCCTCCCCTCCCTGCCCTTCCCTTCCCTCCCCCTCCCTGACCTCAGCAACACACGGAGTGAAATGACGGGACGCTGTAAATCTGAAACCCTCACAAAATCGGACACGACCCGCACCGCTAGCATGACACAACGACAGGACGATAAACGGCGGCAGAATATTGCATGACGAGTAAAAGTCAACTTCGTACACATGTTGCACTTCAGGTGGTGAGCGATCGCCCTCCTCGGTGACACGCTAATTGATCCGAGCACGTTAGTCGACGCTGATTTACTCCCATCAAGAATCGTCCCGGCAGAAGTGAAGCACTCCCTCGCCGCTGTTCGGGAGGAAATGTTTATATCTAGTGATGCGAGATGATCGTCAGGAGAGAGACATTTTTTAGTGTGATGTCACTGCGGGATCAAATAAACTGCGATAAGTGTTTGCTGCGTTCTCTGAGTGCAAATTGTCATTAAAAAAAGTAAAATGGCTGACGAAAACGTTAATAAAATTTGATATGTAGGTAAAGATGTATAGATAATTGCTTATTACGTTCCGTGAATTAGTGTTTTGATTAAGAACGACGAAATGTCTCATGAGGAATATAAAGGATGTGGTGTAGGGAAAGACATGCGTATAGATAAATAAACAATGGACAATATAGATAAATAGGAAGGTAGATAGATAGCCTGAGATAGAGATACAAACAAGACATACACACACACACACACACACACACACACACCATTAATCAAGAAGGATACATGTGCCGGTACAGACACACATCGAAGCGGAGGGATGTGACAACAATGCCAATAAGGAAGCGAAGCAAGACACACTGCGTAGAGGAGAGACCGGTGATGCTCCCCCGTATAGGTGAATCCTTCCTGGAAATTCGAGACGCCATGTTTGCCTGTACGTAGTAAAAGATTTGCAGCCATCACGCGAATGACGGAAAAATACAAAAATATACAAGAGGATAATTAGAAACAAGCCAGAAGTGGAAACAAAAACATAAAAGAGCAAACTAATATTTCCGCAAAAGTTGAGGCAAACACAATTACCGCAAAATTATTATTATCCAAACAGAAGATACCAGGAAAAAAAAATATGCATGCAAAATATATGAGATGAAAAGACATACGAGAAACAAAGAAACCACATAAAACAGAAGAAGAACCAAACACAAAGAAAAAAAAACTGCAAAATGAATAAGAAACACTGACACAGAAACAAGTATACAAAGAAAAGCATTCATTACGCACTTGAAGGAGACAAAAAACATAACAAACATGCAAAAAAAAAAGTATATAAAACAGTACGAAAATGAAGACAGGGAAGAAAACACACAGACAACGTAAAAAATCAAGGTGTGACGCCAAAGGACAAATAACAAACAAGAAGGTGCAGTTATTCATTATCAGGCTAGGAGGAAAAGAGAGTTGGAAGAGGATGGAAAGGGGAAGGAGGTTCATTTAAGGAGGTTCATTTAAGGAGGAGCAGCGCAGCAGGGGAAGATGTTTAGCACCGGGAAGGGAAAAGCCTTTTATTGGTGATGGAACAACCTGCCAGGGAACTTTAAGGAGAGGGAGAGGAAGAGAACGTCTGAAGAACAAGGAGAAGGAAGAATAAGAGAGAATATTAGCAGACCCTTGACTTTGTATGTATGTATGTATGTATGTGTGGGTGTGTGTGTGGGTGTGTGTGTGTATTCGTTTGCGTGCATGCGGATTCGTGTGGATACGTGAGCAGCCCAATGTGCGTGTGTGCGTGAGGACGCGTGCCGGTGCAAACGGCAGGCACTAACAGCAATGACCCCAACACACACGCGGTAATCGACATCAATTAATGAAATGCCTGGCGTTGTTTACAGAGCGCCAGGTGGGGCCTGCTGCCGCCTTAATGCGGCGGCCGCGGCCTGTGGACACGAGGCATTATGACGCTCGTTATATACCAAGCCTCCACGCCACCCAGCCTCCTCAAACACATACATTTCCTCCTCTCTAATTACTCCTGGCCGCACTTTTCCCAGACACACGCATGTGCTTCACTTTGGGAGGGAAATGTTCGTGCATGTGAGAAAGAATGTAAATTCATGGGTATATCCGGTATAAAACCTCCTACTCTTTTCGCAAGTCGTGGCACGATGAATGATTCCTTCGCCTCCTTCAAGGATCTAGAAAAGAAAAAAACATTCAGTGTTTCTCTGCAAGCCTCCATTGGTGGCAATGTGTCAGTCAGCTTGTCGCGTCGTGTGACATCGGTAAAAGGTCAAAGTTTCTGTTTGGTAAATCAAAATAAACGGCGCAGTGAAGATAAATATGTAATCACACCGAGGCATGAGGATCAATAGTTCACACGAGACGGTTGTTTGAAGGCCAGCAGGAAATCTCTGGGAAAAGTTTATCTGCATACTAGGAGGGAGCATATAGCGAAGCCAACAGTGTAGTAATATTGGGCGAGGAGACGGGTCGGAACGAGGTGGGTGGATGGCTATTAAATGGATCAGAGAGCCATGCAGGATGGGCCGGCGGGGTGCAGCAGCAGCGAGGGCGGCGCAGGACACTGGAATTAGAAACCCCAGCAGGAGGGCGCACGGACCCCCACCTTGTTTATGGCATTATGAACACTACAGCGCGGCAGGTAATGACACTTAGACCAGAAGAATTACACATACTGATGATATTGTTATTGCGTGGGGTGCAGGGAGCATTTAGAGAGCCGGGGAGAAAAATAAGAGCGAAGCAGGGAC
>NC_087162.1:27560447-27607947 GCF_035594125.1 Scylla paramamosain | reverse complement strand
GGTGATGGTGGTCGTTGTGGTGGTGTTGAATGGTGATTATAGTGGGGAGAAGGACAGTGGTGGTGGTGGTGGTGGTGGTGAATGGTGGTAGTGTCTAATTGGTAGCGATAAAAGTAGTAGTAGTAGTAGTAGTAGTAGTAGTAGTAGTAGTAGTAGTAGTAGTAGTAGTGATGGTGCTGGTTGTCGAGAAAGAGTGGGAGGTGGTAGTGGTGATGATGGTCGTGGTCCTGTCGCTATTTACTTTCTCAAATTAAATCATTTCATCGCAGCATCGGCGGTGATAAATATTTCTTTTTTTTTTCCCTGGGCTGACATTGGTATTTACACGAAAAGTTTACAGGGTCCAAATTCATAAAATCGCGCGGGGTGGGAATAACGATCAAATTTATATATTAAAATATCGCCAAAGGTTCCGCGGAAATTAATCGACTCATTACGTAAATTAGATAGATTATCCTCTGTGACAAAAGCTTATTCCGCGCTTTTTTGTAAATCACTCATAGGGAAAAAACAAGAAATGAATGCGTCGTACAGAAGAAAGGAAATGTAATGATGAAAAAAAAAATTATGAAAAATAATGAAGAAAGAAGAGTAATTGAAAAAAAGAAAAAAAGAAAAAAAGAATGAAAAAATAATGAAGAATAATGAAGAAAGGAAGTGTGATGATGAAAAAAATATGAAAAATAATGATGAAAAAATGTTAAAAGAAGTAAACATGAATTGGCTCTATTATTCTCTGTGACAACTCATTATTTCGTACTCTTTGTAAAACACTCGTATGAAAAAATAAATAAATAAACGTATAAATGCTAAATGCTTCAACGCAAGAAAAAAAATACAATGATGAGAAATTATGCTAAAAGACCTAAAATAAACAATAAAACAAAACAAACGAATGAATAACAAAACAAACCAAAACTCTCTCTCTCTCTCTCTCTCTCTCTCTCTCTCTCTCTCTCTCTCTCTCTCTCTCTCTCTCTCTCTCTCTCTCTCTCTCTCTCTCTCTCTCTGTGTGTGTGTGTGTGTGTGTGTGTGTCTCTGAACCTCATCCATTACTCCCCAATCTCATTCAATCATGCCTCAACACACACTCACACACACTCACTCATACACGCACAGTCTCCAAGCCTTTCTAGCAAAACCACCAATCACAGCATCAATAACCATCAATGAATCAATTACTACCCAATCCTGCCTGAATCTCCACAACACCACTTACCTGCAACCACCTCCACTGCCTTAAAGGACTAATAAATAACAGATTGAGAGCACCAGTTTATCATTGGGAAAGTAAAGATGTGATGGAAGTGTCTTAGTAAAAGGTGGTTCTGGTTACGTTTCATAGATGGCGCTGTTGGTAATCTTGCACATGTTGTGTCGGTAGTCCAGTTTCTTGTTTGTGATTCAGTAATGATAGTCGTAGTTTTTGTGGTGGTGCTGGTTTTCTCTCTCTCTCTCTCTCTCTCTCTCTCTCTCTCTCTCTCTCTCTAGAGGCACACATAACACAATCTTTATTCTGACTGACAATTGCTCCAGGACTATCCACTCACCCCTCCTGCACAACGTTCCTTCCATACATCCCCATCCACACCCCACCCCCTCACCAGCCAGCCTTTCCCTTCCACATACACCCTCTCTTACCGCTCCCAGCACTCGCCCACTAAAATCTCTGCCCTATATTGTACCAAGCCCCCAAGCCCTTCCTGCACCTTGCCCACAATACCTGGCGCGGCACGACACTCTCCATCCACTGCTCTCGTGTCCATCGGCAGTATTTCCCCCGCGCCGCCCTCACCTCCACAAATGCACTCAATGTCCGGTCATTCTGTCGGCATTCCATTAATCAAGCTGCACTGCGCAAGCCCCACAATATTATCAAAACCTTAACTGGTGCATGAACTTGTGCTATCTGCGACACAGAAAACGATGCATACTCCACCACTCGTTTGCTCTTCTCGGCGTGTGTACAGGAGCGCACCACTGCCACCCGTCAAAGGACCTCCACTACACACACACACACACACCACACACACACACACACACACACACACACACACACACACACACACAGCCTCTCTCGTGCCTCTCGTAAGCATCCCCCTTCAGCAAAATATGACAAAAGAAATAGAACATAAATACTGAGGTGACTTTCAAAATTGCAAGGGAACGTTCACGGTTGCAAAGGCAGGGAAAGAATATAAACTTCTGACTCAAAACAAATGGAATGTACAAAGTGATGTACATAAAATCATACACCAGCAGACCAGGAAACAAAAGACTCGCAGGTGCAGGGCGGCTCGACACGTGCCCTGCCGCCCATCACCTGTGCCAACACACATCACAGGTGCGCTGAAAGAACAGGTATGTTCTGAGAATTCCTTTGAACAACGTCAGGTTTGAAAAGTGACGATGCAGACGAGGGAAAAAAAAAGGAGCATATCGAGTGAACTACGTGTGGTGTAAAAAAAGACTGTGTAGACGAGGGAAGAGTGAGGACATCGAGTGATCTACGTAACAAGCACACCAGCGAAAAACTCGGACATCTCTATCATTTTATATTCTTCATGTGCCTTTCCTTCAGTCTTCTTACCTTGAGTACGAGATATCGACAGTTGACATCTTAAGGGAAAATGCAAGTGGATAGATTCCCTGTAGTTTTCCACTTGTTGGGCCCGAATATGTCCCACACTGAATGTTTGTCTGTATCTGACTGTATATCATAGCCAAACGTTGCTCGGAAACTTCCCTCCATCCTCATGCACAAGAATATTTAGTTATGAAGTGTAGGGGAAGTTAGAACGTTAAGCAGCTTTAATCTCTCTCTCTCTCTCTCTCTCTCTCTCTCTCTCTCTCTCTCTCTCTCTCTCTGTGTGTGTGTGTGTGTGTGTGTGATCCATTTTCCATCCCATCCCTCTGCCTATCTACCTGCTCCTCTGTCTGCGTGAAATATAATTTTTTTAACACATTACCCTCAGACTGCGGCTCTCCACCACCTCACGCACGCACTCCACGCCACACACTCGACCCAAAGGAAAGTAAAACATACGTCACAATAAAAGATAAGAGGATACATAAAAACAGCACACTCTTTAGTTGAAAATAAAATAAAATAAAATAATGGAAGAAATGGAGGACAAAAACGATGTACATGTGTGCTCAGGTAACATTGTATTTCAGCTTACACTTCTATTTACGAGGAGAAAATACGTCTGAAGGAGAGAGAGAGAGAGAGAGAGAGAGAGAGAGAGAGAGAGAGAGAGAGAGAGAGAGAGAGAGAGAGAGAGAGAGAGAGAGAGAGAGATTCTTTACTAATTCAGCTAAACTGTCAGGTAACAGAAGTCTGACAAAGAAAACTGAACGTGAAGCGACGACTGCCTGGCGCTTCTGAGAGAGAGAGAGAGAGAGAGAGAGAGAGAGAGAGAGAGAGAGAGAGAGAGAGAGAGAGAGAGAGAGAGATGCGAAAAATATTGGAACTTGTGATAGAATAGTAACAGCGTTGTTGACTCTCTCTCTCTCTCTCTCTCTCTCTCTCTCTCTCTCTCTCTCTCTCTCTCTCTCTCTCTCTCTCTCTCTCTCCCCCTGCCTATCTATCTATCTGCCTATCTACTTCCATGCATATCTTTACATAGTCATCATCTTTTTGGACACTTTTGTAGTACTATATTTTATTCATACCTTCAACTGAATCCACTGTTATAAAGTTTCCCTATTTTTCTCTCTTCTTTCTCACACACACACACACACACTCATCCCGCCGCTCTCCGAAAACAGGAAGCCATGCCTTGCAACAAAACGCAACTCGAGGCTCTTGCATTTCTCAGCCCAACACCCGACGAGACACAAAGGACAGCTAATGGACAAGACTCACTAACCTCGGCTGCTGGGGACGAAGGGACGAACGGCCACTGCTGCAGGTGACGCTGAAGAACCTCGCCTGAAGGAAACAATATTAAAAAACGAGAGAGGATTAAAAAAAAAATCTGGTAAATATAATCTGATGTGAGATAATACTTAATAGAAGGACAAAATGAGCCAGTTGAAAGTGAATATGTGAGTTTAGTTTGATTTGAAATAGAGAAATAATAGTAAATGTTTGGTTAAGTAAATATTCCCATGACTTAGAGAGCTGCCTCAATGCAGAACTAAATTCGCTAACCTTTTTTTTTTCTTTTACTTTTCCCCGCCCTCTTGGAAGCAGAAAGTTAAGAGACATTTCCATTTACTTTAACTTATCCAGTCTCCCTGACGTATAAAACAAACAAAAATAATAATAATCTCCATCTTTCTTTCTATTTCCTTTTCTTAGCCAATCTTCTTAACAGGCAAAAAACAAACAAATAATAATAATCTCCGTCTCTCCTTTCCCCTTTCTTCAACTTGGCCAGTCTTCCTAAAACGCAAAAATAAACAAATATTAAGAGCAAAACAAATACGGTTCGTTTTTCTTTTCTTTTTCCTTCTTCGCTAATCCCCCTACCACATAAAATGAATATAAGTATGTCTCGCCACAATACCTGAGCAAATCACCAATGGGCGCCAGGTGAAAAGACGGAAACGATGCACTCACGCCATAATTTCTACTGAGCTTTATTAGCAGAGGCAGCCTGCACAGAACGGGGCCACCTGATCCCGGACCCCACGTACTGCACACACACACACACACACACACACACACACACACACACACACACACACACACACACACAAAGGTTCCCCATAAAATATTCCAGGGTACAAAAACAACACGAGGATTACTGATAGAAGATAATGTACAAAATAAAAAGGTGCAAAAAAAAAGTACAAAAATAATGCGGCACAGAAAACAGTAAGAGGATCGTTGATGGAGACAACGTGCTGAGACTCACAAAGAATCATCTATCAAAGACTCAAGATACAATACACAATTCATGTTTTCAATCGCTTTACTCTCTAACAAGGACTGTTTTCGAAGGCCACTGGGAGTCTGGTTCTCATGAGTATTTTCTCCCCACTGCCAGTATGGATGCCTCGTTCAACTACCACACTGCCTTTCACTACCATTTAACATCCACCATAAGCCATGCATATCACCATAAGGCATAACAACACATTTCCAAACGTACCCACTGAAAAAAAAAAAAAAACATCAGTCATCCTCACACTTATTATCACCACACCTTCAACATCACCATAACATCATTGCACGATACACGACACCAATATTACTAGTACATCACCACACACCCTCCAACAGCACTACACCCCCATTACTACACGATGCACCACACCACCAGCTCTACCACTCAAGTATACATCACCACACACTCTCCCTTCCTCACCACCACTCCAACAAAAGCACTCCTGGTCCACGCACACTCTTCTTCGGCGTCCAGGTAAAACAAGAGTGATCGGCTCTTGATGAAGGAGGACAAATATTTGGCAAGCGCTCAATGTAATTAGGTGTTAAGCAGGATGGGGCGTGGAAGCACAAGTGTTTCTCCTTTTGTGTCTCGTATCATCACCTCCACCAGGACGATAAGGAGGAGGATGAAGGAGGAGAAGGACGAAGTGGAGGAGGACGTAAAAGGGTAAGGACAAAGAAGAGGAGGACGAAGAGGATGAAGACGGGAGAGAGAGGAGAGAATGAGAATATTAAGAGCAAAATATAGGACGAGAGAGAGAGAGAGAGAGAGAGAGAGAGAGAGAGAGAGAGAGAGAGAGAGAGAGAGAGAGAGAGAGAGAGAGAGAGAGAGAGAGAATGGAAATATTAAGAATGGAATAAAACAATGACAACAAAACAAAGGGTAAAGGGAAGGAGAGAGAGAGAGAGATAGATAGAGAGAGAGAGAGAGAGAGAGAGAGAGAGAGAGAGAGAGAGAGAGAGAGAGAGAGAGAGAGAGAGAGAGAGAGAGAGAGAGAATGAGAACGAATATTAATACCACAACACACATCTTTGTCCCACTAGAACCGTACCCGATGTGATGATTGAGAACATACGCTAAAAATACGAGGATTTCAAGATTTTGCTACTCCAACAACAGTCATCATTGCAACACTACTTACCAGAGAGTCTGAATACGTTCCCGAGGTTAAACACGAGTCTCACAATCACTCACTTCAAAACAAATCAGTGTGAAGGACGAGCGCCGCAGATTTCACAATTCAATGGATATGAAGGTTCAAAGAGAAGTGTTGAATATTACCACCGTCCTCAAGCAACACAAGCAACACTATAACATATCAGGTACTTTCGCCACTGTCACCGCCACCATTGTAATATAACTGTCACTACAATCGCTAAGTATATACCACAGCTACTACTTACATGATTACTATGTACTAACAACAACAACAACAACAACAACAACAAAACAACAACAACAACAACAAACTACAAATAACAAGTAACAGACAATAATAACACTAACGAGAGAGAGAGAGAGAGAGAGAGAGAGAGAGAGAGAGAGAGAGAGAGAGAGAGAGAGAGAGAGAGAGAGAAATTTAACCTTCCTTGCTCCCTTCCCTCTCTCCCTCCATTCAGCAACATAAAGGTTATCACAGTCACGAATCAAAACCTCATTCACTTCTCCTCTTCCTTTTTCTTTCCCTCCTCCTCCTCCTCTTCCTCCTTCTCCTCCTCCTCCTCCTACTACTACTACTACTCCTACTACTACTACTACTACTACTATCTTTACGAATTATCACCCAACAAAGGCCTGAACTGTAATGAAACAAAAACATCATCAAAATCGACATTATATTAAAGATATTTTTTTCGGCTGAACTTCAGACATTAAAAGCTGGTATGGTGAGGAGGAGGAGGAGGAGGAGGAGGAGGAGGAGGAGGAGGAGGAGGAGGAGGAGGAGCCCTAATTACTTTACGAGTGAAAAAGTAAGGAGTGATAAAGCGAGGGCAAAGGAACAAGAGCTAGAGAGAGAAAGAGAGAGGGAGAAAGAGAGAGTTTTGTTCTATACAGAGGCTGCCACGCGCAGATACCTGTCTTCTTACAGCTTTCATCATCACCTTGCGTTCTTATGTAAGAGAAAATGCTTAAACACTATTCTTTTTTGGTTAAGGCATCATTAGTGTCCCCCCCACCCCTATCTCTCTCTCTCTCTCTCTCTCTCTCTCTCTCTCTCTCTCTCTCTCTCTCTCTCTCTCTCTCACCGTCTTTTTTGCTCCCCTCGGCCAGAACACACTTTTATATAAACTCAATCACAGTTGAGTAACACGAGAAGAGAACGAGAGAATAAATACTACAACAATAATTATGTTCCGGCGGTTGACGCAGCCACGAGTCTTGTCTCTTGCTCAGAAATTCATTAAGGTTAAAATAAAATTATAATAAATAGATAAATAAATAAAAAGAAAACACACACACACACACACACACACACACACACACACACACACACACACACACACACACACACAGGCCTACTTGATTCTGTCGACGCCTCGCTTAACTCAATTAAGTCCAGCACGGCGATAAGTATTTTAAAAACGAAATTAATGAACTTCAACATTAGTTAGTCGTTTAAATAATTTTCCGCCACTTTTAATCCGTTGGTTTTGTGGCTGGCAAAATACATCAGCCGCTGGTAATCTCCTCATTGCATAATTCTCTTCATATCGTTCACTGCATACCTAGAAACTTTTAACTATTCCTGTATTTCACTATTACGACAAAGCCGTCTTTTAATTAACCCTTTGACTGCCATTTGGTACATCATTCTTTCTACTTTAATCACTTTGAGACATCTTTACTTGTTCTGCAGCCACCTCCAATCTTTAAACTGAGTAGGCATTGCAAAGTTTATTCTTTTCATCACCTCTTTCCTTGTAAATGCTTGTAGATACGTCACGCATTACTTCTGGTGCTGTTAATTGTCTCGTGTCGCAGTGAAGTGCAATTAAAGTGTTACTCAGTGAAGGGCGACACAAGACTACCTGTTTCCAAATGACGCCCGACGGACTGCCGATGCTGCTAATATCACCCTCGTTCTCCTTAGCAGACTTGCGAGGTATGGAACGAAGCATTGTATTATGTAACTTTATCTGCCGCCTCGATGTTTTCCGGGGAAAGTTGAGATTACTGGCGAGAGAGAGAGAGAGAGAGAGAGAGTGTGTGTGTGTGTGTGTGTGTGTGTGTGTGTGTGTGTGTGTGTGTGTGTGTGTGTGTGTGTAATGGAAGAGCAAAATGAATATGTATAAATAGATCAAGACATCTCCTCTCATCATAATTTTCTCCATTGCTACAATAAACACACACACACACACACACACACACACACACACACCTTTCCCATTCCCAACTTTTCCAGCTTCCGTTAATATCATAATATCTATAATATCTGAAGTGAGAGACTTGGATTTTACCTTCCCTCTATCAACTTTTCTTCCTTTACATACGCTTCGTTTAAGGAAGGTAAGGTAAGGCCAGGTAAGGTCAGGAACGGTAAATAAGGTTCGATAGAAGATAATGTAATGTAAGTTAGGTTGCGTCAGGTTACGTTAGAGAAGACGAGGCAAGTTAAGGTAAGTTTAGGTAAAGGAAGGAATGACATGATAAGGTTAGATAGGGTAAGGTAAGATAATGTAATAATGTAAGGTAAAGTTACGCAAGGTGAGGTAAGGTGAGGTAAGGTAAGATTACGTGCACCACATGGAATACAAATAGCAACACGTAAGGATGATGTGGTTTAGGAGTAAGAGAGGAGAGGAGAGGGGAAGGCGAAAGGGTATACCACCAATGGGGCTGGAATGTAACACGCCAGATCAGATTAAAAACTAATTTCTTTACCTCGTTGGAGTAACATCACTTTCCATCACAGGAAGATGAAGATGGGGAGTGAGGGGAGAGGGGAAGGAGAGGTGAGGAGGCAGGAAGGGGAGGGCGGCGGGGGCATGGGGGTGAAGGATGAGCGGCCTTCGTGTTAGGAGGGGAAGGAAGTCAGGAAATAGGAAGGAAAGCGAGGCAGGATCGAAGTGAGAAATCTATTAACTCTGTGAGCGAGAGAGAGAGAGAGAGAGAGAGAGAGAGAGAGAGAGAGAGAGAGAGAGAGAGAGATGCATACACAGATACGTACAAGTAGGAAAAACAAGCAGGCAGGCAAACAAAAACAGACCGACTGACTGACTGACTGACTGATGGACAGACGCAGAAAAAACAGAAAAGACACGGACGCCCACGACAAAGGAAATTAAAGAGAAAGAAAGAAGGAAAAAAGGAAAGTGAATGACACACACACACACACACACACACACACACACACACACACACACACACACACACACACACACACAGAGGATAAAAAAAGAAAAGGTAGAAGCATCTAATATGAGGCGAGGGCGGGAGGGCGCGCAACAGTTGTTATGACGTTGTTAGCTTGTTTTCACTTGTTACTCGTGTCGTTTTTGTTGTGTTGTTGCAGCCACTTGATAATTGTTCTTTGAAGTTTGTGTTGGCGTTGCTTATCCTCCACTGGGATGTAGAGGGGCGGGCCTTAATTCTGTTGGTATCAGCGATGTTGTTGCTACCACTGACGTTTCGCTTGTTAGTGTAGCCATTATCTAATTACTGTATTCACTGCAAGCAATAGATGGATTGATCCCTCGTGTGTTTCCTGGAATTCGGATGTTGTTGCTACGAGTATTAGTTCCTCCCGCTGTAATGACTATTGATCGACACGCAGCCAAGCCTTTATCTCCAGTAAGACTAGAATTTGTAAGACAAGTGTTCTTAAAATTTGTGGGCTTTCTTCAGGACTGTTCTCAGATGCCACGGAAACTTCTGGTCAGGTTCTCATGGGTAGTTTTTTTCTCTCCTGAGTACGCAGAATCCTGAAACGGTCACTAGAAATACAGAATCACTGTTAACCCTTTCACTGCTACTCAAGACTATTCAGGAGACTGCACTACCAACATAATTATCTAAAATGCTGTAAGTAATTAAGGGAAACATGATTAAGCAATGATTACAATGACTCAAATCACGAAAACACCTTTGAAATAACACAATCATTTCAATTACAGCCTTAATTGTCGGGATGAAACGCGGAAACTTTTGATAACATGTACGTACCTAAAAAGCATTATAGAATTTCCTTTTTGTCTGACATATCTAGTAGCCAAGTGAAATTTTGTCAGCTCTACTTTCCATACCGTTCAATTAATTACAAGTGGGATTTCAAGGCAGCTTATCTCATAACTACCTTTTCAATGCGATAACCATCAACAGCACCAGAAGTAATGTATGAAGTCTTTATAAGCATCGGGGATTATAAAGAACATATTTTGCAATTTCTACCCAGTTTAAATACTGGAGATAGCTATAGAACAAGTAAAGATGTCTCAGAACTATCAGTAATTAATTAAAGATGTACGAAACAGCAATCAGAGTGTTAATATATACTTTTTTTCCCTTTAACTACACGACCAATGGAATAGCCAAGGGTACAACACAATTAATACAAAAGAAAAGAGCCCTTACAATGCCAGCACCCAAAAAAAAGAAATGAGAACTGAGAGAGTTGGCCAATTTAGTTTTACATTACATTAGGTACAGACTAAGTGCAATTAAATCTTCAAATAATTCACTTTTCACCTCGTTGATTGGATTATGTGAGGCATTTTTAAAAGAGTTCCACCACTTTCCAAATTACCTGTTGATTCAATGTAAAGATATTAAGAATTACCCACTACTTAGCGTGCCGGACTTGGAGAGATCGATGGATGAATATGTATATAGTAGGCAGATGGATAGGCAGACAGATAGATAGATATATAGATACATGCACAAATAGGTAGATAGATAAATGGAGAGGTAGGATAATGAATTCATCCATACGTTCATTCATTGGTAGATTGATTAATTAATAGAGAGATGAATAGATGAATAGATATACACAGACATACAGATAGATGAAAAAGACAAATGAATAGAAATATACACTACAGTACACTGATTCATTAATAAATAGGTGAACAGATAAAGAGATTGACAGATAAACAGAAAGACAAATAGACAAAAACAGATACCTTACAGTTTTACAGTCCACAAATATGCAACACACCAAACCAAATATCACAACAATGAATACACTCGCATCATGGACCCTCGGGAGATGAAACACTGAGATATTCAACGGTTAGAAACACCAGAAAGGCAGATCCGTAATGCGTCCCCGATGAGTCCCCCAAGAGAGTCCTTACGAGTCTCCCGCCGCTCACGACCCCTGGGTGCTTCCGGCGACACACTCCGCGCCCCCGCCACTAAAACCGCAGCTCATTTCCCGCAGCAAGATGGGGCGGAGCGTTAATTATCACGCAGTTTTACGCGGTGATGTGGCGTTCCTGCGGTGATGTTGCTGTGGTTAAGCTACGGTCATTTCCACAGCAACCGAGTTACGGTCTTGCGATACGGTCTGCGCGAGTATTAAGTTTTAATGTATTTCGGCATTACGGTGTTAATACGCTCCGGGTGTCGCCGCTACGATCCCTCCCGCTTCTCGGTTATCAAGAATATTACATCGTCCAGCACCGCCCGCTTTCTGTTTTAGATTTCCATTATCCAATACACCATTTCCGTGATCCTTGCTTTACGTCACCGCCTCCCCGCACGCACGATTCCTCACTATTCCTGTCACCGCCGCCTTGTCCCTCCTGACGCAAAGCTCTCTGCACCAACAGGAAGACACGTCACCTCGGCAGCTCCTCCAGGAAGGCACTGGAAAACACAGTCCATAGGGATAATTCTTAGCTCTTAGAAATCTCAAACTGGATTAACTGTGTGTGTGTGTGTGTGTGTGTGTGTGTGTAAGTAGGTAGATAGATATGTGTCTCAACCCGTCCTTGTACCCAATTCAAACAACACCTTTTTCAAGCGTACAGTTTCTAATCCTAATTGTAAACTTTTAACAGCAACACCTGCCCAGTGACCCTCCCGGTAGTGGTACCCCTGTGTGAATGCCTTCGATCAGCCCCGCCGCGAGGAGAGGAGGGACGGAAAGCCTGAGTGAACATAACAGAAAGGAATTAGCGAACGTGCCTTGTGTACACGTGATTATTTACCTTCGTTCATATAAACTCTCAGGAAGGGAAGGGCGTGTAATAATCTGGAAGGGGAAACGTACGTGTGTGTGTGTGTGTGTGTGTATGTGTGTGTGTGTGTGTGTGTGTGTGTGTGTGTGTGTGTGTGTGTGTGTGTGTGTGTGTGTGTGTGTGTGTGTGTGTGTGTGTGTGTGTGTGTGTAATCCTGCCCTTCATTTCAGAATTTGGGCATGCATAGTTTTTAGTCGGGTGCTGAAAACTGGGAGAGACAAAAAAAAAAGGATACAACGTGTGTGTGTGTGTGTGTGTGTGTGTGTGTGTGTGTGTGTGTGTGTGTGTGTGTGTGTGCGCGCGCATTAGGTTCGGGTAGACACGTGTAGCAGAATGGGGTGACTAGGGTGAGTGGTGTGCCTGTCTGTGTGCTCGCTGCCCAACGCGGCCCTACAGGCACTAACGGGGCTGAGTTGTGAGGGCGCCGTGACTCACTGGCGTCCCGGTCGATGAGGTAAACTGCGAGGGGCGTAACGAAGGCAGGGGGCAGGTGGGTAGCCCGGAGGTGGTGGAGATGGGACGAGGCTGTGAGGAGATGGTGAACAGAGAGGAAAGGAAAGGAAAAAGAACACAGTCAGAAGAAAATGGAGTGTTCAAGAAGAGAGATGAATGTGGGAAGGATTCAGATTAAAGGACGCAAAAGGTTTTTTTCCATAAGATGTACGGGGAAATATATTTTTTTTAACATTAAAGGAAAGAGCAAAAGAAATGGGAAAAAAGTATGGGGCACTGTAAAATGGAGAAAGCGAGGAAGTATTAAAAGAAAAAGAATATATATATGTGGAATACGTAGAGAGGATCTGGAAATAAAGGGAGTAGTTGAAAATTCTTCGACCATAAGGTAGACTGGAGAGGAAAAATCCATACAAAAGCATTTTATCCTTCGTGTAATTTTCTTAAAAGAGTAACTACAAAGGGAAAACAAAATGGCAAGAGATAAAAAAAAAAAAGAATCAATGGAAGAAAACAAATCGTGAGAGAAAACTGCAAAGCGATACAAAAGTATAAATTCAAAAAATATGTTCACAAAAGAAGAGAAATGGCGAGGGGGACCGACCAACAAAACCGGCGGGGAAAAAACGAGAAACTACAGATATATAAACTGAAAAGAGAGACACAAAGCACCAATTTATTCTCATTCCCAGAACAACAAACTATAAATCCCAATTATACGACTTCAGGGGCGTCATTACCTAACGGGCGCCAGGTGGAGGGAACAGGGCGCTGTCTGCTGGAGGTCTGGGGCGGGAGAGGATTTGGTCACGCTCGGCAACACCATGGTTTCGCAAAATAACCGTGTGTTTGCCACATAACCACACCTTTATGGTAATTTTGTAAGCTTATCGATTTTTTTTTTTTTTTTTCTCGCAAACTCATCAGAACTTTGCAAAATAGTCGATGAAAAAAGGGGGAAGAAAAGAACCAAAGACAATTCCTGAAGTGGTGTCTCGCTTATACTGATAAAAAAAAAAAAAAGAAAAGGTAAACGTTTCAAGCTACGTATGAAAAACAGGGCGCACACACACACACACACACACACACACACACACACACACACACACACACACACACACACACACTCGTATTATTTGTTTACGATACAAAAGTTCCTGGTTAAAAAGAAAAAAAATAGTTCGTAAAACTTTTTGACGCACAAGAAAACAAAAGAAGAGAAAAGAAATAATAAAAAAAAGAAAACTAAAAAGACAATAAAGAAACAATGGAACTAAAAACCACGACAGAGTAATGTTAAAAAGACAACACAACGTAAAACACACCGTAAAATCTACAAGCCAACCAAACATCGCAACGGGAGCAGAGGTGAAGAGAACACTCAAATAACTCCAAACAGATCCATAACCCACAGAGCAGCTCTTCAAGAAACCTCAAGAAGACCTTCCCTGCACCCCCGTGAAGCAGCCAGAGCCCCACACCATCCCACCAGGCCACGGGGAGGGTTCGTGATGGGTGTAGGAAGCCCTGGCATGGAGCTTGGGAACGCATTTAATCTCCTGGTGGCTCCGTCCGTAGAGGAATGCGAGATTAGAAGAGCCATGCAGGGGATATTCTATTAGTGGGTCCCCGCGTGGTGGTTAGTGTGTTACGGGAAGAAGGGGGAGGAGAAGGAGGACGGAGAGGACGAAGAGATTGACGATGGAATAAAGGAAGAATATAGACCGTATTGAAAGGCGTAGGAGGAAAATGATACGCTGATAAGGTGGTGTCAGATGATGAAGGTAACGGGAATGTGGAAGGAATGGTTCGGTAAAATTAGACTGAAAGGAAAATTTTAATGGAAATGATGAAATGTTGTTGCAGTAGTGGTAGTGATGAAAGTAGTAGTAGTACTAGTAGTAGTAGTAGTAGTAGTAGTAGTGTAGTAGTAGTAGTAGTAGTAGTAGTAGTAGTAGTAGTAGTAGTAGTAGTAGTAATAGTAGTAGTAGTAACAGTAGTAATAGTAGTAGTGGTAATACTAGTTAGTAGTAACAATAGTAGTAGTAACAACAACAAGAACAAGAACAACAACAACAACAATGATAATAATACAATTGATAATAGCTCTCAATTGCGCAAATAAATTTTCCTCAACAATGACACAATATGGCAGCGAGAGTCACACAGTGGTGGCGAACAGCGCACACACACACACACACACACACACACACACACACACAATGCCTGAGTTACACTAGTTTCACTGAAGTGTATGAGGAGGCGGCGGCTGCAGCACGGGATGGCAATGGACCACATTCTGAAATATCTGCGTCGCATCTCCGTTACATTCAAAAAGGCTGTAGTTGGTTACATGTATTTTTTTTAGGTACGCTTTCCATGGCTCTACTGACAAATTAACGAGATTTCTACATAAACGGAAGAAACTGCCTTGAGAACCCGGCTAATCATCTCTGTGGCTTAGGAAAACAGTAGTGGTGAGAGAGCGGAGCGTTTCAGAATACAGGCCAGTAAGTTAGTAGCGGAGACACCCTGCCCCGGTGGGCCCTCAGCCGAGGCTCGCGGGATGCATGGCTCACGTCACACCATGATGGACTTTCCTCTAACCCGTTGATCAGTTTCCGGAGGCCTGATCCCTCACCTTCTTGTTTGTCGTGTCAACACTCACTGATGATGACGATTCACGGTGGTGATAGATTATGTGGTTTCATTAAGGACGACTCAGGAGGAAGGTCGCGAAGAGAAAGGTTGCTATTTCACTAATGTTTGTACGCAGGTTTAAAGAAACTGGGCTGTATTCACTAGAAGGGGAAAGTGGTGCGTGTTGAAGTGTTTGTGCTGGTATTTAGGAAACAGGTGAGTCTAAGAATCAGCGAAATGGTTTCCTAAGACTTGGATCACAATTCTGAACAATGACTTGGAAATAGTGTCACGTGTAAAATTAAAAGAAAATTGTTGGAAATGCACTTAGTAATACCTACGTGCGTTCTGTAAACTTGTACGAAAGAATATAATAACAGTCTGGTTTCCTTAACACTTACACACACTTACACTTGTGCATGGAAATTATGGCGAGCAGGTCCATGTTTCGAGCCCAATCAATATTATTTCTCACATACCTTCATGCGTTCACTATCCCCGTGGCAAACAATACAGTCATTAGCGGCTCCACATGCAGGTAAGCTCACCGACACATTGATGGTAAGAACACAGGAAGGAAAAAGACCAATTGCCCTCTAATAACCCTGGATCCCTTCTAATGAAATAATTGGACTGAGTTCAAAAGTGATAAGGCTGCTGCCTTCCAAAGACCAGTGATTCATCAGTGTGATACACTAAATGTGTCTCATTACGATTATCTATTGTTATATCATATATATATATATATATATATATATATATATATATATATATATATATATATATATATATATATATATATATATATATATATATATATATATATATTCATTTATATATATGGGACCGTAAATTGCATTTCCGGCTTTGAGAGTAAACAGACGCATCAATCAAACTCTTTCTTAGTGTTTTAATGAGGCCAATATGTGGACAAGAGGAAACGTTCTCTCCTATATTTCAAGTTTCATTGAGAAAATTAAACGTCGACATCTCTCTTTCAACTGAAGTGTAATTAACGTGTCAGTTTTCCTCATTTATACAAGTATTAAAAGTTGTTACAAACGTTATGATTTCTCTCTCTCTCTCTCTCTCTCTCTCTCTCTCTCTCTCTCTCTCTCTCTCTCTCTCTCTCTCTCTCTCTCTCTCTCAACAATTACAGTTTTATATTCATGACACCACCCTCGTCTGTATCTGAGCGCCGTTCCGGAAAAAAGCCCCGTGTCTGACCTCGTCATTCATGTGCTGAAATATATACATAGTTGTCGTAACAACAGTTCACCGCAGGACATACGCGTACACTCCCTCCTGCCGGATGGACACATTGCCTGCAGTAAGGCCTCGCCTACGAGATACAATTATAAAGCACACTGCACTGCATGAGCTATTCTTGCTCCAATTTTTTCGCTCATACCATTCGGCAAATGACGACTCAAAAAGACACCACGCTCTGTTTCAGCATTACCACGACCAACAATACATTTATTACACATATTTGCTTATTATTTGGTGAATGTGTGTGTGTGTGTGTGTGTGTGTGTGTGTGTGATTTTTTTTAGATAAATTCATTGAGACTCGTCACGATTAATTAATGCTATAGCACACAGACTGTCCAGCATATTTCAATAACATTTAAATAATTCAATTATGCATAATTGATAATTATACACAACACGCACTGAAAACGCTCATCAGCTATCTGGGATTTTTTCTATTTTATTTATCTCTTCCTATTTTTTCGAAAACAGGAGAAATCTCAGAATACACCTTTTATAACGCTCACAACAACAAGCACACCTATCCACCCAACCAACCACACACACACACACACACACACACACACACACACACACACACACATACACATAGACACACACCTGTCTCTCCGGAATCTGTTTTCCATGTTCTCCAGTGACCTGGCAACACCTGCGCGTGGCCCAGTCACCTGCGCTTCATCTCCCAGACAGGCGGGGCAAGCAGGGAGCAGCGGGCGCCTCAACAGGTATTGCTGCAAACAAGCGTCCAAGCCAGCGCAGATTTTCAGCCAAGCGATGTCAACCGAAGAAAAGGCAACGAAGTGTAAAAAGAATTCTTGCAGTCTCTCCACTGATTGGCAGCTTCTCTTCTCGCTATTCGTAATTCTATTTTTGTACATGCAGGTATCAAGACCACGAGGGACGTTCCTCCTTGAAGCACTAAGGAAGCACTAACCTGAATACCTCAAGAATGATTCATACCGAGCACTCACCGATATACCGCCACGCCACGCTACATATTTTCAACACCTCCCCCGTTCGCTCCCTCCTCCAGGCTCTCCTCCCAACCCACAACTCTCTCCTGTTTACACTATGATACGCGTTTTCAATATCAATAAATGCCATAACCATCAATAACCACTCCCCATAAATATCCAGCCACTACTATCACCACCCACAGCTCCGCATTCCGATCATAGCAATTAGCGTCACATTCACAGATTCCTGACGCTGTAACCTCGACTATGCACAGGATACAAAGCCACCACGACGCTACACGTAACCACTACACCGCTACAGTACACCCTAGCGCCCCCGACACCGGCAGTCCCAACCAGGTGGCCATAACCCTCGCATCGCCAGCTCGTCATACATAATAGGCACGACAACGCCACCAATTCGGCCCCCCAACACGCCATGGCCAGCGCGTCCCTCACTTTCACGGCAACAGAAGCACGACAGGTAATTTGAGAAGGGAAATTTGGCGTGAAATGGAGCAGTGCAATAAGCATGTTGGTGTGTTGTTGTTAATAAAAGGCTGTTCAGTGGATGGTTGAAGTGACTGAAGAATTGATGGAGAAATAGACAAGACAATAAGTTTATTAAGTTTACTGAATAAAAAAGTTAGATTAAAAGGATTGGGGCGATGGGATATGAGAAGATTAGAGATTGGAAGTAGAAAATTAAACTAATAAACAGGATAGAAAGAGGAATACAAGTTTATTAAGTTTATTGAATAGACAAATTGGATTACAAGGATTGGGGTCGAAAGGATAGGAGAAGATGGGAGTAAAATGAACAAAGAAAGACGGTTTATGAAATACACAGGCAATAAAATAAGAATAACTGAGGAATATCCGACTAACAGGTAGGCCAGCATGATTGGTCGACAGGTTTATCTAAAGGTAAGTTCATAAATAGGAAGAAATTAATAAGTTGATTAAAATTGACGAAATAGGTAAATATATGTGTAGACAGGTTGATAAAAAGAATAAATAAGAAATATTTAAGTGATTAGTGGATTAGATTGATAAATAATTAGTTAGTTATACAGATTGATGCGTAGAGGGATGGTAAAGTTGACAGACAAAACAACAGCAAAGTAAAAACAGACTAACTAATTAAGTTCTATGCGCTTCACATGTTCATAATGCTTCCAAGATAAATCAAAGGCAGAGAAAGAATAATACAAATCGAAATTAAAGACACACAAAACGTACTATGAAAAAAAAAAAAACACTAAAAGACAGAAAAAAGATAAGGCACACGTTTCAAGACACTTATCCTTTAATTTTTGACTACCGCTTTGGACTATTTTCTGGGACTGGTATCTCAGAGGGCTTTTTTTTTTCTTTTATTGGATTTTTGTTGCCCTTGACCAGTGTTCCTTCTACATAGAAAAAATAAAAAGACAAATTATATAAAAGAGTGAAAAACAATACACAGCTAGTGGAAAATAGACACGGCAAAAAGAAATTCAGGACAAACTGAAAACAATAAAGCAAAATAAATAAAAAAAAAAAACGAATCAGGAACAAAACAAAAGTTAAATAATATAAATAGTTCAAAAGTGAAGCACCAAACAAAATGTAGCGGGGGGAAATAAAAAGACGTAAAACAAAGCAGCTTATACTAAGGAAAGGGATAAAAGGAAATAAAGTGGGAGAAAGGAATAACAAAGGATAAAAAATAAAAAAAAACACAAATAAGGGAAAAAAAATGGACAAAACATCTTGAAAAAGAGATACAAAGAGAAGAATGAATGACACTTACAAGGGATAAAAGACGATAAAAAAAATAAATAAAAACAAGAAAGAATACGATAAAAGTGAATGAAAGGAAAATAAAAAAAGTAAAAAAAAAAGAGGACGAAAAGAAAGGCAAACAACACATACTAAAAAAAAAAAAGAAAGAGAAAAATGGCAATAAAAATGTGTGTGTGTGTGTGTGTATCAATTCCCAATGACTTGCTTGTCTCATCAAATATTTCCTTTTCCAAACAGTGACATTTCCGATAAAAAGGTCCGGGCAATTTTTTTTTTTTATGCTAGACATTGACAAGTAACCTTTTCCTTCAACGTGCCTTTCAAATACACCCTTCCATTACGGCTACCTGCTCCTCCACGCTAACAATACACCCTTCCACCCCCTACAGATATTCCCACGCTCTACCTCGTCCCTCGTTCTTCCAGTTTTTCATTCCTCCACTTCTTACACCCAATATTTCCTATACACTATGGCTGTTCCTCCACCCTCCACAACGCATATTCCACCCATTTTGACATTCCTCCATCTCTATCACACTTCCACACAAGGTCCATTTCTCCACCTTCCCTTCCCGATACACATTCCAGCCACACACAGATTCTTATCCACACTTGCTATTCCTTTAGTACTAACCTCACAATCAACCACAGTGCAGTTAGGCATTCCTTTACCCACACAAAACATCCACACACGGACTCCCGCCCACTCACCCTCCATCTGTTTATTGTTACCACCACCGCTTCCCACTCCCGCCAAACCCCACAAACCATACGCAATTTGCTTATCCATCTATCCTCCTACAGCCTGCATCACCACCGCCAGCACCACCACCAGCGCCGCCATCATCGCTGCCATCGCCACCAATGCACACATAATTATCCCCGGTAATGTTTATTTTCAATCACGGAATGTCAAATAGGACAGCATTTTTACATTTCACTGCTGTGCTTTTACATCCGCTTTTTCCACGGATAGTTTTTATGCATGAAAATTTTCGATACGTGCATAAATGATCACCATATACTGTACGGCTGCCCAGAGTACTGAGTTCGTGTTATTCATAATGATGCATACAAATAATCAGTGTCAGCTATCAAGCCCAATTTATCGTATCCCTCAGTTTCCGCGAAGCTCTTCATATAAAACAGTTTATTATTCCATATATAAATTTGTTCGATTTATATACTCGTACATTATAGGCACTGGACTTTGTGGCATCATTGAATGAGTCAACTGTATGTACACATGTATATAATTCCTCTTATGATATATAGTAGAAACACCGTAAACTCCTTTGTGACAGTCTCTCTAACCATAATCCAATCTACTCTATCAAACGTTCGCCTTCTGTATCTAAAAAAATGTAATATATAAACAGAACACACTAATCGGTCTACCAAGAAGCATAACTACTCAACCCATGCTCCTCTTTCAGTTCTGCGTCAACCTATACGTTACCATTAACAAAAGCTCTTTGGCAAACTATATGAATGAGTTTCCACGCGAGGAGATCCATAGGCGATCAAGTCATGATATAAATCACACGCTACTCGGTTACCAGGTGGTGAGGGGATCAATTCATTTTCCTCTCCACCTCACCACCTCACACTAATGAGCTCGTAATCATCACAAGTGCAGCTAATATCACTGTAATGACTAGCAGTGTCACTTCGTCAGCTGCGCGTCGCCTGGCTACTGGTGTATGTGGGGAAGTGTTATTGAGTCTGGCGGCGTCGCGAGTGTAGTAATGTGGAAAGCAAACAGCTATTTTTAAACGCACCGATCTCTCCCAAGGATGAACATCAAAGCCCACAGAGATGATTAGTCGGGTTCTCAATGGTGTTTTTCCCACAGAAGATGCGAAAAATGCTATAATTAGAATCAATGAAGTGCCCTCAAAAATCACATTTAATTAGATGATGTTAAAATTTGCAGAGATGAATACGCTAAAATATTTGAAAATGTCGTATTTAGTATTTATTTATTATTATTTTTTTTTCAGTTCCTCTTGCACCACACGTCAGTTTTGTGTTACATTTTACAGGTTCATATACGCACTCAAAATTATTTGCATCATTGTTTATATTTTCCAAGGTAATGTCGACGAGTGTGTGTGTGTGTGTGTGTGTGTGTGTGTGTGTGTGTGTGTGTGTGTGTGTGTGTGTGTGTAAATAATATTCTTCTTTATGTATGCATTCATTCATTTCCATGTAGAAAAGGTCGAACACAAAAATAATTATAACTCTCTCTCTCTCTCTCTCTCTCTCTCTCTCTCTCTCTCTCTCTCTCTCTCTCTCTCTCTCTCTCTCTCTCTCTCTCTCTCTCTCTCTCTCTCTCTCTCTCTCTCTCTTATGTGTGTGTGTGTGTATGTGTGTGTGTGTGTGTGTGTGTGTGTGTGTGTGTGTGTGTGTGTGTGTGTGTGTGTGTGTGTGTGTGTGTGTGTGTGTGTGTGTGCGTATGTACTTTCATATGTATTCAACCCTTCATATCAAACAATCAGCCACATTTCATTCAAAACACCTGCATATTCTTTATTCCTTCCTTTCTCTCACAATCCCTTTGACTTAAAAGACACACTCATCATCACTTGCTCTCCTTCCTTCCTCTCATTCCTCCCGTTCACCTGTAGCTCAGATCCGCTCTCTCTTCCCCCTCCCCCCATCTTTCCCTCCCTACCTCCCTCGCTGCCTCTCCGCGTGACTAGTAGAGGAAATGTTCTGGCGAAGAATGTTGGTCAGATCGAGATATAAGCCAGCGCGTAACTGGGTGAAAGAATGCAATAACCACAGCTCACTGCTGCTGAAGACTTTACGATGATTGTTATGGTGAGTCAGTCTCTCTCTCTCTCTCTCTCTCTCTCTCTCTCTCTCTCTCTCTCTCTCTCTCTCTCTCTCTCTCTCTCTTACAAAAACAAAACCAATTTATAGCTGTTTCCTTTCTATAAATAAGAATTCGGTGAAAAATATAATACGAAAAAAACACTTAAGGTGATTACGAATGTTGACATGCCTGAGCTGCGCAGAATTTGGAGCATGGAGACTGCAGACTTCGAATGAAAAGGGAGGTCTCGAAATAGAACTTGGCACCAACTGCTCTTCCCTAAATGTAAACCTATCTCACGTGCATTTGGTCTACGTATTAATGTCACAATATATAAGATGGCACACAAACCGGTATCAGACGCTTACCTCCACCTATCACATCCTCAGTTCTTGGTGTCTTTTGAGATTGTACGTAGTTTTAAGCAGTTTATTGGTTCATGTATTAGTTTATATTAGATTTGAAGATATGAAATTCAACGGGCTTTTTTTTATATCATTACTTGGGGCGACTAGTAAGTAATTCATTGATTTATATAACTTTTTTCATGATTTCTTAATGATCTCTAATAGCCTTTTCTATATTTGTGGTTTACGAAAACACCCTAATTGCCAGGATACTGTAAAGACATAGGTATCAAAAAATAAGGAGAATGAAAAGAATAATGTGTCCAGTTTCCTAAGTCGCCCTTGCATCTACAGTTCCTTCAATTCGGGTCCGGATGAATAAAAAAATAAATTATCTCAAGTATACCAGCGATGTCACCAGGGAGAGGAATAATGATTAAACTTCGCTAATGCACCGTAACATGATTAACAAACTTGATCACTGCCTCCTTCCACCACCACCACCACCACCATCACCACCACTACCACCTCCTTCCTGCAGCCACGCCCTCCCGCCTTCACCACCACCACCATCACCACCTCCCTTCCCACAGCTCCCGCACCTGAGCTATCTGCCTTCCGTTTTCTTCTACATTCGTAACCAGAGTACCGAGGGTGATTCTAGGGGTACTAAACTAATTTCCGCTAAATAAACTTCACCCCACGACGATTCCTACATTAAAATTTCCCTAAAAGCAAATGTCCCCAGCCTCAATCCAGTCTAATATAACCAACTCAACGTAGTCTAAGATACCTTGTTCATAGAAAACGGAATTGCACTTTGGGCAGAAATCTTGTGAGTATTTGTAGGGAAAATTTATCTGAAGAGAGACTTGAGGTAGATTGGTTATAGTAGTGTTAATTGTCTTTCTATATGCATATCCTTAGTCTCTCTCTCTCTCTCTCTCTCTCTCTCTCTCTCTCTCTCTCTCTCTCTCTCTCTCTCTCTCTGCTCATGCTTCGTTCTTTCTTCCTCCTCCTTTATATTTCCTACGTGCCTCATCCTCGTTCTCGTCCTTCTTTTTCTCTTCCTCTTCCTCTTCTTCCTCCTCGTTTTCTTCATTTTTTTTTCTATTTCTTCTCTTAAAAATTTATCCCCCTAAGTTTCCCAGCCCTAACTATTTCTCTCTCTCTCTCTCTCTCTCTCTCTCTCTCTCTCTCTCTCTCTCTCTCTCTCTCTCTCTCTCTCTCTCTCTCACGAAGGTGGCAATCGTACAAACACTCCATTTCCTCCTCCTCCTCCTCCTCCTCCTCCTCCTCCTCCTCCTCCTCCTCCTCCTCTTGCTCCTCCTTCTCCTCCTCCTCCTTTTATTTAATTTCCTCCTCTTCCAACTACTACCACTACTACTACTACTACTACTATTCCTACTACTACTACTATTACTACTACTACTACTACTACTCCTTTCACCTCGTAATGTGTTTGTTATCCTAAATTCTTCTTTCCTTCCTGTATTTCTTCCTCTCCTATCTCTCTTCCCACTCTCTCACAAGCCTATTACAAACCTTCAATTTCTCCTCTAACTGCGCTTCCCAAAATGGTTCATCTCGCGGCTTTAATTGGAGAGGGAGTGAGGGAAGGAGTGAGGGAAGGAAGAGGAGGAGCAAGGGAAGATCGGGGAGAGGGAATGACGGAAGGAAGGAGGAAGGGATGAAAAGGAGTGAAGGAAGGAAGGAGGGAAGGAGAAAGGGAGTAAGGATATTAGAGGAGGAAAGGAGAGGAAAGACGTAAGGGAAGAAAGGAGGGAAAAAAAAAAACAAGGAGAGAAGCAGAGAGGGAGGAAGTGAAGGAGGGAGCGAAAGGATGAAGGGAAGGAGTATCTGAAGGAAGATAGCGAGGAAAAGCGTGTCTTTAAGAAGGAATTATAAAGACAAGCCATCATAGCTATTTTTGGGAAGGGGAATGGTAAGTTATGTTAAGTTTGGTTATACAAGGTCAGTTGAGGTTAGGTCTAGTTTAGTTTCTGTTTGGTTAAGCTTACTTAGATTAGGTAAAATATAGATTACAGGTTTTTTTTTTTTTTCTTATGATAGGTAATGTAAGGAAAGGTTAAATTATACAAGGTTAGGTGAGATTAGGTCTGGTTTGGTTTGCATTTTTTCAGGGTACTTTAGATTTGGTTATATTTAAGTAAAATATAGATAACTTACCTTCATATAACAACGTATTGGCGCTTACTGTTACTCGTATATAGATTATTTATTTACATTTATTTTCTCACATGTTCAGTTTCCTTCTTTTTATCATTCTTTCCTTCTCCCTTCCCTTATAAAACAGTTCATTAGTTTTATTTGCATTGCTTTTTTTTCCTTTTTTTTTCTACGTGATCAGTCACCTTAAACATTTTTTTTCTTTACTTCCCTCCCCTTCGCCATTCTTTGTACCCTATTTTATTTCTTTTTTTCCTTCCTTCCTCCCCTCTTTGTCCCTTATTTTGTTTCTCTTATTTCCTTTCTCCCTTCTTCATCCTTCATTTTGGTCATTTTTCCTTTCCTCCCTCCTCTGCTCCCTTCTTTGGTTCCACTTTTCCTTCCTTCCTTCCTTCCTTTCTTCCTTTTTTCACCCCTTACCTTCCTCCCTTCCTCCATTCTTTATCCCTTGCTTTCTTCCTTTTTTTTTCTTCATCCCTTTTTCGCTCCAGTCTTTCCCTCCACTTTCCTCCCTTTTTTTCGCTCTTTTCCACCCACTTTTCTACTTTCCTTTCTTCTTCGTCCTTTCGTTGCTCCCACCTTTTTCTCCACGCACAAATTTCTCTCCCCCCCACTTCCCATTTCTTGCCTCCCCGAATCAGACGAGTGTGATAAGGACTCAACTGGTCCCTGAAGAAGTTATAAAAGACACTAAAAACTTTATCACGTCGCATACAAGAACCTACATAAAGGCCAACACACACACACACACACACTCTCTCTCTCTCTCTCTCTCTCTCTCTCTCTCTCTCTGAAGCAAACACGCGGAGAGAGCGAGAGAGAGAGAGAGAGAGAGAGAGAGAGAGAGAGAGAGAGAGAGAGAGAGAGAGAGAGAGAGAGAGAGAGAGAGAGAGAAAGAGAATGCTTAAACTCAATGAGATAAACTATAAGAGAAGTAAAAGAGAAAGAAAACAAGGATGAGAAGGAGAAGGAGCAGGAGGAAGAAGAAAAACAGGAGGAATACAGGAAAGTAGAAGAAAAGAAAAGAAAAAATGGAAAAAAGGGATGAAAGAAGCATGAACCAGAGAGAGAGAGAGAGAGAGAGAGAGAGCCAGGTTAGTTTCACATGCATGACGCAATAAACACAGCACGCGGCTAAGGCATAAAACACAGGTGGAGGTAAGGCGTGTAATTACTAACCTGAGAACACTGGAGCCTCAAGGTGGTGTCCTGATACCTTCCCTTTAAACTCGCCGGAATCAAAGCCCAGGTAAATCAGAGACCTAAATTTAGCCTGTTTTTGTAGTAATTCCTTTCACATCCAGGTGATTATTTTTCTTCCCATAATCATGTATGACTTCTTTTAGATATCTATTTCTTACGCTATACTCGCTTTAACAGTCAAATCAAAGCCAGGGTAGAACTGGAGAATTAAATCTAGCTAGTATTTTCATATTTACACAACTTTCTCTCGTAATCATCTACATTTTTTTTTTTTTTGTAATAGTCTCATTAATAGTTCAATGGGATACAAAAGACAGAATTTCCTTGTTTTTATCTCATTTTCTTCGTGTCTATGCGAACTTAATTTTTCTCACTGAGCTTTTAATGTTAGCAAAGGACAATCATAGGACTGAAAGATGAAAAGTAGAAATCAGAGCGTAGTGTTAAAGTTGAGAGAGAGAGAGAGAGAGAGAGAGAGAGAGAGAGAGAGAGAGAGAGAGAGAGAGAGAGAGAGAGAGAGAGAGAGAGAGAGAGAGAGAGAGAGAGGCTTATGCAGAAAATTAATAGTGACGGTGATAGAATAGTTATTTCGAAAATTTAGTCTTTGAAAAATTAAAAGGATGGTAATAAAGTATATTGTGTTATGCTGTGTGTGTGTGTGTGTGTGTGTGTCACTGGGAATGTTGTTATGTGGTTGTGAATAACGCCGGTGAGAAAACAGGTAGCGGTCGTCAAAACAATAATTTTATCTCTGTAGAATTGAAATTGACAGGTAACAGAACGAGTTGTGAATTGTGGTTCTTATTGCAAGTGTATTGTCCTACATTCTTCTACAACACGGATTTTGTTCAATTCGCTCGTTCTCACTCCACGCGCCACGTCTTGCACTCGTCCACAACTCAATTGGATTATGTTCAATTCCCAGGTTCTCATTCGAAGAGAGATTTGTCCTACACTCTCCCACAACACAGTTATTCCCTGAGATGGTCGTTGTATTTTACATAAACTATTAAAAAATGAGTCACGTGGCTTCCAGCAGTCCTACGAGCATACACACACACACACACACACACACACACACACACACACACACACACACACACACACACATACACACACACATACCACTGCAAGGGGCCGCTTTTCAATATTCATTAATCTCCAACTTTTCCAGATTTACCCTACATTGTAATCTCCTCCCGTACACCATTAATATCCGCTTTTTGTTCCTTCGCCACGGTCAAAGTTTTGCACGGATGCCCAGATAAATGAGATAATGAAGCAGAATACAGTGTGTGGGCCAAGAATGAGGAGGAGGAGGGGGAGGAGGAGGAGGAATACATAGGAATACAAATGAAAGCCAAAATCCAACAGACTTTTAGATCCTTACAAGGTTGTTTGGTAACTACTTCTAACTAGCTACAGGGCAAAGTGACAGACGGGAGGAGGAGGAGGAGGAGGAGGAGGAGGAGGATAATAAAGGCAAAACAGCAACAACCCTAACTAAGACACCTAATGAGGCATCTTGTGTGATTATATTACCACTATAGATTCAATGAGTTAGAGGTCAAAGGACAGCAAGGTGAAAGGGAAAGACTGCAAGTAGAAGGAAGAGGATGGGATGAAGAAGGTGGAAGGAAATGAGTGAAAGACCAATATTAGTCGAGCTCAAAGGACCGCGGCTCTGGCACACTCGCCCCGTTGTGTTAAGCCGCCCGACGACGACCCAAGTGCTGCGAGTGTGTGCTTTCATTTATGTTTTTTTAAGTCCGTGCAATCAGCATACCAGTACCCGGTGACCTTTCCAACAGCATAAAATTTAGCAGTGAAAAATTAAGTAAAATGAAAATACTAGGATAAAAATGTATATAACTGACATTCTCTCTCTCTCTCTCTCTCTCTCTCTCTCTCTCTCTCTCTCTCTCTCTCTCTCTCTCTCTCTCTCTCTCTCTCTCTCTCTCTCTGTCTCATGCGTAGTTTACTGCTGGTAATAAACAGATGGTAAATTGATAACACAGACACCATCGATACTGAACAATAGATCTAATGGTATCTGCTCTCTCTCTCTCTCTCTCTCTCTCTCTCTCTCTCTCTCTCTCTCTCTCTCTCTCTCTCTCTCTCTCTCTCTCTCTCTCTCTCTCTCTCCTCAAGCACCATATTGGTCAGAATTACATACAAACTGACTTGTACTCCAGTGATGTACGAGAGTGGAGTCCGCCAACATTTTATTTGTACATGTTTGGAGCGAGGATATATCTGTCAATCACTAATCGCCCTATGGCAAGAAGATAAAATAATAAGTACAAACATTCACGTATCTTGATTCAGTAAATACGAATATATTAGAAATCTCACCCGCTTCCACGTCCCCAAAGCGAGTGACAGTCTGAGTGCGCATTTACTACTATTCCAACAGCCACTGCAACCAACACATAAATAACAACTCAACTATAATCATATATTAATGATACTAAATTACGCAACGATCCTTTAAGGATGATGAATGCAATGCTACTTCGACCATTTTTTCTACCAAGATGGATACAGTTCAGGAAAAAATGCATGTTTGAGGCGTTGCGAGCTTCTCCTGTTCTGTACTTACTGTATGTACTGTACTCTACATATACAACGAAGAAAGCGCTGAACACTGTTACTACCCAGCATCAGCATACACGTTACATCCGCCTTCATGTTACTTTATGCCCTACTCAGATGAACTCGTTGTTACCCTATGTTTGTCATCGTTTCTATTTATTTTTTTTTATTAGCATGGGAACAACATAAAAAAAAGGCCAAGGTGTCGTGTTACATTTGATTTTGCAGAATAGAAAAGGTGCACAATTCCCAGTTTCCGTAGTGCTGTGATGGGAGTGAGTGTCGGGAGAGGCAGCGGCAGTGTTACCTCCTTTAAGCGAGCCGGTGCCTGGGTGGGTGCCTTCCATGTTCTCTTGCCGGGGCACAGACGCTGCGCCTCGAGGCGATATTCATTACGGCGAAAACGTCAAATTTAATTACGCGACTGAAAGCTCCGGAGGATGATAGAAGGGTTGACGATATTGTTTTATCGAAAATGTTACAAATTATGAAGTGCGTACTGGGATATTTCATGAACCACTGAGTCCTTCATTGCGTCCTAGGATGTGTCTCAGCGTCCTGCAGAGACAGTGGGAAAGGTATCCTGTTATTACATGCAAACGCACGCGCGCACACACACACACACACACACACACACACACACACACACACACACACACGTTCATTTCATCAAAACAGCCTAACACAGGGAGATGAAATTACACATGAGAGAAGCGGGAGTGCCAAGATAAGACTGCGCTATAACGCCATGACATATCACTGTGTACTGAGGTGAACGTGAAGACGAATTCACTGCGTCACCGTAACACACACACACACACACACACACACACACACACACACACACACACACACACACACTATTATTCAAGTGCATCTCACATTATTCTTTTGCTCAACCCTTTGACCATTATGAGACAAACTATTCTCAGTCAGTGATATGAACCTTTCCTACGTACATCAATGGATGACAGTAATTCTAGCATACGGGGAGAGACGAGGAGGAGGAGGAGGGAAATTTGATGTGATATGGTGGAGACTTCACGAGTGCGTTGACTGGCCCGGCTGCGCTATTGCCTATCGCCACGTGTCACATAATTTGAGGCCGTATTTTGAAACGCTCTCGCCTTTCACAGGAACTATTTTCAAAGGCAGCAAAGATGACTGGCCGAGTACACAAGAGTTTTTTTTTCTTCGTTGATGAATCTGAATTTTTGCTAAACCATTAAAGGAATCCTGAAAATAACCATCAAATTCAAGCTTTATCCACTAACGCCTCTTGCAACTTTGTATACGAGAAAGCATTTCCATGAATAACTGACGCTCAAGCTGCGCACGCCCAAACTTTACATATCCATTGAATAAAGATGATTTTAATTGCATTACCTGATTCCTCTTCCTTGTCTGGTTCATCCTCCTCACCCTTTCACGGCACTTACTCTCCCGCTTCCATAACTCCAGACCACAAGCACCGCTGCTGTGAAAACATCACGCCACTGATGCAATATTTCCCAAAGCCTGACAGCGTGGAGTGTCCCGCGAGGAAAACTACCACCAGTGTACATATAACGAGTATACAAAGAGCCGGGCGGAGTGATGGTGTTTGCCAAGCCGAACGAGGAGGGAATGAGGGAGATGACTCGATAGGAAAGGGTCTGACAGAAAAGCCTTCGAATATGCTAGGGAGGATGTTACGTGTGTGGCAGAGCCTGAGGGGACACCAGGCTAGCAACATTGGAAGACTCCCACCTAATGTCACCACTAGTCCAGCGTAAGGAAATGTTATTGTTTGCATTTCTTACGGTAATGTTTCAAAATTGTTTATCTAATATAAAAAGGAAAGACATCGCTGTTTAACGTATACACTGCCATTGGGAATATACGAGAGACTAATTATATAAGATGTATTTAGCTTTCAGCCCAGTAACTGAATACTAAATGTACAGAGAGAGAGAGAGAGAGAGAGAGAGAGAGAGAGAGAGGCTATTTCCTCGCTCACTCTCATACATTTTTTATATCTGTTACATAATTCACACACACACACACACACACACACACACACACACACACACGAAAAAAAGCGAGCTTGACTATGAAGTTAATTAGTGACTTTTATAATGTAAAAAAATAACTTTATATCATATTAATATTACAAAAAAAAAAAGTGCGCTGAGAGTGCTAAAAACAGCTAAAAGCAGCAAAAAAGTGTATAATCCGTAAAAAAAGAAAGTAAATCTATTTGTCGCATACTTCACTACGGCTTTGCTACCTTTGTATGAAACTGTTCGATCGTAAATATTTTTGTCATGTAGAATTTTATCCCAAGCACAAGTACAAGTGTATTTTTCTTTCTTTTTTTCTTTTTTTTAGTATTACAAGTTAATCTGTAAAATTATGAACACACAAGCTGGTGTCCTAGTTAATAAATGATCTAATCTCTTCTGAGTAAATGTTTGAGTGGCAGAGTTTCTTTGGCAGTGATTTCTCCAGTGATGGATTCTGTTCCTGCAAAGTTAATCGTCCAAGGAAGCTAAATTAACAGCATTCTGTGCGGGGTTTCTGGTCATCGTGTCTCAGCAGAGAGATTCATCCACTCTAGCCATCGTGTCGCAGCTAAGAAACCAAGTCCACTCAGCAACTTGCGGCCAGAATAGAAATCATGAGCACGTCAGAACTCCAGACGAACTGAGAGCACTGCCTGAGGAGCGCCGAGGCAATACCTGAGACTCGCTGGGTCAAAAGTATTTAATAGGAAGTGACAGACTCGGTGAGCGACGCCCCCACAATGCAGCAGTGCGTGAGGCGACTCCCGATGAGGCAAACACTGCAGGCTTCCTCACACGGTGCTCATTTTATTCGCTGTTCGCTGGTGTTTGTATTCGCCAGCATTGCGTCCGTCAGCGGCGAACTGGCGAGTTCAGGATTCACCAGCTAATACAGGCTCACACAATTCTGATAAAACTAAAGTAGCCACAAGTCTTGCGCCACACGACGCAAAATTCAGAACAGAAAGGCAACCAATACAAGATTTTAATTCACGTGACACTGCAAAGATAAACTCAATCGCTGCTATCCTACGCATGTGCAAAAGGCAAATACAATCAGAGATATTCCACGGGAGCACGTGCTGGAGCCTAACACCGCGAGTATTAAGCTGCAAAATAAGATCAGCCAATGTACTACAAAGCTGAACATTTTCTGTCTGTCCAGAGTTTCGACATATCGTTCGCTACCGATTAAAAACGCTTTTCTCTTTAAACCTTGAGGAAATGTACGAGCGAACAGAACCAAAGATAGCAAATAACGTTACGTCAGCACCATGAGAGGCGCCATCAAGGTTTCATTCGAGGGCGGATCCCTGGAACGGAAAGTGATGCCTTGAAATGAAATGGGAAATCTGGTCGTTTCGAAATGTCTTAGAAGGAAGCGCCTCCATCCAGCGCATGTTTACCTTCACGTCTTCACCTTCACCGCAGCTGAGGTTCACAGACACGTTTTCACGAGGAAGCTGCGAGAGCTTAAAAAGTGATACATCTACACGTGGACCCAGGACGAGAACCACCAGAAAATTCACTGAGCTGCTATTAATGAATGCTGAGCTGCCTACTGGTGCTGTCTGGCAGGCGTTCTTCGCTGATGGCTTGGAGTTACAGATGTCTGCCAATTACTGTGGTATAAAACCGAAGCAGGGAGGCGGAGAAGCGCTCCTCACCGCAGGGCGTTTACATGGTGCAGACAGCCGCTTCTTCACTTGGGCGTCATTGACGGGGAAAGCTTGCGAGGTCACAGTTGTTTTGATCGTCCCGGGTAGCGTGTCCCATTGGCCGCGGTAAACGAGCCAACACGTTCGTACCGCTACGCAAAAACGAGTCCCGCCTCCCTCTCCACTTGGACCAGGAAATGCTCCTCGTTGCAGGACTTTTCCTTCAAAGGTCAACAGTTATCGGCGCGCGGCACTCCAGAAACAGAAATGTATTGGAGACCAGTGTGCAGGCTTCAGGCGACACTATGGCGCAGCAATATAAAGGTCATGACGGGCAGGCAGATACACAGATGGACGCACAAAGAGAGAGAGAGAGAGAGAGAGAGAGAGAGAGAGAGAGAGAGAGAGAGAGAGAGAGAGAGAGAGAGAGTGAGAAGGGGAGAATGTGCGTGTGTGTGAGCGCCACCACGTCTGCAGGGAGTCAGGCAGTGTTGACAGGTAGCGGTGCCTAATAGCTTGTGTTAGTGGGTTTGGCTCGCCTTGAAATATACGACCCCGCTATGGCGTTAATTACCCGCCCGTTGTGAATCTGAGGCCGCGTCCGTTATCAAATATTCCATTCCGCTTGTGGTGATGGTGGTAGTAGTAGTAGTAGTAGTAGTAGTAGTAGTAGTAGTAGTAATAGTAGTAGTAGTAGTAGTAGTAGTCCAGTCATAAATGTAAAAAAAAAAAATTAAAAGCAAATAAAATAACATTCCTCTTTCAATTCTACATATAAACATACATTAGTACACCTTCCTTTAACAAATCCTCAACCTGATTATTTCACTGAACTGGAAGCAAAAAAGACACCCACGACTTCATCAGCAAGCACACATACAAACAAAGGAAACACAAAGGAAACAACACATACAAAATAGCAAAAAAAACTCACAAGCACTACTTTCCTTCTCCAACTTGATTAATCCCACCTCTTTGCATCCCCACCACCACCACTACTACCACTACCCCTACCAGTACCACCACCACCACTACTGCCACTACCCCTACCAGTACCACCACCACCACTACTACCACTACCCCTACCAGTACCACCACCACTTCTACTACCACTACCCCGACCAGTACCACCACCACCACTACTATCATTACCCCTACCAGTACCACCACCACTTCTACTACCACTACCCCTACCAGTACCACCACCAGCACTACTACCACTACCCCTACCAGTACCACCACCACCACTATTATCACCACCATGAACGGAAACAGAACAGAGAAAACAATGCACACACAAAAAGCGTAACCACAGACAAAACATAAACACCACTTTTCTCCTCTAACCAAACCCTTCCTATTAATATCCGCGCTACGACTACTACTACTACTACTACTACTACTACTACTACTACTACTACTACACCTATCCCTACCACTACCACGACTATTATTACCACCATCAACGAAACCAGCCTGGCAACTAACACCCAGATTCCAGCCACCGAGGGCTATGTTATAACGGGAATGCTCACCACTACCCAAACTTAGCACAACAATTACTTCTATAACTCCCATCCCTAAGCTCCCCTCTCCGCCTCGCCTCGCCTCTCCCTCCTCCTGCTCTGCGTTAATGTAAATACCGACCCACCTTGACAAACGACTTCGCCTCCGAAACATCTTTTTTTTTTAGTTTCTTGCAAAGGGATCTGATTTATGATGTGTATTTTAAAGTAGAAGAGGAGGAGGAGGAGGAGGAGGAGGAAGAGGAAGGGAAGGTGCAAAGATAGGAATAAGAGGAGGAGGAGGAAAATGTAGAAAAAGCTAAGTGGTTGGAGCAGAAAGAAGGGATTAGAAAAGAGGAAAAAAAAAGGACAAGATAGAAAAACATGAAGGTACAAGAGAAAACGAGCAGGAAAAGGAGAGAAAATAGAGCCACCCAGAAAAAAAGAGGAGGAGGAGGAGGAAGACACGACAAAGGAGACGAGGTAAGAAATCATGACCTAAAAACATTACCTCAGAAGAGACACCGCAAGAAGCCACATCATGAAAACCGAGATATGTTACCTGCAGGAGAGAGAGAGAGAGAGAGAGAGAGAGAGAGAGAGAGAGAGAGAGAGAGAGAGAGAGAGAGAGAGAGAGAGAGAGAGAGAGAGAGAGAGAGAGAGAGAGATATGAGCAAGAAGGAAGAGGGAGGAAAACTGACAGAACACAAACTCTCGCCCTGCTAATAGGTGGACACAAAACTGACCTTGCTGTGACAAATAGGACACGAGAGACAAACAGCTGCAGCAATCCACAGCATGCCGAGTATTGTTTTCTACGTTTCTTGAGTCAATTGGGAGGAAAAAACCCAGCTAAACGATTTTAAGCAGCTTTTCACTGACCTCAATCTGGTTCCAATTAATTTCTGCACCGTTTTCATCAATGTATCGCCTCCGCCTCCCTGATGGCACCCACTTGTTGCAGCCACAGTCTTCCGCAGGATTTTACAGTCTTCCACAGAATATTAGAACGCGAATCACCAGTCTCTCTCTCTCTCTCTCTCTCTCTCTCTCTCTCTCTCTCTCTCTGCAGGGCGCGCGCACACTAAGCCGTTTGTGTATATGCTTACCTTCAGCTTCCCTGCACCATTCCGGCATCTTGGAAAATTCTCTCCCAAGCTCAAGCTCTGTATCCTTTTATCCCTCCTCCTCCTCCTCTTCCTCCTTTTCCTATTCCTTGTACGCTCCTTTCCGCTTTTACTTGTCGTCCTCGTCATTCTTTCGCCTCGCCTCTTCACTCTCTGGTTTCGTTTTCTTTTCTCTTTTTTTGTCGTTTTCTTTATCTTGCGTTGTCGTAACTTCATAATTCTTCGTCTTTTACTCAAGATTTCTTTCCTTCGTTTCTCTTTCACTTTAAGTTGAGATTGATTGAACATCGCCCCCATCCATGGTTACACTCCTCTTCCTCTTCCTCTTCCTCCTCCTCCTCCTCCTTCTCCATTACAACATGTTGTCCCTCCATTAAGGTCCATCGGCCATGCCTTCCCTGTCTACTCCTCCTCTCTCTCTCCATTCCTCCACATTGGCCCTCGTTACCTTCCTCTCCCTCAGTGTTTTCTCAATTTTCCCTCACTGCTCCATCTGTTGTTGTTATTTCCACACGTGTCACTTCCTCCTCCTCCTCCTCCTCCTCCTCCTCCTCCTCCTCCAGTACCTCCACTTCCTCCCTCCCTGCCTCCATTAACTCTATTCTTCTCTACCTCTTTCCTACCCTCTCTCCCACTTTCCCATACACTCCCAGCCCACTGCCAACCATCTATTCATCCACCCTTCCCAAATACATTTATAGTACGTGAAAGCCAAGAATCTAATTACTCTCGAAAATTGCACATTTCTCCCTTCTTTTATAGACCTGGAGTTAAAGGTGAGGGGAGAGTGTGGTGGGGAGCCGCGTGAGGGTGAGAGTGAGGGACGGTAGGTGGTGGCGCGATGGCCTGAGGGATATAGAGTGAGTTAGGGCGAGGGAAGGCAGGATGAGGGATTGTGGAGGGCTGGATTAGCTGATGGTAGGATGTGTGTAACAGAAAAAGCTGGTGATGAAAATTGTTTGGTAGATGAATGCATTGATTAAGATTGATAGACAGACAGATAAATAGATCATATACTAAATCCATCATGCACACATCATTTCAAACATGTCTGTAAATAGAATCTGGAATATACAGCTTGCAATTCCCTTCTCCCCCTCACACACACGCACACACACACGCAGACACACACACATATGCACAGAATCGACAACAAATCCTAGTGAAAAGAGCAAAATATAAAAAAAGTCCCTGTTGATATTTTCTTGCCCCACGAGACACGAAAAGGGAAAATATCTCGGTGTATCGGAGTAACAAACCTGCACACACCTGTTGGAAACACCTGTACCTGTGAAGCGGTAAGGTTGCTAGAATGAGTACACACACCGGCTCATAACAAGTCTCTCTCTCTCTCTCTCTCTCTCTCTCTCTCTCTCTCTCTCTCTCTCTCTCTCTCTCTCTACGCGTTGTTCTTTTTTTATTCTCTTTCCACGATTTTTTGTCGAATATTTTTCTTTTTTTACTCCAAAACTTTATTCATTTTTTATCACATCATTCAGTTGTTTCGGGGTTCGTTTTGCCGTTACACACACACACACACACACACACACACACACACACACACACAAAGTCATGTCGAATTAAACACATATGCTCTGAAAACAAAGATCAAAACAAATAACCAAAGAGAGAGAGAGAGAGAGAGAGAGAGAGAGAGAGAGAGAGAGAGAGAGAGAGAGAGAGAGAGAGAGAGAGAGAGAGAGAGAGAGACAGAGAGAGAGAGAGAGAGAGAATCACTTGTCTCGGTTCATATATCGTCAGGACTCAATGAGAGGCATGAGAGAGCATAGGTGAGGAGGAGAGAGGAAGGGAGGGAGGGAGGGAGGAAGGGAGGGAGGGAGGGATTTATGACAGGATATTTGACGTCTGGAGCAGAGAGAGAGAGAGAGAGAGAGAGAGAGAGCAAGACACGCAAGGGAGAAAGGGAACATAGGGAGGGCAGGAATGGAGGCGACGAGGTGGAGAGGTGTGGATGGAGAGGGAGAGATGCAGGATGGAAAGCAGGAGGGATAAAAGGAAGGAAGGAATGAAGAGAAAAGGAGGTGAAAAGTAGAAGGAAAGAGAAAAGAATAGGGGAAAGAAAATATTGGGAAAGATGATTGAAAGATGGCAGAGAATAAAGGAGAAAAGGGGAAATGGTATGATGATAGAAAGGAAAGGTAAAATGTGAAATGAAGGAACAGAGGAAACTTAGGAAAAAAAAAAAAAAGGAATAAGTACCATCACAGAAAGAAAAGGGTGAGGCGAAAGAAAGTTGCATATAGACGAAAGGAAAGACAAAGAGCAAGTAAGAGAAAAGGAAAGTGGGAGTGTGGAGGGGAGTGTGGTGGTTCTGGAGTGGCTCGGTGGTAACAGACTTCACTCTCAGGTTATTACCAGGCGCTAGTAAATCAGTGAGGTTCGCTTGTGACAGGATCGAGTAAGGTACTTTTAAGAAACTGAGCCATAAAAATGGTACTTAATTTTAGATTACGGTGCAAACCTCCCACCCTGGGAACACGGGAGTCGGGGTGAGGTGCGCGGCGCCTCGCACTGCTATTTTGATCGATTATTGGATCCAGGAAAAGTTACTTTTCCTCAAAACTTTGAAGGAAGTTTCTGACAACAGCAGACTATAAACTTTTGTTGTCTAAAATTACCATAGAGGAGCGAGCTGGCGCGCAGTGCAGAGGGTGAGAGGGGAACTAAGTCGTCGACAAACAGCAGCGATGCTTCCCCACCAGCTGTAGAACTCTGATCCCTCCGCAACGACCCCTTGGGTATTTCACTTGCAGACACAGATCAAATAACGGATTGGTTGCAACAAAGAGCACACACAAGGGACGTTTCGTGATAAAAGAAACTAAAATATTCATATTGAAACGTAAAGTCTTGAATAATTTACAAGTCTCCTCCTGTGACTCAATCATGGCTTGACCATTCAGTGCTGAATAATGTTTCTGCCTCTTCCTCATTCGCAATTGTCCACGATAAATTTTCTTTATATTTCTCGGAGCGTCCATGTCCTGCTCCCTTTTTTATATATCAGTACCAGAACATCTGCTTTAGGATTCATCACCACAAATCAGTTTACAGTGGCGTGCAGCGGATCAGTGGTGGCCGTGACTGTGCCTTCCTTTCACCCACTGCAGTCACACAACGCCACGCTCCACTTCACGGGAACTTGAGTGGAAGCTTGCTAGGAACACGTAATCAGGCGGCGATTGTTTTCAGCACAAACTAAATGGCAGAAAAAAGCAAATGTTTTCAATCATAGCGTCTTGTAGCCACAGAGCTAGTGAGGTAATTTTGGGTTGCCAAATCTATATACCCATATTCAATTAAGTCCGTCCAAATGACACTTAAACCGCGTAAAGTTGGCCTCAAAAAGTGACTCAAAAAAGCTTGCTGAAAAGTCTCACCACATAGCGCCACCAGACGCCGATGTTGCATTCAGCAAGGGACGTGGTGGCGTGAAGATCACCGCCGATGAATTGTGAGAGTCAGTCCCAGTCTCTCTCTCTCTCTCTCTCTCTCTCTCTCTCTCTCTCTCTCTCTCTCTCTCTCTCTCTCTCTCTCTCTCTCTCTCTCACGGCACGTCGTATATTCCGTGCACGCAGCAGAGGGAGTGCAGCACAGCAGCACACACCCGCGCAGGGAGGAACCATCGAGGCAGATTTCCCATAAGCCTCGGCTCGCGGCTCTGCCAGCGTCAAGCCGACAGCTGGCATCTTCCTTCCACACACTGGGAGAGCAAACCTTTTATATTCAATAAATCCTCTCTTAAATAATATCAACCCAAGATCACTAACGTTGATGGAAGCAAAGACATGATATTTGAAGGAATTAAGAGACAAACCAAAAGAAAGTTATACCAACCTAAATGTTCTACAGGAAATATTCACGTGAAGTATACCATAACATTTTTTTTCCAGACTTGCTCTCCTCCCTGAGTTCAAACAATCACCACCTTCGCCAGGCCTCGAGGGGAGGGGAGAGGGGAGGAGGCCGGGTCTGCAGCGTGGCGGGCCTGACAAGGGTGCTGCCCCCGTTATTACGCCCGCTGCCGGTGCCTTCACCCGGCAAGACAAGATAACGCCCGCCATTATGGATACAGCCCGGCCTAATTATCATTATCACGGATTGCTTGCAGCCTTCCAGAATTATCGCTTCTTTTTCTACCGTTATCGCCAGCGGCGGCAATTAATGCTTGGCTCTCCCCGCGGCTCCGGCAGGGACGAGGCCGCGCCGCCTCATATGGGCGCTAAAGAGTGTGCTCTGTAATTCTGTGTAATTCTTTCTCCCATTTTCTCTTTTTTGTCCCTCATCATCCTATTAAACCTTTCCCTCTCTCCCTCTTTCCCTCTCTCCCTCCCCCTCCTCCTGTCCCTAGTCTTCCTCCGCCAGACTCGCTCTTCCCTTTTACTTGCTCAAACTTGCCCTCCACTTGAACCTTCCTCTCTAAACATCTATTTATTTTCCTTGTTGTCACCCTATAATTAACTCTCTCTCTCTCTCTCTCTCTCTCTCTGCGATCTCTTGTAATTCCCCTTCCTCTCTTCCTCTTCTTTTTAATAAGTACTGATCAAGCCTCAGTTCTCAAAGTCCCACTAGACCCACCAACAACTCATCACGCCCTAATGAAGCCTTCTCTATCACTACGGTCGAGTCACAAGACACAACTCCAATTGCACTGAATTCATTAAGACACATAAAGCAAGAGGTGGGTTTGTAATGAGAGACGAGAGAGTGGTGGTGAGTGTACAGGAAAAGACGAGAAGGGGGAAAGGGAGATGAGAGGGTAGAAAAAGGATGGAGAATAGTAAAAGAGGAAGGAGGTAAGGCAAGGTGGCTATAATGATAATAACAAACCATTACTCATCCACAGACCAACGCCCTTTCTTCTCCTCCTCCTCCTCCCTAGACCATCTATTTCTCCTTGAGGCACACCACATCTTTCCCTTCCTACCTGTCTGCACATTGCCCTTCCCCTCAAGCTCACGTCCTCAACGCCTTGCACTATAATTTTCCCCTCACATCTCACACGCAGCTCGGAACACCCAGTATCCCACACTTAGCCCTCAAACCAAGCACATCTCTCCCGTCCTACTCTTCTTTTCCTCTCAACCTCACATCCTCAATATCCTTATAGGTTATTTCCAAACACACCACTGCTTTACTACACCTTATCATATTTATCATATCTCTTTCACCTCACTCTCACTCCTACTTCCACAAAATCATACCACCTCCTTCCTACCTTCCTGTTCCCTTGCCCTCACATCCTCCTCACCTAAATATCACTTTCCTCTCACACCTTCACAGAATCCCTCACCCACAGATCTCCACGTCAATTCCAACCTCACAGGCCCTAAAAAAGAAGAAACACGACGCCACAAAACCCTTAAATAAGCAATCATGGTTCAGGTCTCAGCTCGCCGTGGCCGCTACACTGACACACGTCCCCTGCTCGGCACGCTGGATATATCAGGGAGGGTATGTGAATCCGCCAGGAGCCTCGGGTATATTGCTCCACAGGTGTCACCATATATCAGGTAAGGTGTGATATAGGGCAGCCTGGAAAGTAGCGAGGATGGGAGGGGAGTAATATATCAAGGGGTGTGTGCATTTAAGGGGAAATGATAGGTAGGTGAAGGGAATAGGGGAAACGGGAAAAGGGAAAGATAAAGGGGTGTTGTAAAAGGGGAGAAGGGTGAAACCAGATTAGTGTTTTAGGTAAAAGAAGTATTACAAAAGGGGGAGGAAAATGGAATGAAAGAGATTAGAGAGAGTGAGCAAACAAAGTGAAAGAGGAAAATTCCTGGAAAAGGTGATTACAGACACGGGAATAAAACCACTTCGGCAGAGAGGAAGTGAGTGGAAGGAGTGGAGGGAGCGGGAAGGAGGAGGAGGAGGAGGAGGAGGAGGAGGAGGAGGAGGAGGAATGGAGGAGACGGAAAGCGAGAAAGACTCAGGGAAAAAGAAGGAAGTGGAAAGAAGAAACACTCTCCAGCTCGCTTTAATCAATGTGGCATAAGAGGCGAAGATAGCGGCGCGGGAAAACACAGCCACGGAAGACACAAGGAAACGCACAAGGACCTGAAATCATATTAGAAAAACGACGAAAAAGTCTTAACAGTAAAAAGTGCACGGGGATGAAAACAAGGCGGCAAAAATATTAAACCACAATCTGGAGTTGAGGCAGCGAGACAAGGACACAGACAAGGGTGTAATCAGCGCACCTAACCACCAATTCCCGTCACTGGCGACACTTAATACTTCGGATTGTTACTTGTTGTCTGCCACCACCGCCACCATCACCACCACCTCCACACTCGTCATTACTTCCTTTTTATACGTGAGGCAATTTCCAGCCAAAGGCAATAAAAAAAATGTCACTTTCCAGGCCTATAAATATCAAGATTATCATTACCACCATCATCCTAACTATACATTCATTATCTCTACTACAACCACTACTACCATCACCACCACGAGTCCCTCACCATCACTACATTTACGACCACTATAACAACACCGTCACCTCTATCATTAACACCATCACGACCTTCACCACCACAATCACCACCTCTTTCATAACCACTGCCATCACCATCACCATCACCGCCACCGCCACGTTGTAAACCCTTGGAAACCACGACCACCACCACCACCACCACAATAGGAGAAGAGGCGGCGACTCGTGCAGACAACCAAATCCCGCAGCCCAGGCAACCCACCTTCCTCCGCTTTAATCCTTTCTCCCTCTCTCTGTCTTTCTCTCTCCTTCCCTCCCCTCAACAGGTCAATCACTCTCCTCCTCCTCCTCCTTCTCCTCCTCCTCATCTGGCAGTCCTCACTTCCATCACCGTTACTCAGATTCACTGCCTTTCAACTATCATGCCATCGCCTACCATTTCATCTCCCTTCTCTTCCCCTCGCGCCACCATCTCATCCTCGCCAGCTCGACCTATGTAACTCCCTGCCTCCTCTGCTCTTGCCTTAGCTAAATCTCTAATATCTCTCCTTCCATCACACAGACACGATCTTTCTCACTCCTGCCTCTACGCTGCGCCTCCTCTATACGCATATTTTTCATACTAGCAAGAATTTATAGCCCCCCGTAAGCAATAGTAGCTGTATATTACATTTTCTCTGTAGTTATTTCTGTCTCTTTTAAATGCGTGAAGGAGGTCAGATAAGGGCATAAAGAGCTGAAGAAGGACAGCCTGTTATCTGTGCAAAACAAGGTGAAATACGGAGGTTTTTTTTCAATAAGTTGGTGTAGTACAAGGAAGTAAAGCCAAAACACCCTAATTGGAAGCTGATGATCTGTCCCTGAGTCAGTGTGTGCAGTGGTGTAGTGCAGTCAGACAGCCGAGTGAGAACCTGGATACTTGTGGCAGTTTAAACATCTATTGTAAGTTGAACAGCACAAGTAGATATTTTTTTCATCTCTTCAATAACACAACACACACACACACACACACACATACACCTCTTCCACGCCTCCCTCGCACTCACTGCTGTAATCCCATTCCTACCTTTCTTCACTTTCCTGATAAAACAAACAGTACCACCACCACCACCACAACTACCATCACCACTACCACCACCAGCACCAACACCAACACCTCTTTCCTTGCGCTTTTATCCCTCAGTTTCCTCCACCTCCTGCTCCTCCTCCTTCTCCTCCACTCCCAGCCCCACCCTACCTACCACTCAGTCCACCCACTCACTGCAGGTTATTCATTCTCCTCCGCTCGCTGTCCTTCATAAAAGCATCACAACAGAATCATAACAACGCAGCACTTATTTTCCACTCCTGTCACGTAACGAACGCCAAGAAATATGAGGTTTAGGTGGGAATAATGACGGACTCTCACACTTAAAATAGCACGTTTTTTTTTTTCATTTTTTTTTTTTATTCCGTGCTCTTCACTCGTCACTGCGTCAGGGTCATGCGTTACATGGATATTAACGTGTGGAAAAATTATGTTTGTTTATAATAGAAGATCATTTTACATGGTGTGTTGTGTTGTGCAGTGCTATACGTGTGTGTGTGTGTGTGTGTGTGTGTGTGTGTGAGTGTTAAAAGTCACATGAACCAGTAGAACTCCACTCTCCCCTCTGCCTTAATTGGTGTAGGTTTTGGTAATGATTATTGATATTCGAATAAGGGTCCTCATGTGGAGAGGGCAGGGAGGAGGGGGAGAGAGGAGGAGGAGGAGGAGGAGGAGGAGGAGGAGGAGGAGGAGGAGGAGGAGAAAGAGGAGATGTAGCGAGAAACTAACCTGGTTCGTTAGTTCCTCTCTCCCTCTCTCTCTCTCTCTCTCTCTCTCTCTCTCTCTCTCTCTCTCTCTCTCTCTCTCTCTCTCTCTCTCTCACACAGCATCCCCCTCAACACACGCCAGCAAAATAAAAAAAATGATAAAAAAAGACAAGCACCACAAGGCATAAAGCAAAAACTACACAAAACCACACAGGAAAGATAAAAATGTGCCAAAGAAACTGACAACCGCGGCAGAAGCAGGAAGCCACAATACACCTGAAGCTAAGTATCAAATCCGACATTAAATCTATTACCTGGGCGTCGTAGGTGCGTCACTCCCCCTCCCCCAAGAGCCCTTCCCTCTTCCTCTCCTTCGTGCTCCCCTTCGTCAGCAGCCAGCTTAGCATCACCTTAATAGCCACGATTACCAGCTTAAAATTCAATCTTACTCTAAGCTTTTAAATGTCCTGCGAGAGAAGCCGTGCCTGCCTGGAGGGGGAAAAAGGGACGTTCAATTTATATGGAAATGAGCGATGCTTTTCCTGAGGGTGGGGACAGCAGGAGGTGGCGAGGTCTCTCTCTCTCTCTCTCTCTCTCTCTCTCTCTCTCTCTCTCTCTCTCTCTCTCTCTCTCTCTCTCTACCATATCATCAGTCGCATAAGCCACTCTTGACCTGCCTCCTCCTCCCCCTCCTCTTCCTCCTCCTCCTCCTCCTTCTCCTCCTCCTCCACCTGCATTAGACAGTCTGGTGTGATTACTGGATTACCTATTCAGCTACTTACCTTACTCTCCCGTTTATCTACTCCTGCTCCTCTCTCTCTCTCTCTCTCTCTCTCTCTCTCTCCTCTCTTTCTCTCTCTCTCTCTCTCTCTCTTGCACAACCTTTCCTGGTATCCCTCTCTTTGTTTATCTGTCTGTTGGTTATTCTGTCTTTTTCTTTGTTTGTCTGTCTTTTCTTCTTTATGTATGTTTGCCTGTATGCCTGACTCCTTTGCTTTTTGTTTGTCTGTTCATCTGTCTTTCCGTCAGTGTCTATACATGACTGCATCTCTCTTTGGCTTGTCTTTGTCTTTCTGCCTTTGTTTGTTGGTCCGTTTGACTTCTGCTTGTCTTTTTTCTATCTATCTATCTATCTATCTATTTACTCACCTGTGTATCTATCTCTCTATCTATCATATCTATCTATCTCCCGGTTCGTCGGTCAACCTGCTTCTCATTAACCTTGTTTTCCCTGCACTTTGCACCAATATTCATCTCAACCCCATTAGTTCACCTCCCTTCCTTCGATTTTTTCTCACCTTCCTCCTTTGAATTCCATCTCCTATTCCTACCTGCTCCCGAACATTCCTTCCTCTCTTCAAAAACTCGCCCTCCTCTCGCTCCTCGGCTCCTTTCTCGCCCCTGCTTCCCTCCCTCTCCTCTCCTCTCCTTCCTCTCACATCTATTTTCAAAGGAAGTCGGTCCCGTGTACGTCACCTGCGATCACGTGACATGTTAATTTAGGGAGTAATGAAGGTATCACCAGAGAGAGAGAGAGAGAGAGAGAGAGAGAGAGAGAGAGAGAGAGAGAGAGAGAGAGAGAGAGAGAGAGAGAGAGAGAGAGAGAGAGAGCATACATAACAACTGAGAAAACACAGCCTAAATCAATCTAAATTTCCCTCCCTATTTTTTTTTTCCGTGGTCATCGAGGAGATCCCGACCGTAATCCTCAAAGTTAACCCTTAATCAGAGGCATTAATGGCGGCAATTAACGGAGTCCAGTGATGCACGCTAAGGATAATTACTGGGGGATGTGGCCAGGCTGAGGGGCGATTATCCTAAGTCTATCCGTCAGTCACTATTTTGTTCATATTTTCCGCAGCGTTATGCCGTGTGCTGTGTGGGGTTGGCGGGTGGGTGCAGGTGGGTGGGTGGTGGACTGGTGCGTGGTTGAGCTGCTTCCAGTACCTTCCATGTTTTCCAGGCGAAGCGTTATCATTCTATCTAGAAATCCAGGGCCGTCACTGTATCTATCAGGTATCAAAGTCACCTGACTCATCGATTCCCAAGCAATAATTAGTTTCGCCGCTTTAATTACCTCATTTCCATCCTGCTTCCAATCCGCTCCCTCCCATCACTCCCTCTCCATCCCACCGTGCTGTAGCCTCGGCATTCCCACTCTTAACACACCGAGGGCGTCACCGATGAATAATCACAGTGGCCGCGCCTGCAACTGCTTACATTCAAACCACGAGTATACGTAAGGAATAATGTTGTAGGTAACGTTTGTCCTTCACAGCTCCAGTTTGAGGCACGGAAGGAACCTCACTCTGAATAAAAGACAGAAACTTCATCATCGCTGTCTATCATTAGTTCGTCTCTGCTCGTGGGAGGGACAGGTTGCCTCGCTGCCTGCATCTGAGCGTGAGCGAGGCCATCCTGCTGCTGCAACACGCGCGCTGTGCCCCACGTTTAGCGCTGCACGTGGCATTATCTGAAACTCTCGCGATTCTGTAAAAACCGAGGTGAGGCAAGGTCAGAGAATTGTTTGAGGATGTGAGAACAGTGGCCGGGGAGATACGCGCCCTGTCGCAGCGAGGTCTGAATAGTGGACACAAGGCAAAGGACAGTGAGACAAAGACCACCGCTCTGAACTTCCTACTGTGCTTCTCGTCTATGTTTTTGTCCACGTAACCGCTTTTCCTGATACTCCCCACTGTGAATCGCTTGTAATGAATCGGAAAAAAGAGTCAGAATAATAATACCAACACTTCTTTTCACAAAATATGGCAGCTCTTGCAAACGCCACGGCCATCATTAGCCTGTCACCGCAGTGCATCACTCAGCCAGCCAGCCAGCCAGTCAGCCACCCAGCCAGCCTCGCCACACTAACTAAATGACAGGAAGGAGAGGAGCGGTGTGATGTGGTGAGGAGTGGAGGGAGGGACAGGGAGGAGGTTGCCTTGACTTCCGCTGTGAATGGATGTTTATGGTCCATCACAAGCATTAATTGTCTGTCACTTTACTTGAAGCTAATAGCAACATTTACGAAAGGAAGAGAAGAGTGAAAAGGAGTATATGGCTATTTGTAACATAACTGGAATAGTTAACTTTGATATCTAATGATTGCATGCATAGAATTAATAATTATAAGGGAAGTGTAGAGTTAAAATGCTTTATATAAACAGAAGGCAGTGATAAAAGTCAAAAGCCTTAGTTGTGACATCCAAGGCGTTTCGAAGTAGCTTATAAGATCAAATAATTGCAGGTAGAGAATTATCAGTTATGTGATAATTGTGTAACTCAAATACATTTCATAGATAAAAACCCTACCGCATTCCTCATACAGACGACGCCCCCTCTCTCTCTCTCTCTCTCTCTCTCTCTCTCTCTCTCTCTCTCTCTCTCTCTCTCTCTCTCTCTCTCTCTCTCTCTTCAGTGGCTTCGTCTCGCCCTTAAAATTCAACAAGAAGTGTATTCATATTTTTATTTATGCAATTCTCAAAGCAGTACTACATTGAAAAAAGAAACGCATTATTCGAATCACAATTACGTCTCCTGTAATGAAATGCTGATTACATTGCCTTTAATAATAATACATGTAATTGCATATTTCATCAATGTATGCAGATCAGAACTTACCGGTAAAAAATATAAAGAAATATCAATATACTTATTTATTTTTGCAGCTTTTTGTTCATTTATTTATTTCAGTACACAGATCACATTATTGCAGAGAAATGTCTATATACCTATTTGCATACTTTTTTTATGAATATCAGTGCACAGATAAGATTAATACAAAGAAATATCTCTATATATATCTATGTATCAATATATATCTTTCCATTTTTTTTCTTATTTATTCATTTATTTCAGTACAAAGATAAAATCAATGCAATGAAATGTCCAGGCACATATTTACATATTCGTCCTTTACTTGCTACTTTATGCATTGAATGAAGTATCCGGATGAAATAAATGCAAGGAAATATTTATACACCTATATACAGCTTTTTTTTTCTTTTTTTATTTACTTATTCATGTGTAGGCGTGAAATACATATCGCCCTGTATTTCGTAATTTGTTGCGTTATGCAGCCATCGACCGTGACGTGCCACGCGTAGCGCACATCACGTCATTACCTATAAAAGGCTTTGTATAAACACGTATAAAAAATAATGAATATAATATATAAATCCATTAATTTCCCCGTATGAATTTAAGCCCCATTCCTTTCCCAGCCGAATTCCCCGAACGCTATATATTTTTTTTTTCTCTCCAGTGAAATTTTATCATTGCTCGAAATAAGAACAAAAAATATTAATTTCCTCGTACTATTTTTTTTTTTGTCTCATTCTTTCTTCAGTCGAATTCCACGAACGGTAAACTTCTCTTCTTCTTCTTCTTCTTCTTCTTCTTCTTCTTCTTCTGGAGCGCTGTTTTAATATTACTACCATCAAAAATAAACACACGCTCCTCTGGTTCTAAGAGTCCGTGGCCACCCATCACCAGGACAAGCACGGCGTTCACCTCACAGTTACCAGGGAAACGTGCCTCCCTTACTACTCTGCAAGCGTCGCTCT
>NC_087162.1:27530447-27555447 GCF_035594125.1 Scylla paramamosain | reverse complement strand
ATGTATGCTGGAATAACATTTTCAAAACGGTTTCCTGACTCAAACACGATGCTCTTAAATGGGAGGCAGCCGACCACCACCTGCCTGCCTCAAGAGTGAAAGGGAAAGAGTTTACATTTAGAATTAGACGCAAGAACGTGAAATTAAATTATTACGGCTTACTATGTATTGCCTACCTATGAATTTATGTACTCTTTGGTTATACGTGTTAATTAGTTACTTCAGAATAAAATGAGAGCACGAGTTTATTTTTTTATCATTATTCCCTAGATCTTCCTCCCCGTCGCTTTCATCTCTAATAAAACACGTGTGCTCGGGGAAGTGCAGTCCCGCGGTAGTCACGTCTCTTAAGTTTTATTCGGTTTTTATGTCCGGTTTCCTTAGTCCACCAGAGCCAGAACGGTGCCGCCTAACGAAGGACTTTGGATTTGGCATTTAGTAGCCGTTACCCCGAGTGGATGCCCCTACTACCCTCGGACCGTGGTTTCAAGACACTTACCCTTCAATTTTTGACTACCGCTTTAGACCCTGTTCTGTGACTGGCATCTCAGTGGGCTTTTTTTTTTTATTGGATTTTTTTTGCCCTTGGCCAGTGTCCTTCCTACATATAAAATAAATAAATAAATAAAATAAATAGATAAAAATAAAAAAGGATTCGAACCCGTGAGACTGCGCACCTGGGCTCACAAAGCGCGCGGTCTCACTGTAGCACAATGACAGGTAAAAATAAGCTGCTTCGAGAAACTGACAAGAATAACACTCGATATCCTAGAAGTAATGGATATAAAGAATGCAAAATTGTCTCAAAGATTTCCAGAAAGGCGAAACCAAGAGAGGTGTATTTTTTAAGTGTTTGTGCAATTTATGAAGGGGAAAAATTAAGTGAAACCAATGACAAAACAAAAAAAAAGTTAGAAAGAGCTGACTCTGAAAAGTTGTCAGAAAATCGAAGTTGATTTAATATTTTAATAGAGGAGCTGCCCAAAATCATAACAGAAAAAATAAACATGAAACATTCCTCACTGTTAAAATTTGTTTTATGTACGTTTCTCTAAAGCTCTGTGTGTGTGTGTGTGTGTGTGTGTGTGTGTGTGTGTGTGTGTGTGTGTGTATGTGTGTGTGTGTGTGTGTGTGTGTGTGTGTGTGTGTGTGTGTGTTTCTGTTCGTCTGTTTGTCTGTGTGAATGTTGGTTATTGGCACATTTCAATACCTATTAACTTTGTTTATTCTGTTTCTCTCAGTTCAACCACAAAGGAATTACATGAAATATAACTAATAGGAGCACCTGTTGCATGTGCACCGAACTGCTTCAGTGTTAAGGATTGGAAATGTATCTTATTCCAGGTATCTTTCTGACACAACAATAACCCAAGGGTAGTGTTCAGTGCGGCAGCAAGTCAAGTCGCACATTACTAGCCAGAGATCATCTGATTAAAGAGTAAGACCACCAAGTGTTCTCTTTGCGAAGTAAGAGAAGTACCACTCAAAATCTGGTTCGTGCGCTGTTGCAAAACAACTTTTGACATTTCTGCAATGCTGGAAAGGTTGTCACACAGAAGCCTACGCACTGTGTTAGTATATTTACAATTCTTGATACGATACGCATAATATTTTAGAAAAAAAAGTTTATCTGGTACTCCTGTGTAGCAAATGTTCATGCTTTCAAGTAAATTAACGATATTAAATCCCAAATAAAACTAGTTTTGTCGCTTTACTATTTCAATTTTTTTTTGCAATGCCTGTCTTAGATTTACAAACAGGATTAAGTAAATCAATACAGAAAAACCACATACATGAAGTGACGAGTACACTGACTGGTAATGGGAGAGTCAAGGACGCGGAGCACACACACAACAGCTCAGTGTACAAGTATTATCTCGAGCAACTTGGCACCTGGTTCTCGTATCTAAGGATGTTATGAAGTCGCCCACATTACACCAGGAGCGTGGGTCGAGAAATGCCACGGGGCTGAAGGAAGGTGGAAGGTCTTTGAAGCAAAGTCCTCTGCTGACTGTTTAAAGAGTCTTGTAGCATTCACGAGTTCCAGGTACCGCTCTTGGTGCACGAGAACAATGCACTTTCAGCAAATTAGAAAGGTCATCTTCAGGAAAATCGCATTCCTTCAAGAGAGATTTGCGCTTCAAGCCACATCGCCAGGTGCTGACGAAGTTCTCAGCATAAGCAACTTTCGATAGTTTGCAGCAATATTTTTTTTGTTTGTCCCTTCCTGACTTCATTTACAATACAGGGAGACATTTGAGTTTATACAGAAATCTAAAGCGGCGGAAAACAGACGAGTTCCTGAACCCTGAGATGTCACTGAGGACTGTTCGACTCTTGACCAGCAGGGGCACAGGAAACGCAGGTAACAGTGCAGGTGTTTATTCACAGAAGGTGTGAACAGAAGGCTGGAGGTAGGTGATCTCTCGGCGCCAGGCCGCGCACTTCCACTTAACACTTATGACTGAAGCCTAGCTCGTTCACTCATACACGTATTCATGCCTCACACAAGTCTCGCTCATTCACTCGTTCACACAACTAGCTAACAACCACACACCTCCCCCGAGACATAAGGAAGATTCCTTATCTTTGTTATGGCTACCGTAACACATGAAACAAAGTTACAATGATTGAAGTACAGAAAACACGGTACATATACACAAAACAAACACAGCGTACAATGAACACGTACGACTAATCGTAGGTGCTACGGTGCCACCGCACCTGCAGTCGTCTCGGCTCCCTACGCTGTCGGCTGCTTCGACGCTCTGGTTGCTCTCGGCCACGGTGTACCCCGTTACCCTGATGCTCCGGGCTGCCGGGATGGTGGTGTTCCTCGTGACCCTGATGCTGAAGCGCTGCACCGCCATGAGCGGTGTGCTGCTCGACAGGAAGGGGAGCAAGAGGTCTGTGTGGGCGTAGGTGTCTTCTATTACGCCACATCACGCGACCGCTGCCCATCTTGATGAGGTAGTCTCTCCTTCGCCCAACAGCCACGATGACACCCAGGCGATCCCAGAGGCCTGTCGTGTGATCTTGAACGTCGACGTGGCCACCGAGGTGCAGGAGAGGAAGAGTACGGGCGGACGCGTCGTGGCGAAGTTTCGCTTTCTTCCTCAGTCGCTCTGCCTTGGCGTCGCACTCATCAGCAGCGCGCTGCCACTGCTGAGCGTATGAGCGATGATGAGCCGGGACACAGGACCTCATAGGATGACCGAAGAGGACTTGTGCTGGTGATCGCCCTTCCGCCCTCGGAGTGTTGCGCAGTTCCAGCAACCCGCGAGCGAACGCATCCTCGTCCAGGTGTCCCTGCTGTGTGGTCGTGAGGATCAGCTTCTTCACGGACTTGACCGCTGCCTCGGCGTGACCATTGGAGCGTGGATAATGAGGTGAAGATACACGATGCTCCACCCCCCATCGAGCCAGGAAGCGCCGTACCGATGAAGAAGTGAACTGCGGTCCACCGTCAGTCCTCAGGAGAACAGGCACGCCCGTGTCGGCGAACACACCCCGAAGGACACGAACGAGCTGATCAGCCGATGCTGGACGTGAGCATGCAGACACGTGAGGCCACCCAGACAAGCGATCTACATACACGAGGTATGTACGGCCTGCTGCGTGGAAGTAGTCTGCAGAAACTGACTCAAACACCCTGCTGGGTGTGTCCGTGTCCTGCCAGAGAGGTTCGTTGGCTTGGCTTGGTAGGAGTGGACGGCATAGTGAGCATCCAGAAACGACGTTCTCAACGTCTCTGTCCATACCAGGCCAGTACACCGTTTGTCGGGCCCGTCGCTTGGTGCGCTCCATCCCCTGATGACTGTCATGGAGTCGCTCTAGTGTTTCTCGGCGGAGGCTGTGAGGAATAAGAAGCCTCGGCCCGTAAACCACCAGGTCGTCGTCTACGGCCAGCAGACTGCGCACCGGCCAGTACGTACGCAAGCGGTGATCGAGGTCGTGGCAATGATCAGGGAAGCCCTCGATGATGACGTTCTTGAGCAAGCAGTACTCCCCGTCTCTTGCTGCTGCGGCACGTACCATTTCCACAGTCTGATCCTGGAGTGGTGCTAAGCGGACGCCGTCCTCATTGGTGGCAGATAACGCTGAGATGACCGCTGAGTGGAGAGGGTCGAGGTCACCAGAAGTAGCAGCATCCTCTTCCTCCACTGGGTCCTGTACTGGAGCACGTGAGAGGGCGTCGGGCACACAGTGTGTCGATCCCTTTTGCCTGTCTGACAACTCGATGGCCATGGATCCACCAGCCATTGCACGTAAACCTTCCTTTGCTTCGAAGACGCTGGGAAAGGCCTTGATCACAGCAGCAGCGTGCCCCGCGCGCTGCTGTGGCGTTGGGTCGTAGGAATGAGGCCAGCTGATCACTTCTGTGGGCGTAGATAGAGGTGGCTGCGAGGCGGTCGGGTACTTGATGGAGCTGTTGCCGGTGTGCTGTTCTTCCCTGCGTAGCGGTCGGATTTGAGCCGGAAAATCTTCGGGGAGGATTCCGAGAGCGATGGAATCGTACCAGCTAAGCAGCGCCCCCTTCACCTCCTTCACCACGCTCACAACAGTCTCAGCTTCCCTGTCGCCCAGTTGCAAGTGCGACGAGAAAGTTCCTACACAGGTGAGGGGGTGATTACCGGCAGCATAAAGTCCATCACCATCAGCGGGCGCCAAGCTGGAGGGCGGGATTCCAAGGAGTGTTGCCGTGTCGAGGCCAATAACGGTCGTTTCGGCCCCAGAGTCAGGAGTCCACGTAATCTTGTCTCTTCCAGCGGGATGTGTGGCGGTAATGAGCACCTGGGGCGCAGGTCGTGCCGTCACCGTCTTTGTGTATACGCCTGATAAGAGCTGGTATACACTGGCACTGGCTCCCCGCCTCGGGCCTGCACCGCGATGAGGAGAGACAGTTGAGGAACTCCTCGAAGCTCCTCGTCGTTTCCTCACTGTCTGCTGACATACACTCGCAAAATGCCCTCTTTTCCCGCAGTTACGACACACTTTATCTATTGCCTGGCATCCCCTTTTGTCACTGCGACAATCTTTGCCACAACGATAACAGCCCGTGGGGCTTGAGCCCCCGAAACTGCCCTTCCTGTAGTTCGAGACAGCGTTCACACCATGGCTCGAAGAGTGAGAGCCGCCCCTTAGTACTGCACTACACTGGTTAGCGCTCTCTGATGCTCTGCAAATATCTATGGCGTTTTCAAGGGTGAGTTTCTTGTTTTCCAGCATGCGTTTCAGAGCCACTTCGTCTCGTGTCCCAACGACAATTCTGTCACGCAGCTGATGGTTTATGCACTGGTCGCAAAAGTCACAGAAATTGGCGATTTCCTTTACAGCACATAAAAAGTCGTCAAAACCTTCTTGCGTTTCTTGCACGCGGGAGTAGAAGTCTCTTCTATCCATGATGATGTTGCGCTGGCTTCGCAGGTACTCACACATTGCATCGAGGATGGTTCTTAACTCCGCGTCTCTCGGTAAGCTTATCCCGTAGCGAAGTGTACGGGTCCACTCGTCGTCTAGGACAGCAGCGAGTGCCGCCCTCTGCTCAGCCAGGGAGAGACAGTCTATCCTGGCGAGGGTTACGTATCCTTCAAACTTATGGCGCCACGTGTCGAACTCACGTAAAGATGCTGACGCCGTTAAGTGAGGAATGATGGTGGCGGACGTCGGGAACCTCGCGCCCTGGGTAGACGTGCTGCGGGCTGTGGTTTCGCCTTCATTGCTCGCCGTGGTGCGACTGGGAGCTTGTGTCCCCACTCTCTCCAGCAGCTGGGTTAAACGCTCCTCGCGAGCCTGACTCTGCTCCGACTGTCGCGCTAGCAGGGCAGCCAGCGCCTCCAACTGCTTCTCCATTCTGCGCCGTACCCACTGCAGCCTTGTCCTGATCCTACTCACTGCGCCATGTTCGACTCTTGACCAGCAGGGGCACAGGAAACGCAGGTAACAGTGCAGGTGTTTATTCACAGAAGGTGTGAACAGAAGGCTGGAGGTAGGTGATCTCTCGGCGCCAGGCCGCGCACTTCCACTTAACACTTATGACTGAAGCCTAGCTCGTTCACTCATACACGTATTCATGCCTCACACAAGTCTCGCTCATTCACTCGTTCACACAACTAGCTAACAACCACACAAGGACGGGGAGCTGAAAATGAAAACACAATGAAGTTGACGTCACACACGAGGCCAGGCACACTCACTTATTGTTGCGTTTGATAACATTTTTTTTAAGCGGTAGAGAGAGGTGTCCCTCAGACCACCACGTGCTGTGCTTCTAATGCAACACCAGATACTTCTCGAATGAGTATTTTCTGTATTCCTATGCAAGTGACAGGTTGTGGAGGCAGCCATTGCAAAGGCAGGCATGGCGGTGGACGACAGCGTACCCTGCGTGCCGACAAGCACTCCTGTAATCCTCTTACAACACGTAGGAGAGACGCGATGATGAGCTCAGTGACGTCATTCGTGTCATTTCCCCTTAATTATCACCTCGCAAAAGGTAATGACATGAATGTTCTGTTAATTATAGCACAAGTTTTCTTTTCAGTGTATCGGTTGTCATTATATCACTTGCGAGTACATTCCAGCTCCGTGCAGCTCATGCCCTACACTGTTTTAAAAAGCTGCTCATAAAAACAAAAACAATACCAAATCTTATATTGAGTACTGGGTGCAGCCATTTCCAAAGGCTTGTTATGATGATGGGCCGCTGTCAATGAAAATACTGACTTCTGGACGTAATAAAAATCTTTCCGCCATGACAGATGAATAATATATTGGTAAATTCATACATACATACACACATAAATAAAACACCCCGAGGAAATAAAAGAATACCTTTGCTTCTTTGGGAATTCAAACGATTGTTCAGTAAAGGAACTGTTTCGAGGGAAGCCTTTCCTTGGACCACCCAGCCCGGGACAAAACCTGCCAGGACATTCCCTGAACAGTCGAGGCACGTCCGGGGACCAATCGCCTCCAATCAGGATGGAAGGCAGACGAATATTTTCTCTGGCAAAAGGCGACCTCAGGTAACATAATATGGAAATACATTCTAAATGCTAACGATCAATGTTGTACTCACTACTAATTAATCCGAGAAAGTGAAATGTTCTGAACTTTCTTCTTTTCCATTTGCTCTCACTCATATATTACTTTGTCCAGATTGGCCGCTGCGTCAGTGCTTCTCTAAGGCTTGGAAATGCAGACAAACAACCACATTTGCTTGATAAAATTAATCTGTAGTACTTCACCTTGTGTCCAATTCCAGTGTGTGTGTGTGTGTGTGTGTGTGTGTGTGTATGTGTGTGTGTGTGTGTGTGTGTGTGTGTGTGTGGTATGCAGCACGGCATACATGTTTGGGTGTCTGGTATTTCCAGCTGTTAGTAGTTCCTCGAAAATACGCCAAGTGAACTCCTGGAACGTGGTCTTGCCGTCTGCCTAGTAGACTGGAATGAAGGAGCCCGAGAGGATGTTTCACCATTATATTTAGGCATTTAATATTCTTTTTTTTCTAAATAAGGCAACATCATTGCGTTTTATTAAGTATGTCATACGCATACCACTGTGGCCTCCTTCACCTTGAGGAACACGAGCAGGAGAGAGAGAGAGAGAGAGAGAGAGAGAGAGAGAGAGAGAGAGAGAGAGAGAGAGAGAGAGAGAGAGAGAGAGAGAGAGAGAGAGAGAGAGGTTCTAATTTTCACTTTTGCTAAAAATAGTAGCATTATCACGTTTACCATGCCAACGTCCCCTACCACTCTCTCTCTCTTTCTCTCTCTCTCTCTCTCTCTCTCTCTCTCTCTCTCTCTCTCTCTCTCTCTCTCTCTCTCTCTCTCTCTTCCAAGAAGACAGCTGAAAAAACACCTGCAGTTTTCTCACTCTTGAAATCTAACGGGCGACGATTTTTCTCCGTTTTTATGTGTAAAGTTGTGCCGTGAGTCCAGCGAGCGGCGTCCTGGGAGTGACCGGATTAACACCCTCAGGAGTAGTGGTGGTGGTGGTGGTGGTGGTGGTAGTGGTGGTAGTGGTAGTGGTAGTGGTGGTGTTTGTGGTAGTGGTGGTGTTTGTGGTAGTGGTGGTGTTCGTGGTAGTGGTGGTGGTGGTGGTGGTAGTGGTGGTGATACGGTAAAAAGCTGCTTCTCTTTTTAAAATAAACATCAAATCCTTAAAGTTCCGGCGGAGTTTTAAGCAGCAGTCGATTGATCGGCTTACAAGTGAGGACGTGAGGAGAAAAATACTTAATAAAGAGAACGTGCTTCGCGTTTGAAAGGGGTAAATATACTGGTGTGTTTTGATGCCAAAGGGGATGATGACGCAGTGGTAATGCTCCAATGACCCACACTCCCATTCTCTCTCTTCCTTCCTTGCACTGCGTTACACTCCTCTCTAGCTGCGGTACGTGATGGGTGTCACAGTCTTTACAGTGGTGCCTCGTGGTGTGAGCAGCTGGAGTTTCGTGGGACTTTTTTTCTGGGTTGGCTGTGATCCTAGTCTTCCTCTCTTGTGCATGAAAAAGATTGCATACTACTAATACGTAATTTATTTGTCATACCTACCTATCTACCTACCTACCTACCTACACACACATACACACACACACACACATACAAACGTACACATAATCAACATACATGCATACACACGACTACACACACATTCATACATGCACATTTAAATCAGAACATGAATTTGCAAATTAGAGTGAGGCAAAATAAATAAATAAATGATAAAAAAAATTAAAAAGTACAAAAAAATAAACGAAACTAATCCTAAATAGAATCATACATGCACTGTTGGGAATAATTCATTAGTTACCCCATTTGATGTCGCCAAACACTGATGAAACAATTTCCGCATTCGCGACTCTGCATGAACCGCCCGGCCTGCAACACGTGCCAGACACCCTTTCAAATGCAATTCATGGTTAACGTGTTCATTAGTACGATTGCCGCCCAGCATCACCGCGACCCAGCAACACCACGATCAATAAGTCACGCATGCTGTCGCCACCACCATCATTAAAAGCAGTACGTTGGCCTGTCACCACTGCAACACCAGCTGGCACGTTACGCTAACACACAACACCAGTCATCATTCTAACGCCGCTATAACAACATACCTTACGTTAACACCACCATATTAAAATGTCACTAAAATCAGCATAATACTGTACCTGCATGTCACGACAACACTCTTATAACAACACCAACAAGCATATCACAGAACACCATAATTATAACACCACCACAGCTGTGACATCTGACACTCCCGTTACAACTGTTACAACACCACATAACATAACGCTTACACCACAATTTTAATCTAGACAACAAATTTAAGTACCTCCAGCAGTGTTACAAGACCAGGCAACACAGCACTTTCAAGACTACCATTACGAAACAACACATCACATCACAGCAACACTATTACAGCATCGGGTGACAAGTGTGTGTGTGTGTGTGTGTGTGTGTGTGTGTGTGTGTGAATCCCTCACCTTTAGAAGCAGCGCTAGGTATTATACCTGTGATCACAGTTTACCTTCTCAATATTCCACGAGGTAATGATTCGTTAAGTGTACGTACTGATGAGTAAAACTTTCCTTCTACGTATGGGACGTTTGGGAGGTGAAGACTTATATTATAATCACAATGGCAAAGACCATCATTGTACTGCGAAAGCCATCATCATCTCATTCGATACGGGTCTGTTTATCACCCTAAAAGGAGGCTACAATTTACATGATTTAAAAGAGAAGGTAAAATGCAGGGCCCATCAAAACCCCATCCCAGCATGTCACTTTTCCGGGAACTGTGCCACGTAACAAAAAGTGAAGCCGTGTGAACTAAATCTTCGGCCACAGCATCGCACCGCATCACCCAGTCAGCACTGAGAGTTCGTTAAGTGCGGTGAGTGGTGCGCATAGTCTAGTAAAAGGTAAAAATATGAAGGCGCAAATACTGAAAACGAAATGTAAGGGCAATTAAAACAGATTACAAAAGCCTCACGCGGCCGCTACAGAGAGGAACTCGCGCCACAGTAACATATCATATTACATATTTTTCATGTTCGTGTTTTCTTCTTTTAGTTTTTATACTCTGAAAATTCTTATTTCATACGCGCAGTTATTTCTGTCCGTGTGTTTTTACATTACGTGTTCGACATATATTCGCTTACATCCAACTAATTGAAGCAGCAGAATTTCTAGATTTACATGCCTTTTGCTAAGATACGGAAAATAACAACCACACCCACCCACACACACACACCCACACACACACACACACACACACACACACACACACACACACACACACACACACACACACACAATAAATATATATTTTTAGAGAAAATATACACAAGTCTGAGGAAAATCTATATATTTAAATTAATAAATGTACTAAACAACACATACAGTAAGCATCCTGCCCCAAAACAAGGTACTTTCCCCGGAAACAGATTAATTGTCCCATACTTTTATCGCTGCACGTGAGAGAGAGAAAAAAAATATATGAGGTTCCCAATAGTCGGTCCGTGCACGCGGGAACTAAAATCATGAAACACGCGCACAGAACAAAGAGAAAATACAACAAAACAAAATACTCAGTGCGTCGTTTCATGAAATATATTACATAACCTCAGAGAAAAGCAGGAAGCTCAACCGGAAATGTTCTTTTAGTACTTTAAATACATTGTGTTGTATATCAGTTTTGAGTTCCGCTTTTAAATCACGAGTGTAAAAATAGAGAAAATAAATAAAAAGCAATACACAAACTAGGAATGAATTTGGCCACTTTATAAGCGGGGCAATCTGGCAACGCACTCTATGAAAAGGGTGAATTTGCCGCCATGTTCATGAAATCTGTATACTGTAACCCATTCATTTACTTTGTTGCAAAAATGTATCGGCGTAGGAGTGCGATTGAGAAAAAAATGTGCTTATTTCCACATGTACACAAGTTGCACCACCTCACAGCTCCTTCACGCATTGCTCAATCCGCCAATTAAGCGTCCCTTCCACAAAGAACCACGCCTCCACCTTCTACCTTTCACGAGAAGGGAAATGCCCTCGCTACTAAAGGGGAATTAACTCCATAAGCTTCTTTCTTAAAGCCAGCTTCCCGCCACCCTCCGCACTAATCACGTGACCCGCGTAACACTTCGTCAACACATTCTGGGACTCATTTCCAGTATGGGATCTCTCCACCTCCACCTCCACTGCAGGTAAAATTAAACTATATTACTTAAGACTCCTTCTCACACCGCTGCAATTTGTATTAATTTTGTTTCCATAAGTAATACAAGAGACTGAATCTGTAATTTTTTTCATGTACACAGCGCACGTCCAAAACCCCCCCTCCACATCCTCCACAACACTGCTGCACTGCTCTCCCTCTCCACCTCTGCCTCAGTGTTACGTGAACTGCAGACATGAACTTTGAAAACAACATGCGAGAAGCTGCTACCTGGGAAGTGCTTATTCTTGACAGTCTATTATCTCGAAAATTATTATTGACTATTGTTGCCGCAATCCCACAAAGTCTTTTCCATTTAGTAAGGTGATTCATTTTATGGTTACTCTATGTATCTTTTCAGCGGATGTTGCCTCCCTTGGCAGCCATGGCGTCCCACTTCTTTCTTCAACGCTGATAGTCCCCTTGTTTCGTCATCCTTTCCAAATATTTTTCATAATCACGGTAAAAAGATACGTGGTCTTTGGTGGAGAGAGTCATGTCATAAAATTCGTCAATTTTTCGTGTCCTTATCCGTTTCCTGGTCCCAGTAACGTTCGTTCGTTTTTTTTTTTTCTGCTCATCGATGTTGAGTTTGACACGCTGTGCCCTAGCTTTTCTGCTGCCACCTCTCCTCATTTCCCAAACTGTTGTGGATTGTTCATGCATGACTTTTGCACACACTCTTCCCACTTCCAATCTAACAAAAATACGAGTATGTTTGCATTTCAGATCTTGAACATCATTCTATCCGGAGCTGCTTTTATTTTTGTCCACAAACGGCTCTTTTTGAGGCAGAATTTGACATGTGGCAGAGCAAGGAAATGTAAGCTACTGAACTCTCAAAAACCATAAACGAGAGAAAATTAATAGTTAAAATAAACATAAAAAAAAAACTTAGTGACCATAAAACAACAAAACATACCGACAGAAAAGTATCAGTGTGCGGCGCTGCGTAGGAGGGACGGACACAACCAGCGCGACCACAACTAGAAACACAATTTGTAGAAAAAAATATATACTAGTATGGAAGGCAACGCATGGCGCGGTATATGAACATAAGACGAAACTATGCGGGTGAGTTGCAGAATGGAATCAGTTAATGTTTGTGAATGTTTGGCTCTGAGAGAGAGAGAGAGAGAGAGAGAGAGAGAGAGAGAGAGAGAGAGAGAGAGAGAGAGAGAGAGAGAGAGAGAGAGAGAGAGAGAGAGAGAGAGAGAGAGAGAGAGAGAGAGAGAGAGAGAGAGAGAGAGAGAGAGAGAGAGAGAGAGAGAGAGAGAGAGAGAGAGAGAGAGAGAGAGAGAGAGAGAGAGAGAGTGTGTGTGTGTGTGTGTGTGTGTGTGTGCGCTCCTACGTGCTTTTGAGTGCAATGCGCACACAAGCATTTCTGGAGAACAGTTTTGCAAGAAGCTTAAATTTGCATAAACTCCTCTGTGTGGCAACGCACAGGGAGGGAGTGCACCGGGAGTTTTAGATAATCCAAATTAACTGTGTGCGTGGAAAAACATAATATACGGGAGGGGAAAAAATGGTTGTATTGAAAAATCACCAACATGGACCACGGTATAGCGGCAGGACTCTGGCGTGGCCCCGACTTGCCAATCTGTCCCCTGTGTATGTGTGTGTGTGTGTGCCAATCTGTACCCTCTGTGTGTGTGTGTGTGTGTGTGTGTGTGTGTGTGTGTGTGTGTGTGTGTGTGTGTGTGTGTGTGTGTGTGTGTGTGTGTGTGTGTGTGTGTGTCACCAAATTAAAAGTGACGAATACAAACCAGGAGAGAGAGAGAGAGAGAGAGAGAGAGAGAGAGAGAGAGAGAGAGAGAGAGAGAGAGAGAGAGAGAGAGAGAGAGAGAGAGAGAGAGAGAGAGAGAGAAATTCCTAAATGGAACGTATGCTACTAACAGAGCAAAATTTGTTCTATTCTTTTTATTTAATCTTGCAAAGAAAAAAATGAACGAGTATCATATATTCACGTAGCTATTGTTGAACTCTTGTCTTTCAAATATTTTCAGACATGTTAAACATGAAACGATTCACGATCTTCTATCTGATTAACCATAATGGATTTTCTGAAAGGGCAATTCACTAACTATCCCAAAGCTTTTTCTGATCAATCTTGATCGTCTTGCTAACGGGATCTCCTCAGTGAAGCCTCTGTTACTGCCTCAATCATATCAATAACTTTCCACAGGCTCTGGCATATATATTACTTTCCATGCACATTCAAGTTTTCTATTAAGGCTAATGTACTACTACTATGGTCATGAAAACTATTATTCTCTTAAATCAATCGACAAATATATTTCAGTTTGTTTCTCTTACTTCATGTTCTGCCCAGTTATGATGGCCATACCTTGCATTTTTCAGGTCAATTTGCCAGACAAGGTAAGTAGCAGGAACTATATGGCTATTAAAAGATATCACTCCCTTATCCCTTTATTTCCCAATAATTTCCGAATAAACCACAATAAATCTACGGAGTTCTCCACCTCAGCTTGACAACGATGCCAATCTTTACCAGTATCACTCCACACATCCTTTAGTCTGCATGTAACATTCATGGACATTCCCGGGATGCACTTTGTAAAGAATCTAAACCGAAAACTTCATATCTCAAATACTGCTGAAGTGTGGAATGCAGTTTTCATGAAGTTTTCGAGTTGTATATCATCGGTTTCAAATTCTCTCCCCTCCCAAAGATGCTGACTCGACCCTGACCGGCAACACAAGGCATGAATTTCACGTGAGGAGTGCGGAGGGGCGGTCACCACTCACACAATATCTCAAGGCAAGAGGGAATGAAGGATATCTTTCTTTTACCACCACTTTTTCATCCCTCGTGCAGTCTCCCAGCCTGCTCTATTGTTACATCTCTAGTTAACTTGTATTGCCATTTTTTACAGTTGGAAATCTTTTGAAGTTACTCTCGCTCTCTCTCGCTCCCCTCGCTCTGTCGCCGCACAAGACTTCCCACTCCTTGCTCTGTCCACTCCACCTGCCTAGTTTACTAATCCAAAAGCCGACCTGTATCTTCACCTTGCACTAGATTATTCTGGCTTTCCTATTCCTTACAGCATGAGCTCATGTACAGGTGAGTATGATATAAATTTCTCTCTTACTGTCTTGCCTGGGGGTGTGAAGTTAAACATGATTACCTGCAACGGGTCTCGGTATAAAATGTTTTGTGAGTGGAGTGAGGATTGTGAGCCATCAAAGTTGTTATTTCCTCTATTGTATCTTTGTTTATTGCTTGTTGAAGGGAAGGTGAGAGAGAGAGAGAGAGAGAGAGAGAGAGAGAGAGAGAGAGAGAGAGAGAGAGAGAGAGAGAGAGAGAGAGAGAGAGAGAGAGAGAAATATATGTCTACGAAGAGAGAGTGAGTGCGTACATTGTCGGCCAGGTTAATGAATTGACAACATGTACCTGGGCAATTACCAGATCAATTTCAGGTTCCATGAATATTAATTGTCCCAAGACGCTCATGGTGTTGTTCTCGAGCACTTCCGGTTCTGCAATTCCGTGATCAACAAATACTCTACATATACACGCGTGCATACACAATTGGGAGGAAGTGATACCGAATTACGTTTCATGACAATAACTCAACACATCAAACCATATTTTTTGCCCCTTGAGCCGCGACACAAGGCCAGTGCTCAAGTGGTGCCTTCAATATTGCATTACATTTCAGGTGCTGGTGGCGAGAATCTGAAGAGGAAAAACTCTTGACTCGCTTTGGATATCCCTGACGTGAGGCCGTGACCTAATACGTAATATTTAGTCTAGATCACCAGGCTGCGTTACCACGGCTAAGGATTCACCCGTAGCACCCAGCATACTCGTATATACCCAAAGATGCTTGACACGAAATAAAAAGTATATCAGGACAGCAAAAAGGAAAAAGCAGTATGAGAAATGGGTAAACTTGTTGAAGATGCGCTGCTCTTTTATTCTCTCACGCACTATTTATAACAGAGACAAATTATACCTGCTGGCGATGGCAGCAGGAAAACCTGAATAACAACTGTATCCGGTTAAAACTTGAGATGGGGCAAAACTCCTCTACCTCTCCTTCTCCCTCTCCTTCCCTCCCTCTCTCACACACACAATATACATGCTAAATATAGTCCTTCATAAAACTTAATTAATTCCAAAAAGAACCCAAAATTAGATCTATTTCTTTAATGGTATTATCCCGCTGAGGAGGTGTCGCGAGGCCAGTGGGACGGGAAGACCTGGCGGGAGGGAGCAGTGTGGAGCAAACAATTAGTGCGTGAAGGAGGAGACGGACAACAAAAAGGGCACAGGCACTGTAAAGAAGCGCTGAGCCAACAACAGGCGGCGGAGAGCAAAGGCCCACGTGACACAAGAGAGCACGAGGTAAGCTGGCACACCTGATGACCGAGTTTGGGCGCGAATTTCAAAAAGGGGAGAGAGAGAAAACTAGAGAATAAGGCAAAACACAGGATATTCAACAAGGGGAAAGGTCAGGAGAAAAGTCAGAGAATACGACAAAACGCAGCAAATTCAACGACAAAACGCTGCAAATTCGACAAGGGGAAAGAAAATGAGACAAAATCAGACAAAGCGAAGGAAATTCAGCAAGAGGAAAGAAGGTTAGAAAACAAGACAAAACGCAGGAAATTCAACAACGGGAAAGACCATCAGAGAATAAGGAAAGCACAAGGGGAAAATTTAACACGGAGGTAAGAAAATCGGAGAATAAGACAAAAGGCGAGAGGAAAAAATAAAAAAAATGGAGAAGGAAAATAAAAAAAAATATGAAACAAAACACGCGGGAGAAATCTAATATTGGGGGAAAGAAAATCAGGTAATACGACAAAACAAACCACGAGGAGAGAGTATGTGAAATTTTGACGACGCAGCGAGAGAATAAACAAAAATGCCGAGGGATTGTACGTACATGCGCGAATAGCGAGACTCTTTTTGATTTGGCGTGAAAATCGGCAGAGGGAAAATTTTCAGCCATACCTTTAGATTTAATAATTATTTTTTTTTGTCTTTTTCGTTTTATATCAGACATTTTCAGTGTTGTAGGTTGTAAAGAAAGGTGGAGGGAGGAGGAGGAGGAGGAGGAGGAGGAGGAGGAGGAGGAGGAGGAGGAGGAGGAGGAGGAGGAGTTGGTGTGTTATGAAACATCTGACCTCCAAATTAGGGCTGTGTGTGTGTGTGTGTGTGTGTGTTCATGAACCTGGGTGTATCAGCTGTTCCATCAACTTCAAAAGCACAAAACAAAACATAAAAAGAAAAATTCACAAGCACTTTTTTCTCTGTTTCCTCTGATGAAGGAAAAAAAAACGAAACATTTCTAAAAAACATGAAAATACACAAACAAACCAAGGAAAAAAAAAACACCCGGAAACAATGCAATACAAGTCACAACACAGAGAAAGATAAAAAAAAAAAAAAGAAACGAGACGAGGAAGGTTAGCCACCAAACCATAAACAATAGACAAAAAAAAAAAAGAAAAAAACGAAGCAAAGGAAATAAAAAAAAATGATTGCAAGGGAATCCAACAAAAAAAAACAGAAAAAAACAAAACAAAACAAAAAATTCCTACATAATATTTCCAAACAATATTTCAAAAGAAGATTACATTAAATCCCTATTTTTTTTAAGTATCATTACCTATAAAGCCCCATCAGTAACACCAGACAAAATTCAGCACATCTACATTACAAAGACGTCAAAACAAGCCTTTGCGTCACGAATTTTCACTCTTTACTACTTGGATTATGAACAACGTATGATACCCTCCGTCCACTCGGCTAAACAAGGATGGAAAGAAAAGGAAAGAGCGATAAAAATAGGAGCACACTTAAGAAACACCGAGGATAGACCTTGATGAATGTTTTAAGAGAGACCGAGAGGCAGGAGGTGTTTTGTGTGTGTGTGACAGGCTGAATGTCTGAAGGCGAGTGAAAGAGGAGGGAGGAGGAAGGAGAATTTTTCATGTTGAGAGAGAGAGAGAGAGAGAGAGAGAGAGAGAGAGAGAGAGAGAGAGAGAGAGAGAGAGAGAGAGAGAGAGAGAGAGAGAGAGAGAGAGAGAGAGAGAGAGAGAGAGTATAGATTGAGTCATTGATTTCTTCCTTATAAGACCCCTCAACGGAAGCACAAAGTGGACGCCTTAATCTCTCGGAATAGTACATAAAAAACACTTCAAGAATACGTAAAGCAAATAATTAAAGGATGTCACGAATCTAAACGTCATGCACGAATAGAAGATGTGTCGGCCTTACTATGAGGCATCAGGGACAAAACAACTGTAATATTCAAGTAGCAGCGACTCAGAAAAAGCAGGACAGCTCAGTGTGTGTGTGTACCATTTGTGGCCATTAAGAACACACCTACCAACCATCCGCATTAAACTAAAAAATAAATCGTAATACTTTCAGTACAAACACCCTGTCTTTTATTTCATATGGACTTTTCTGCGCAAAACAGTATACCTTTATGAATTTTCCTTTTTTTTTTTTCCACCCTCGCTTTCCGACAGCCTCATTTTATTAAATCAATTCAGGAAAAGCTCTGGCCTGCATGTTTCAATTCTAAACTGTGTGTTCCATTTCATATCGGATTTAAGGCTTTGGGACGGATGGTGTAAATGTAACCGAGTTATTCAAAACGGCTGGCCAAACATTTCCCTATTTTCTTTGCGTACTGTGTGTTTTGCACGTGTTTACTTTGCCGCGGAGTAAGGTGAATATGGCCAGCGTTTAGAGGAGCAGCACAACTTCCACAGCTTCCTTACTGCCCAGCGTGATCCTTGCTGTGAAAAATCAATGATAATGATAAAGGGGAGGAGGAGGAGGAGGAGGAGGAGGAGGAGGAGGAGGAGGAGGAGGAGGAGGAGGAGGAGGAGGAGGAGGAGGAGATGTTGTGAGGTTTGGAATAATCGTAATAAAAGCCCAGAGCGTTCACGAATACAAGCCAGAGACATACGACTCCAGAGTCCACCTATTCTACGTTATCTGTACACTCACTTCAGAGACAGACGTTCTCCATGTGAGGAAAGTCCGTCACTGCGAACGTCCCACAACTGAGTGATCCTAAAAAGCGCTGGGTGTATTCAAATCGACTAACTTTATTGAAACTATCAGAGCGGAACTGTGCGTGCTTTCTTGGAAGCGGAAGCGGATAGATCAAAAGCGTCGCGTGAAATATAAAATGGCAAGTTACATTGAATTTCTTTTGAACGTCGGTCATGGAGCTACGGGGGCTTTAAATTCGTTTTTATACAAGAGTGGTGAATGCCGTGAATGATGGAGCCACAGACCTCAATCTCAGAGTGTGTGTGTGTGTGTGTGTGTGTGTAGCATGAACAACTTAAAACAATTACTCGTGGTGATCACAAAGGAAGCTTTAGTCTGCAAACGAGTGTTGTATATTTGCAAGTGTACAATTGTCACCTGCTTAATTGCCGGGGCGGTGCTCATGGGGCCGCAGAAACAGTCCTCAAAGACCACGACGATCTAAATAAAAGCGAAACCAAGTTATTAAGACGCAATCTGGTTTCGGGTAAATATTCTTCAATAAAAAATTCCTGTTTGACCAGAGACGTCGAGAGGGAAATGCATGAATAACAAACAGATTAGAGAGTGATAACGTGCTCTGACGGAACTCTTGGGACGCAGATCACGGGTGAAAAAAAAAGTGATCACTAAAGTTTTTATTCTTTATCAAGACAAACAATAACCTTCCCGGATTATGTACTTGCATTATGTACTGGGACCGGGTACGTTTCTCCACACCAAAAAATAAAGAGAAGTCAAAACAGCGAGAACTAATTCCCTACAGATAAAAAAAAGAAAAAAACATAAGTAAATCAAACAGTAAGTCTCTCCACCAGAAGATAATAAAAAAAAAAAAAGTCACAGGAGCGCGGACTGGTTCCCTACGGATATGCAGAAAATGAATATTCAAAAAAGATACATTACACGTGTTGATAATACTTGCCTCTACGCCAACTCACCGACACGAGCTACTGACACGCTGGCAGGGAAAGTAGTTATCGTTTGAAGGGTCATCACCGCCTCCCAATCAGTGCTGGCATAATACCAGTGGCAGGATGGCACGCGGTGTCCCATAACTGTGAGAAGATCGTGGTGTGTGTGTGTGTGTGTGTGTGTGTGTGTGTGTGTGTGTGTGTGTGTGTGTGTGTGTGTGTGTGTGTGTTATCATTCAGTTCAGTCGACAAAACTTTCCCAACTTCCAGAAATTTCTTATTCCTGTTTAAAATTTTCATATCAAACGAGCACAAATCAATATTCACTCCCCGAGATCGAGACAAAGTTACGTGAAAATCTTTCGTAACCTTACCACTAAGCCCATGGAGCCACAATAACAACACAGAGAACAACCAACAAACAAACAAACAAATCCAATACACAAACCAGCTCAACGAACCTACCATAGAAAAAAAAAAAAAGCCTAAACTTAAGCCTACGATATGCCTACGAAATTCCACACTCGTAAAAAAAGATACACCTTCGACCAAGATGATTTACGACACCAACATGTAGTAGCAGCATCGACCAGAGGAATACCTGATAAGGAAACAGGCGGTACAGTAACGTACGCTCGCTTCCAAAGACTAAATATACAAGTGGTGAGCCAGAAGAAAAAAAAAAGTGGGAATAAGAAACAACATAGGCGAGGAGTGCGTGAGAGAGAGTGTTGGCGTGTGCAAGGGTGCGAAAGGCTGTGGAATGCACGAGGCACGAGGGAAGCACGAGGGAAGCACGAGGGAAGACGCTGCAGAAGAGGGGGAAGGGTAGCATTTCTGGTGAGGTGTTTTCCAGGGGCGGATTAGTTAGGACCGGCTCGTGTAGGGAGGCAAATGGACTGAGGATGAGGACTGCGCTAGGGAACACCGGGAACAGGAGGAGGACGAGGAGGAGGACGAGGAGGAGGAGGAGGAGGAGAAAGGGGAGGAGATGGTGTTGTGGACTAGAGAGTAGATCACTTAATGCCTCTATCAGTCTGTGTGTGTGTGTGTGTGTGTGTGTGTGTGTGTGTGTGTGTGTAAGCATTTAGACAGCCATCCCGGTGTGGACTGATGGAAAAAAGTCCACACACACACACACACACACACACACACACACACACACACACACACACACACACACACACACACACACACACATTCGCAGAGACAAAAGGGCAAGCGAACGAGGCGAGACAGACCGACAGCCGCGTGCAGCCCAACTTCCCGACGGCATCTCATGAATATCGCCCGAAGTAAATCTGTGTCGTCTCGTTCCGATGGCTCCGTCCCTCCGCTTTGTTGCTGAATAATGAATGAAGGTGTGTGTGTGTGTGTGTAATAATAATAATAATAATAATAAACGGTTTATTATTTAGGCAGTTGACAAACTGAAAATGTACATAGGGGATGGGGAAAAGCTTAACATTAATCCTAACGGTAAGACTAATCTAGGAGGGAAATACTATTGATTGATGGCTCGCACCATGGTGGGAATCGCACTGAGTCTGTACCGGTCCGTGCGCGGCGCCTTCAGGGGCGTTATTTTGTTGTGGTGTCTGGTGGCACGGACAGGGCGAGGCGCGTCGGGCGGCAGCATGTCTCTGAGACATGTGTGTGTGTGTGTGTGTGTGTGTGTGTGTGTGTGTGTGTGTGTGTGTGTGAATGCTCAAACTCCCTCCTTCTCCAAAGACGCACACAGTCAAGGATGAAAAGAAAAAAGAAAAAGAAATAACAATAATAATAATAAAAGGATAACATTTACTACACTCTCAGGACCCCGCCGAAGAAATTTTGTCGACGAAGTGAATTTACTCGGGCAGATATCCTTTTTCCTGGCCTCCGTCCCGTCTCTCTCTCTCTCTCTCTCTCTCTCTCTCTCTCTCTCTCTCTCTCTCTCTCTCTCTCTCTCTCTCTCTGGCGTGTGTGTGAGACCGTGTTTGCTTTATTTTCTGTATCCATTTGTAGTTTCCTTTTTTTTTTTTTTTTTTTACGTATAACCATTAATTGTTCATTTATTTGAGCTAATCCATTATCTAGATCACGTGTGTCTGTGTCCTTCCTGCTCATCCACGTGTCACTCATTTTATCATCCTTGTCCTCACTCTTCCTCTCTTCATCACCACCTTACATGTCTTAACTTTATCCCTCCTTTTTGCTCCCTCCTCCACCACTCCCTCACCTCACCCAACTCTCCGTCACGAGTCAACGCGTCTCAAGAGTTAGTTTATTGACAAAAACACTAAAATAATACTCAGTATATATAAAAGTATTAACAACGACTGTCCATAGTTTTATATATTTCACACATTCTTTATCTGTCGACACTTAACCTTAAAGTTCCGACACTTCGCAACAAGATGAAGCGCTGCGCAAGATGAAGAGCTGCGCAATAACGTTGCCTTTTTACCGATACCTCCCCCTTGCCCTTCCAGCCACCCTCCGCTCACAAACACGTCAAGGGTGCGAGAAACGGACAGCTCCCGCGAGGTCTGCCCCGGGAATGAGGAGCACTCGCTGTAAATTGGTAGGTCACGGTCCCAGCTCGAAGTGGACCTGTTGTTGTGAAGCTTTCTTAAAAATCTTATCAAATTGCTTTTCGGTTCTCCGATTTGGGTATTCCATTTGTTATTCACAGTGGTGTTTATCTTGAATTACTATTTTCTTTTCATATATGAACACCTTAAAATTGTGGGATTTTTCTTATGCATGAAGGCAGTCGGTCAGAGATACAAGAATGAGACGAAAAAAGCCAAATAAGTTTCTCTTCCTGAAAAACAATAAAAGACAAGAGAAAGCTTACTATATACTCGTACGTGTATCAGTTTTAAAAGAAAAAGAAGTAATAGGTAAACAGAGAAGTCTTTTTTTTTTTTATTTTTTTTTTTTTGTGTGTGTGTGTGTGTGTGTGTGTGTGTGTGTGTGTGTGTGTGTGTGTGTGTGTTTAGTCTTTCTCACGTAATTGCAACGTCCTCCGCATCGAACATAAGGCAAACGATTACAACAACACAACAATAGGAGAAAGCATTGTCGAACACGCAGCAAGTAATTGGAGCATCGCCTCGCTGTAATGTCAGATTGTCCATCAAAACTAAAACAAAGACTGGTGGTTGTTGGGCACTCACTTTTTACTGATTTTTTTTTCCTTTTTTCTTTCTTTTCTTTCTTTTCCGAGCTCCTGCCAAAGTCAGTCTAACTTAGTCGTCGTCCACAGAAATAGGTGTTTAGTCCGGTTAAGTCAGATTAAGTTAGGTAAGTTTAGTCGATATCTAACATATATTAAGTATGTTAGGTCTGCCTTGCTCTGTCGGCGCATACATGTCTGCCCACCACAGCAAAACAAAAAACAATAAATCATTCAGTCCAAAGAAAAATCAACGTCTGCCACAGTCATCTACGCAAGTCACTGTCTCAGAGCCTTCCTGCCTCCCGCCTCAGCTGCTTGTAATGACCTCTCACCCACTCGTCTCCTCGTGTCCTCCTCTCTTCCTCTCCTCGTCCCCTCGCCCCCTCCTCTCTTCCCCTCCTCATTCCCTTCCCCCCCTCACCCCTCGCCTCTGATCATCCTTTTTTCATTTCCCACGCCGTCAACAACCACATCCTCAAAATCAAAGCAACGATCTCGCCTGAGCTGTAAACATAAATTCTTGGAAGCTGTGAATCCGTGACGGCGCGTTCCAGCTCTCTCCTCGATGGTCTGTCACCGTCAGGAGGTAATTAATTCCCTCACAAACCACTTTATTTTTTTATTTACTTATTTATTTATTTTTTTTTTATGTAGGAAGGGCACCGGCCAAGGGCAACAAAAAAATCCAATAAAAAGAGAAAAAAGCCCACTGAGATGCCGGTCCCCGAATAGGGTCCGAAGCGATAGTCAAAAATTGAAGGATAAGTATCTTGAAACCTCTCTCTTGAAGGAGTTCAGATCATAGTTTCTATTAATGAAGGAGTTTTGGCTAGTTGGAGAACAGACTTGGCATGGTTCCGGGCAGAAATATAAAGTGCATGAGATTCTGGTGATGGAAGGCTCAAGTACCTTTTCTGGGCCACCTCTCTATCATATATAGACGAAAACAGGCTGTGTTGAACCAAGGTGTGGAAGGATTAGGTCGAGAAAAAGAGTGAGGAATTTATGCCTCCATGCCAGACACTATCACCTCTGTTATGTGCTCGGCACACAGAGACGGGGATCTGATACGGAAGCAGTAGTAGTCATCCGCGGCAGTTCCCGCGGCAGTGGTGTATGTGTGTGTGTGTGTGTGTGTGTGTGTGTGTAGTGGGTGAGTTGTTGTGTACACTGCCTCCAGTCCTCCCACAGCTGGTCTGAAAGCTTTGAAGTGAACGCTGTCTTCCACTTCCTGTACTCTCTCTCTCTCTCTCTCTCTCTCTCTCTCTCTCTCTCTCTCTCTCTCTCTCTCTCTCTCTCTCTCTCTCTCTCTCTCTCTCTCTCTCTTTCAAATACATATTATTTTTACATTGTTATATATACGTGTTTGCATATGAAGCTCCACTTCTACAGCTTTATTTCCTCCGATGCCAAGGATAGTTTACAAAAAGCATCCGTGGCCAGACTGATGATGAAATTAGCGGCGGTGACAGAAAGTCTGGCCTGATGATGTAGTTCAAATATTCACGCCAGCAGCACAAGCAAGAATACAGGCCAAGGTGACGGAATGCGTGAGGCTGATACGTTCAAGAATATTTGTGTCCAGAGCGAGGCGTGAGTGGCTATGTGGCGCGTCGAGGCTTCAAGGGCGTGATAGCAGAAACGAGGCCCTTGATATTGAGCAATTTAGCAAAGATTCCCGTGTATTCCTCAATTGCTCAGTTTGATCTAGCGTTCTGCGACACTGCACGGCTCAGATGTCTCGCTTTCTCGGCTGCATTACACTTCAAAGGGACGCAATACATATTAGGCAAGGAATTTCCGAGACACTTTACTTGGGACATGAATTCATCTTTCGTAGCTGCCTGTGCTTTCTAGGTGACAGACGTCAAAGATATCCAAACCACAGACGGAGTAATGTGAGGCAAGGACAGTCTAAAAGAACAAGTCACATATGTTACGTGTGATATTTCTCTTACTCCTCAAGAGAGTCACCTCAAAACCTTCACTTCTTACTGAGATGGCTGACCGGTACCCACTCACCCTCACACTCACTCTCTCCTGCCGCCGCTTGACTCACTGCAAACTAGGCGTTAACAAAAATCAATCTTAACATTTTTTTTCGTTGTTTTTTTTTTCGCTGCTGTAAACTTCATGCTTGTTAAAACATGAAAACAGACTTGAAGTGACGCTTAAAGAAAACGCAAAGTAAGAAAACTTTTAACCATACACACACACACACACACACACACACACACACACACACACACACACACACACACACACACACACATACATACACACACACACCTTACACCCTTGATGGTCCATGATTAAAAATGTATTCCTGTATCTCTCTTTGATGGAGTTATCCTTCACATCTTTTCCAGTCAGCCTTCCTCTTTTATGAAGCCTTTCAGTCAATCATTTAGTCTTTAACTGCTATTTTATATATTTTGTATCAATCGTTTCGTGCTCTCTCTCTCTCTCTCTCTCTCTCTCTCTCTCTCTCTCTCTCTCTCTCTCTCTCTCTCTCTCTCTCTCTCTCTCTCTCTCTCTCTCTCTCTCTCTCTATCTATCTATCTATCTATCTATATTCATCTATCTGCCTATCTATATCATTGTTTTTATTCATTCATTTACTTATTTACCAATTTATCTATTT
>NC_087162.1:27515447-27525447 GCF_035594125.1 Scylla paramamosain | reverse complement strand
TCTCTCTCTCTCTCTCTCTCTGAACAAGTACCTGTATCCAACAAAAGTAAAGAGCTCTTCTCTCCCTCACCACTTCTCGTTATTTCTCTTAAAAATTATAAAACATAACTCGATATTAATTAGATAACATTCAAATAATAACATAAGAATAAAAGCTGCAGTATCTGTTGTCTATAGTTGTGCGTGTTGTCTATAAATGCAAGTGATTATGGAGAAACAGTAGGATAATGAAAGGGTTAACAAAATAATGAGGCAGCAGGTGTTCGTACTTTCACTGATCCATTGCATCCTACCTCCATTTCGCTTCCCGTTCCTTGTATCTTTCATCTCACCCTTTCCATCTCGTCTCGTCTTCCCATACTTCCCTTCTGCTTTCCGCACTTCGCTGTTCCAAATCCCTGACTCCATTCTTATCCTCGCATGTAGTAATTAACTTTCCATCTCATCCCTTCCATACCGTCCCATCCTACAATCCTATCCTCCTACTCGACCATCACTATTCTCTATCCTTGATTTCATTCTACCCCACATACCACGTCTGTCCTTCCATTTCATCAATTCTTCTTCGTCCATTTCTTTTTATACATTACATTTCATCATTTACGTACTGTCCCTTCCTCATATCCTACCATCCCTTTTTCCTTCTCACAGTCCCCAATCCTTAACCCCCCTTCCATACGGTATGTGTCCTATCTCGTCCCTTCCTCCCCAGCCAAATGTACCCTATTCCCCTCTCCCTCCCATGATTCTCGACGCCCTATTCAGTCTCGCCTGCCTAATCCCTTAACAACTCTAAATGACAGTCATCTCAGGTGATCCACAGACTTACCAGTGACCCCAGTTTGCTCCACCGGGTACCTAATGACAGGCCGGACCAGTTAACCCGTCCTGTCCCCGTCAAAAAGGTCAGTTTTTTTTTTTTTTTTTTTTTTTTTTTAGGGGAAGGGAGGACGGGAAAGGACGGCATAGGTTTCTCTTTAGTATTTAATGACGCGACTTTTCGAGCCTATAGCGAGTCTGACCTTGGCAATCCCTGAAGTGTTACATAGTTCAGAGGGTTTGTGCGGGAGAAAAGAGGCTCTGCTGTATTTTTCAAAGTTTGCTGATGTCTACTCTCACTGACATATTCCCTCCCCTTAGAGGTTTTCCCCTTGTTGGGTATTATAACTGATAGCCGTGAGTTTTAATAAAGAGACTGATACACATATTTGTCGTTCACGGTTTACATAACGTGCTACATTACGTCATCCCATTAAGTTAGGTTAGATTGATAGATGAATTAAGGAAGAGAAAGAAAGAGGAGAGAGGAAATGCCCGTGGAGGGAAAAAGAAGTAAATCCACGGCGGAAAAATTGTCAGGGAGAGAATAAGTCAGAAGGAAAAATTTAATGTCCGGAGGAGGAAAAAATATGTCCAGAAAGGAAAATATTCTTGGTGGTGGGGGTGGTGGTGGTGGTGGTGGTGGTGGTGGTGGTGGTGACAGGGACGCGGACAGCTGGCGGAGTGGCGGGTCGGCTAAGTAACTGCATGCGAGATGACTCCTAGAGCTGATTGGATAGCTAAGTGAATGCCTAGTTGATTGGCCGGTTGCCTTGGTGACGACGGATGGGTAGAGTGATGCTTTGTTGCGTGATTGGCCATTTCCCGAACTGTCTGAGTGAGTGGACGAGTGAGCGAGTGAGCCAGTGCAGGGCGAGTGGCTGGCTCGGTGCGGCAAGAGTCCAAAGAAAGGAAATTAAGCCGTGTTTTTAACCTAATGTCCCGCCATGAAGAGGAAGCGAATCACATTAAAACACTCGGATCCCTTCCACGCTTCAGGGTTTTCCCTCGCGTGTTGCAATTGTGGACTTACAAAAATGAGTGACGCAAATGTCAAAGGGAGACGATTTTTTCTGCCACTGGACGTCAAAGGATATTAGTTTTCAGCATTGATACAATTAGTCCATAAGAACCTCCCATAACCATGTAGCGACACCACGAGAGTCAAGGCCTGCGGTGACAAATTAAATCGTTGTTGAGTCAATAGGGAGCTTTAAAAGATTACACACTGCTATAAATGGAGATAACAGGTAGAAGTAGATAGGTATGCTTCGTAAAGGAACTGCCACGTGTAGGGCTAATGGCTTCCTGCAGCTTCCATTATCTTCTTATGTTCACTAGAGGAATTAAAGTAGAAAGGTGTAACCCGAAGACCTTCCACGATACGAAATGTTCAGTATGACTTCGCTACTTTCTATTATCATGCGTAAGGGAAAACCGAGAGAAAACAGCTGCCCAAGGACGATGTGTACGGGTCTGGGAAAGGAGAGGCGTCACAACCAGCGACCCCTTACGAGTACAGACGTGAGAAAACGATGTGTAGGAAGAGTAGACTTCTAATTACTTTCCTTAGTGTGGTCTTGTGGATGAGTAAACAACACGTTAGGGTGCCATAGTAAAAATTCTGCCTTTATCCACTCCTTGTATTTAAAATCTGAGGAATAGGTTACTTATTATAAATTAGCTAACTGTTCTGGTTTCCTGTATTTATTTTTTTGAGGGGGTTGTGGGAGGGAGGGAGATGGTGGGTCTAGCAGTTTAAGTGGGCCTTTTTTTAGTACGTTCAGTGTTCCTTAGCTGTTTTCCATGACATGAAAAAATAAACTCCGGCTCTCATTTTCTCCGTGTTTTGCATTTTTCGTAAGTCACGTTCTCCGATAGAGTGAATATTCGTCAGCTGTCACGTATCGTATGTCTGTCAGCAGATAGAGGGACTTAAGGTCAAGACAAAACGCTTCAGGAGACAGAAAGACTTTAGACTAAAATCAAACACCTAACACAGTGGAGGAGAATGTAGCAGGTTAAGTGACGCAGACTCGTGACATCACAGTTCAGGGCCGTGGACAGGTGAGAGGCTACGTAGGAGTAATTGGTAAGAACAGATGGCTCCTGCACAGCCACCCCGATCCCCAGCAGTACAGATCCTCTCCTTCCCTCGGGGGCCAATACGCGCCACCACACACCGCCTCGGAGAAAAATGAGTTGCTCCATCACCCAATCACACCAAATCGCGCTGGCGGCTTTACCACAACGCGCCGCAGGAAATACTGATCATTCCGCAGCCCACCACCGTGAAAGCCCCGCCGGCCAGCACCACGCGCCGGCCTCCATCAACACCAATGCAATAATACTCAATAACCGCAATCACCATCATCAGCCATCACGATACAATCACCACCACACGCCGCCGCGCCTTCCTCACCACTATCACCACCATCACCATCATCACTGCCGTCACTTCACTAGTCGTCGTCGCCGCCACCGCTGCCGCCGCCGCCACAGCCACAACCGCCGCCACTGCCCCTCGGTCACAATAGCCATCGTCGTGGTAGGCTCGAGTTCATGTGACTATCAACAAACACGATATTTACAATTAGTTTACTGCTTGACCCTGTTTGCCCTCCGTGGGAAGGCGCACGGAAGGGATTAAGTGTGTGTGTGTGTGTGTGTGTGTGTGTGTGTGTGTGTGTGTGTGTGTGTGTGTGTGTGTGTGTGTGTGTGTGTGTGTGTGTGTGTGTGTGTGTGTGTGGTTCTGCCAAAGTCTTGAGGATCACGTGTTGGTTTCGTGATCTTCAGTTATTATCATTCCGGAAAGAACTCGAAGGTTATAATTTAGTCGGAATCTTTGAGTCAAACTGAGGCCTTCCACACACCTCACACTGCTTACCCCAGCCACACACTCAGGGGGACAGGGCCCGCTCGCTCATCAGTGGAAACCTTTGTGAACTAAACGAAGCGCAAAGTTTAACTTGCCAAGTGTTACACAAGTGACGTTACCAGTGAGAAAGCGAGCGAGTGTGTGTGTGTGTGTGTGTGTGTGTGTGTGTGTGTGTGTGTGTGTGTGTGTGTGCGTGTGTGTGTGTGTGTGTGTGTGTGCGCGCGCATGCCTGAGCCACCCGTACTTCAAAGCAATCATTAGTGTCTCTTATTTGTTCTTATTATCGTATGCATACAACTCTTAAGTCACACTGCGAAGAGAAAAAAGGTTGGCATGTAAATTCGAGGTCGCGTCAAGAGCCCGTCCCTCTTCTCCAAGCGTCGCGAAGCCTGCAATTAAATCTTTGTAGTGAAAAAAACGCAGAAATTGTGCGTTGACTTTTATTCCCTAAGCCTTCTGGGACCTCCAGCGAGGAGCACCTTCAGGATTACATAAAGAATTAAAGACCTTTTTAGCGTCTGTCCTTAAGAAGAACCAACTTTTTTCCAAATCATGATGTCTGAAAAAGGGGAATTTTTCCAACACGTTCCCAGTGACTCGCAGCACCACAGCAGTGCATAATAAATTCAACATCAGCGGTAATAAAACAGAAACACACGCAACAAACGACATCATAAAAGTGACAGAGCATCATCAACAACCTCAGAAGGAGAAGGAGACACGCTGGCGGAGCATAAAAGGAGCCTAAAGTAGCACAACAGGAAGGAAGGAGCACCACTGCAGCAGAAACGCATCAAAGACCCACGGCGCTGAGCTGCAAAGTACCAGCACAAAACATTAACCGCAGTAACACCACGGCGAGGCAACGCAGCGGCAACCATCACGCGACACCCGAAGAATAGCGAAACTTCTCAAATAAAACACAAAGGACACGGGCGCAGCGAGAGCACAGCACCCAGACTCCCAACCACACCCCATGAACTCCCGAAGCCAAATCCCCCTTACCCCTTATCCTCAATTCTCTCCTCACTCACTCCCCCCTTCTCTCTCCCTCCCTCTCTCTTCCGGCCACACGTCGCACTCAAAAATAAAAAAAAAATAAAAAAAGAAAGGCGGAAAGAAAAAAAGGGTAAATGAATAGTGAGACACGTCAAAAAAGGAAGTAAAAGTTTTTGGCCTCTCCCCCTTCACCCAAGAATTCCCCCAGAGAGAGAGAAGAGAAAATTTGTCTAAATATAAAAAAGAAAGCGACTCAACTTGAGAGAGAGAGGGAGGAGGGAAGAGAGAGAGAGAGAGAGAGAGAGAGAGAGAGAGAGAGAGAGAGAGAGAGAGAGAGAGAGAGAGAGAGAGAGAGAGAGAGAGAGATGAGAGAGAGAGAGAGAGAGAGAGACTAAACAAAATGAGGAACACAGATGCCGAGAGAGTAGAGAAGAAAAGAGATAAAAAAGAAGAAAATGAATATACGACAAAGGGAATAGTGTCAATACCTGAAGGAGAAAAGACGATAACAAAAAAATACAGAAAAAAAAATGCATCGAATAGACAAAAAGTGTAAGGAAAAAACAGAAAAAAATGGAGAAAAAATTGAAGGAGAATAAACAAGGGACAAAAAAAAAAACTAAAGCTGTAAAAATTAATGTGAGAAAAAAAGGCTAAACAGAATGCAAGTAAAACCGCAGCAAAGGAAGAATACTCTAGTCGATTCGTCAAGATTTACAGGTGAAGGAGAGAACACGACTTGGCTATATACTCCTCACATCCCTTCACTGTAAACTCTGGAACTCCCTGTCCACTTCTCAATTTCCACCTTCCTGTAACTTAAAATCCTCTTAAGATGGAATTTGAAGACAATTATATTCTAATTTTGTATAATCCTTCTGGTTTTCTCTTTTGGGGACTGGCAACATCGATGGGCACTTCTTGTTTTTCCTTTTTGTTCCTCCCAGACCAGTGTCCCTCATATATACGATAAAATAAGTAAATAAAAGCTTTCTTCCCATCGATGGGCAATTCTTGTTCTTCCTTTTTGTTCCTCCCAGACCAGTGTCCCTCATATATACGATAAAATAAATGAATAAAAAGCTTTCTTCCCACCATAACTGAGTTTTCATCAAGACCGACAAAATAAAAGAAAAGAAAAACAATTAAAGGGATAAAAAAAAAACAAAAAAAGTCAAAGCAGCATTTTTAGCAAGCCTCAACACACACATCGCACAAACACACACACAGACACACACACACACACACACACACCACACACACACACACACACACACACACACACACACACACACACACCTAATATCCCTGAAATCTACTTTCTTCACTTGTTTAATTAAGGGAGAAATTTGCGGGTGATGAGGCGTGACGTGACGGCGGGAAAGTTAGCCGAGCGTTCAGTGTTTCATTTAGTGACGACGAGTCTAATGTAATTTAATTTAAAGCAATTGAGTGAAATTTGAATCTTTACACTGGGTCTGACAGTGTTTGGGGAGAAAGGGAGGCGAGAGAGAGAGAGAGAGAGAGAGAGAGAGAGAGAGAGAGAGAGAGAGAGAGAGGAGAGAGAGAGAGAGAGAGAGAGAGAGAGAGAGAGAGGAGAGACGCCTAATATTACAACAGTGTACAGTTACAAAATGGATTAAAGCAGACGAGTGGAACAAGTAAAAATGAAAGGCAGCTTACTCACCGAGGCGCGGAGTGTGGAATGTGAGGAATATTCAGGAGGGGGAGGAGGAGGAGGAGAAGGAATACAAAGGAAAGCCAAACAGCAACAGACCTTTTGGTCCTTGCAAGGCTGTTTGGTAAGGAGGAGGAGGAGGAGGAGGAGGAGGAGGAGGAGGAGGAGGAGGAGGTAGCAAAGTGAAGGAGGAAGGGAATCTTGACTAAGTAATGGCAAAGGTTTAACTCAAATCCTCTCAAACATTTACACTAATGGCGCGGCTCAGGTGACTCGCGCCTTGATTGGGAGGTGGATGTTTGGGGCAACCATCGGTGCGGCGCCCTGATGTACGACACGTTGCATCCATGTTTCACCCTTCATGTATTTATCCACACCTCCCCCTGACGGTCACTAAACCCCTATCCTGGTACATCCTCCTCCATTACCCAGTCGCCTCGTCTCGCCTTCCCTGGTTCCGCCTCTCCATTACACCTCGCCCTCTGGTTCAGTCCCCCACGGCTCCAGTGGCGGCCAGGTGTGTTGGTCAAGGGATGCCAAACGCTACAAAACTCAAGGTGGACATTCCCTTTAATTATTGACTCCTGTTTTCTTCCTCTCTCTCTCTCTCTCTCTCTCTCTCTCTCTCTCTCTCTCTCTCTCTAGGAGCGTCGTTCCCTCAGCAGCACACACTTTCTGCATGTCGTCACGCTTCTCGCAGCGGTGTGTCGCTCTGAAGATGAATTGATGACCTTTATGTTTCTAAACATTGCAAAGCGTTCCCGGTAACACTTCGTAAAGGAAAAGAAAAAATACAAGGAAGTGTTCAGGCCAGACTACAAAGGCTTCACCCCTTTCCCTTCAATAGGCCGCCCCGCCACGCCGCCCCTCACCAGTGGCACCCCTCCGCCGCCAAAGCCCCCACTCCCCACCAATGGCGCCCCTCCGCTATTAGCTATGCCTTCCACAGGCCCACCAGAAAACTGACACATAGTTAAATCACCTAAAGTGGATTTTGATCCCAAGCAATTTTGGTCCAAAGCCAAAGATTCGGAGGTAAATTTTGAAGGTATTTTTGGATAGAAATCCTCTCCCTCACTCGCCGACCGGATGAATAAAAAACAGCGGCTGCTACAAGCTTTGATCTCTGCGGCGGGAGGGGGATTCCATCCATCTCATTTCAACAACGATTCGATCTTACAGCCCACATGTGGCGGCGGCGTCGACCCATTATACAAAAGGCCTCAAAGCATTTATGCTAAAGAATCTTCAAACTTTTGACTTGAGATGCGGTGCTCAGGCAGACCCACGCTGGCGACGCCCTGGTCTCGGGGAGGGAGAGCCGCCGGCGTGGCTAGCCACCGCGATCGGAAGGTAGAGGGCCGGCATCCCGAGCGGCGACCAGACACAGCATGACGACGTGTACGAAGTGGGAAGGGGCCGTAGGTAGTGAGCTAACTGTTCTGAGGGAAAGAAGTTTTACATAAACTTCTTAAGTAAACCAAGACTTAGGTAATCTCGTTCGAATAAATATTTGATAACGTCAACAAACAGAATAACTCTCGAGCGAATTCAGCTTTCTGCAAAAACACATTGCCTTCAGCAGCAGCCAACTGTAAATTCTGGCCACATTACACATTTCTGCCAGGCTTCTTATCACAAACATGTAAGGCATCAGACTCCGTATCTCGCGCCGAGACTGTTATCTGCTTTGGAACACAGTAATCCTGTATCCGAAAACAATTTCCACACAAACTCACTGACCTTTTACTGCGTGGAATATAAATCTACTTGTAGAGAAAGTAATATATGAAATCAAGGCAAATGCTCTTGAAAATTTCCCTTTCCATCTCTTGTCATTTTAGTTTCTTCACCCATGTGCAATGTTACGTGTAAGTTTGACGGCTTCTTGCAACTTCACTTTTCTTACGTTCTTGTACTGCCACGTGTTAACTGTGAAAATACCCATCATGTTTGTGAAATATGTAACATGCAGCTGCCCCTCTGTGCTTTACACGCAACACCACGACAAATCGCCAGTCACATTCACGATACACACGCTGCGTCATCACGGTGACATAACACTTTACTGCAAAATTACTGAGGCATCACCCAACGTTCCTCCCGCGGGTCGCGCATCCCAAAGAAAAAAATATTCATATATGGAAGAACGTAAAGGTTTGCGCCACACCTGAGCTTGGTCCCGGCACTCAGATCTTTGACCTTTAACTTTGTAGCGAGCAGGGACCTTGACGCCAGGACGCAGGAGTGTCTGTAAAATGACGATTGCTGTCTTTGATGTCCCGTGACTTGTCTTTAAGTAGTAATGGACACTTCAAGCTTGCAAGGAGAGGCACGTTAGTATTCAATTTCTAACGTTTTAATTTTTCATCAGCAGTTAGAGCAGTGCAATGAAACAAACCAAGAAACACACACGCACACGCGCACGCACAAACACAACTGAAAATTTATATACTCTAGCAATAGTATTCCCTTCCCTCAGTGTGTGTGTGTGTGTGTCCTTCACCGCAGTCTTTGCCGCCCAGTCACATCAATGAAGACTTCCTGGTTTCTCTTATGAGTGGCGCTGAGAATTATGTAATATATTTTCCCCTCTTCCTTTTCCACCACCACCACCACCACCTCCTCCTTCTCCTCCTCTTCCTCCTCCTCCTCCTCCTCCTACTTTTCATCTTGCTCTTTTTCATTTTCACCTTCCCCTTCCTCATTCTTCTCTTCCTTCATCTCATTTTAACTTTCCTCCTTTTCCTTCGGCTCCTCTCTTTTCCCTCCTTCTCGTTCTCTTTTTTTCTTTTATTCTTCCTTATCTTCCTTTTCTTACTTGTATTTCCCCCTCCTCTTCTTTATCTTTCTCCTACTGCTCTTCATTTCTTTTTTTTCCTTCTTTTTCTTCTCTGCTTCCTCTTCTTTGTCTTCCTCCTCTTTTTGATCGTTCCTCCCCTATTCATCTTATTTTCCTCGTTTTTCTCCTCCTCCTCCTCCTCCTCCTCCTCCTCCTAATCATGCTGTCCTTCCTTCCCTCAAGTTACCGTACAATATTTAATTTACATAAGCATCTTAAGAGCATCATTTTTTTCAGGTCTTTGCCACAGACTTTCACACTACTGCCACTCTCTCCTAGGGCCTCGTGTGTCCTCAGGCGATGACTTCAAACAAAATGAAGGCCAGAGCCGCTCCTTTCTTTCCACGGACTCTCGGAAAACATGGTGGTATCTATTACTGAATCACATTCGCCTTATTCTGAAAGACTAAAGTTTTTTTTTTCTTCCTCTCTCTCTCTCTCTCTCTCTCTCTCTCTCTCTCTCTCTCTCTCTCTCTCTCTCTCTCTCTCTCTCTCTCTCTCTCTCTCTCTCTCTCTCTCTCTCTCTCTCTCTCTCTCTCTCTCTCTCTCTCTCTCTCCGGTAGCGTGTAATTCACTGTTATAAGCGTCATTTCCGTGGTTTTTTTTTTAGAGAGAGAGAGAGAGAGAGAGAGAGAGAGAGAGAGAGAGAGAGAGAGAGAGAGAGAGAGGAGAGAGAGAGAGAGAGAGAGAGAGAGAGAGAGAGAGAGAGAGAGGAAGAACGGAAGGAAAGAAATGGGCAAGAAAAGAAATAAAGGAGATGAGCTTAAGGAAAGAACACAGAGAG
>NC_087162.1:27495447-27512947 GCF_035594125.1 Scylla paramamosain | reverse complement strand
TTCCTCCTTCCCCTGGTCATTTTTCCTCATTTGTCTCTCAGCGGGGAAAAAATAAATATATATCACTTATTTCCACGGTTCTTTGCCCATCAGACCTTCCCTATCTTTCCCTTCCTCTCTTCCTTTCTTCCTTCCTTTTCACCATCCCTCGTTTCCCTCTCAACCCTCCTCCCCTCCTTCGTTCCTTCCCTCTCTCCCTCTTTCTTCTTTTTCTTCTTCTCTCCTTCCCCTACCTCGTTGTTTCCTTCTTTGCCTCCATATCTTCTTCACTCTTCCCTCCCTCCCTCATTCTTTTCCTATCCATCCTTCTTCCCTTTCTCTATACTCTACTTTCTTCTTTCCCTATCTACCTACCCCTACCTACCTACCCCTACCTCTCTTTATCCATGCCACCCTCCCTACCTATCTCATTCCCTCCCTGTCTCTCTCCCTCCCTCCCTGCCTGCCTCCTTCCCTCCCCTATGCCTCAATATCATTCATTTTTCAAACTTCCACGTCACGAACCAGATTCATAATTTCGACTGTCTGAACTGAGGCATCACCAAAGCTTTGGAGCTTCGGAGGGAGGGAAGGGAGGAGAGAAGGGGCGAAAGAAAGGGAGGGAGAGGAGTAAAGAAGGGGAAATGTTGAGAGAGAATATTCAACTAGTTATTAAAGTGATAAAAGAAAATCTAATTACATAGTTAGAGAGAGAGAGAGAGAGAGAGGAGAGAGAGAGAGAGAGAGAGAGAGAGAGAGAGAGAGAGAGAGAGAGAGTGTGTGTTAGCAGTGATGAGTATCAATTCTGAGTTTTCTTGTCATAGTAGTAGCAGTAGTAGTAGTAGTAGTAGTAGTAGTAGTAGTAGTGGTAGCACATTGTATTTTCGCTACCATATTTTCAACACCTTTCAACACTCCGTCACCTCCGTCACCTGGCTGGCACCAAGCTTCCCCACTTTCACCACTCAAACATTTCTTCACGTACCGAAATGGAAGCTCTCACCAAGACTACCATCTCCAGGGAAACGTTCAAGGATTAAATGAAAATAAACTCTGATTCTTCTCTCTACATCCATTTCCTCAATTACCGTGAAAGAAAAAGCTCCACGAAGTTTCCAGGATTCTGTAATTTCAAAAATCCATCATCACTAATAAACAAAATTTCTAAATGCATTTCAACTGGCGTTTTGCGTTGCTCTCTTCACCAGGCATTGGACATTCCCTCGGGCTTCTCCTGCACTCCTTGAAATATTGAAACCCTTGTTCATGGCAGCATATGTTAAGACTCTCAAAGCGGCTCTTCCACGAATTTCGTTTCAATATTATTTACTGTTCTTGCCTAGTCTCTCAGTTTCCTTCACGTTACTAAATTGATGTCTCGGTCAAGTTCCTCAATATTTTTTTTTTTTTTTTGTCTGAGTGGATTTTGTTATCTTGTCCAATTTGTATTCGCATTTTTCTTTTTTCTTTTTTTATTGATCGTTTCCGTTACATTGTGTTGCGTGAAAGAAAGGGATGGATGTATGTTGACCTTACATGTTCAATGGGGATAAAATCACTGCATCTTTACAAATACCAAAGGCATCACGCACATAGAACAAACATACACTACAAGTCTCAAAGGATTAAAACGTAAGCCTTTTAATCCTTTCATGTTAAGTGAGGATACAAACAATTGCTCTTTCTTTACAAACATTAAAAACTCCTTACATAAACAATAAAAAAAAAGCCTTTTGAGAGAATGATGCATGCCACTTAACCCCGCATGCTAAGTGAGGATCAAACCAGTCTTTCCAAAAATTAACATAACATTACTGTTTACCACGAACCGTACGCATAAATTTTAAGCCTCAGGAGAGAATGACGCGAATGTGTCAATTGAAAAGATGTCCTTCCAAACACCAAGAAGTTTAAGCACGAAGAACAAGCATAAACTACAAGCCTTATGGAAGAAAACATAAGCCTTTCAATCCACTAAGTTCAATAAAAATCAAATCACGATATCTTTCATAAAAACTTAAGAACATAAGAAATAAGGAAAGCTGCAAGAAGCCGCCAAGCTTACACGTGGCAGTCCCTGTATGAAATCTTTCCAAACATCAGCGGTATTATGCACAAACAGTAAACTTTATGAGCGAATGACACAAGCTTTTTTAATCTTATAGGTGAAGTGAAGATGAAAATACTGTCTCTTTCCGAACAGTAGCGATATTATGCAGGAATAATAACGAACTCTTAACCTAACGAGAGAAACACGCGGACCTTTTCATCCAGTATGTTAAATAAGAATAAGTCACCATTTCCTTCCTAACACCGCTGGAGATATGCACGATTCGTAAGCACTGAACCTTACAACTCTGAACCTTACAAGAGAAACACGCGTGCCTTTTAATCCAATATGTTAAGTCAAAATCAAGTCACCATTTCCTTCCAAACACAAAGGGCGTTATGCCAGATCAGTAAGCACACACTCTAAGCCTTATGAGAGAATGATGCATGCCTTTTAATCTAATATGAAAATAAATTCAGTAAGTCCTTCCAAACATCAGAGGCGCTCAGCACGAACAGCACGCCGGAACTTTAAACCTTATGGCCACCAGTCACCTCGCTCCCTCCCCACAGCGCTCACTGACAACCTCTCTCAGACTAAACAAATTTCGCTGAATCGTCGGGGCTGGTAGAAGTGACCCCCAATTTCCCCCTCTTCGTCTTCACACTTAGGCCTGTATTCTGAAACGCTTTCCTCTCACTGCGACTATTTTTCAAAGGCCACAGAGATGAATAGCCAGGTTCCCACGAGTGTTTCTTCTGCTGATAATGTAGAAATTTCGTTAACATATCATTAGAACTGTAAAAAAAACATCCTTAGAAACCTGTGCATCTTAGACTAGAACCATGTAACCGTGTAAATTCAATAAACGTAAAAACACCATTTTAAAACCCGTGTACTCGTAAATTCAACTACAACCATGCACACAAAATACCCTGAATAAGTCGTGTAGTTTTATCTACGAAGCGCCTTTAGAATGCAGTGAAGGCGCGGTGCAGAAGTGTTTCAAAATACGGTTCTTAGCTTCTGGGACACGTCTTGTTCGCCCTCTGCAGGAGAGACGCTTTATTTAATACCGTGGAGATCAAAGGCTCTTTATCACATCACCTTCCATCACATCTATAATCCATTATAATCACCGCCCACTCCCACTCTCTCTCCCTTCCTCTCCAGTTGCCAGCCAGCCAGCTAGACAGACTGACAGAGAGATACCTTCAGTCTTAACTATTCCATGCAGTATTCTGGGTAATGGGTCCTGTCAATGTGTCTCTGATAAAGTGGAGTGGTTGTGTCATATTTTACGAGTCCATTATAACACCGTTGTACTTCGTCTTTTTTTTTTGTGTGAGTTTTGTTCGAGTGTTAGGTTTGCTTTGGTTTGGTAAGATTAGGTTCTCTCTCTCTCTCTCTCTCTCTCTCTCTCTCTCTCTCTCTCTCTCTCTCTCTCTCTCTCTCTCTCTCTCTCTCTGGTTCTTCTTTCACTGCTCTTTAGACATACGCACATACAGACACCCACCAACCAACACACACACACACACACACACACACACACACAAAACACGCACTCATACAAACATGGACGACGAAAAGTAGTGTGTGTGTGTGTGTGTGTGTGTGTGTGTGTGTGTGTGTGTGTGTGTGTGTGTCTGTGTGTGTGTGGCTGTGTGTGTATGTGTGTACCAACGTGTAGACAAACAACACAAACAAAAGAGCAACACCACCACCAGCATAAACAAGGGCGATAACAGTAACAGTGTGGAGCCGCAGCAGCCAATCACCGCGCCGCCAACCCGTGACGTCATCAGGCGCCGACCATTAGCGACGCTCAAAGTAATTTCACCCATTAAATCACTCCCGCTTATTACCTTTCCGGGAGGAGGAGGAGGAGGAGGAGGAGGAGGAGGAGGAGGAGGAGGAGGAGGAAGAGGAGAACTACGACGAAGACTACCATAAGGAAGAACAAGAGAGAGAGAGAGAGAGAGAGAGAGAGAGAGAGAGAGAGAGAGAGAGAAACTACCATCATGAAAGAGACTACGTGTAGGATTTTTATTTATTTGATATGCGTTTCTACTCCTCGTGGTGGTGATGGTGGTGGTAGCAGTACTTGTGATAGGGATGTTGATGGAAGATGTGATAGTGGTGATGTTAGTGGTAGTTGTGATGGTGGTGACTGGAGTGATACCTTAACAGTTAACCTTCTGACCAATACTGCTTTCTCTCTCTCTCTCTCTCTCTCTCTCTCTCTCTCTCTCTCTCTCTCTCTCTCTCTCTCTCTCTCTCTCTCTCTCTGTAACCATCCATCCATCCATCTGTTCATCAATCCTTCACAAGTCAGTGCTGGTTTGGCATTTCATTCTTTTTTTAATCTTCCTTTTTTTTCACGGTTCCCTCTCTCAGTTTCCCGTTCTCACCCTCTCTCTCTCTCTCTCTCTCTCTCTCTCTCTCTCTCTCTCTCTCTCTCTCTCTCTCTCTCTCTCTCTCTCTCTCTCTCCATTCCTTCCTTTTAAACCCAAGTCACTATCAAGTCAACACTACATTCCTTCCTTCTCTTTCTATCACTTTTTTTTCCCCTCCCTGACTTACTTCCCCATACCTCTCTTTCTTTTTCTCTTCTTTATCTAACTCCCTCCCCTCCCTTTCAACAAATATCCCCTATCTCCCTTCCTCCCTCCATGACAATTCTTGCTCAGTCTTTCCCTCTCCTCCCTTTCTCCTGTCTCCACTTTTCCCCTCTCCATTTATCCCTCCCCGATCTTGCATTCGTTTTTTCTATCCTTCCCTTCTCTTCCTCTGTCCTTTCTTGGTCGTTTTGTTTTGTTTTTCTTGCTTCTCTCAATTCTCACATACTATTTTTTTCTCTTTTTTTTTCTTTTCCTCCTCGTTTTCGCATCCTCATTAAACCCTCATTCTCTTCCTCGTACGCTTCTCTATCGTTTCATTATCTCCTTCCATTCTTTCTTCGTCTTCCTTTTCCGTTCTTTCAATTCTCATTTGCCGTTTCTCCTTTTCTTCCTCTCTCTTGCTTCCCTTACTTCTTCGATTCGCCTCTACATTAATCCATATGCTTTCTCTTTCTTTCTTTCCTTCACTTCCATCTCCATTTTCCTATCCCTTTTTCTCACTTCTTACAATGTTCACTTCATTTTTTCCCATTCTTCCTGTTTCTCTCCCCTTACTATCTCGTGTTCGCCTCTCCGTTCATCATTCATCCTCCTGTCACACTTTCTACTCTTCCCTTCCCTTTCCTCCGTTCTTTTTCCGTCTCTATTACCTATTTATTTATTTTTTTCCTTTCTTCCTTCTCTTACTTCCTCGTTTTCACTTCTCCATTAATCTTTCATCCTTCTCTCTCACTTTCTACTTTTCTTTTCTCTTCATTTCTCGTTTATCCTTCCTTCTTACTATTTTTCATTTACTGTTTCTCCTTTTCTCCCTCTCCCCCTTCCCTTATTCCCTCGTTTTCGTCCCTCCATTAATCCTGTATCCTCTTTGCACATTCTCCACCTTTCTGTCTCTTTCTCTGTCTTTACTCCGAAGCGCTCAAGGCCTACAGCAGCACCAAGCCGAGCCACTGCTGCCCTCCGCGCCAACCCCAACTCTCAACAAACAACAAAGGCTCCCACGGATTATTCTGTCTGCCAAAACAGGAAATTAAAGAAAAAAGTGTATGTACGATAAAGGACAGAAGGGCAGAAAGAGAGTGAGAGGAAGAGAGGGAGGAAAAGAGGATGAAGGGAAAGGAGAATGTAAGAGAGAGAGAGAGAGAGAGAGAGAGAGAGAGAGAGAGAGAGAGAGAGAGAGAGAGAGAGAGAGAGAGAATGAAAACAAAACATAAATAACACACACACACACACACACACACACACACACACACACACACACGAATGAGTAGGAAAAAAAAAAGAGAATGAATGAGAGAAACAGATTAGAAAGAGGAAGAAAAAAAAGAATCCGGAAAGAAGAGAGGGAGGGAAGAAGAAGGGAGGGGGGGAAGAGAGAAAAGACAGGAAGACAAGAAAGAAAGGAGAGTCTGTGAGGGAAGAAGAGAGAAGAGAGGAGGGAAAGAGAGAGAAATCCGGCAGGAGAGAGTGACAACACAGCAGGACCAGGTTAGGTTGTGTCTTGGGAGAGGAAGGGAGAAGAGAGAGGGGGAGGGGAGAGAGAGTGGGAGAGCAAGGGAAAAGAAAGGAGGAAGTGGAGAGGAGAGAAAAGGAGGAGGAGGAGCACATGCAGAGGTTATGGAGAGGGATGGAAAGGAAAGCAAAAAAAAAAGAGGAACCAGGAGGAAGAAAGCGAGTAAAGAATGAACATGGAAAGGAAATAAAGGGAATAGGAGGAAGAAAAAGAATACAGAGACGAAATACTACCGAGAGAGAGAGAGAGAGAGAGAGAGAGAGAGAGAGAGAGAGAGAGAGAGAGAGAGAGAGAGAGAGAGAGAGAGAAGAAAGTATAAAGAAACTGAAGCTATATGGGTGAGATTCTATTTCTTCTTCCTACTCCACTTCCTCCTCCTCCCCCTCCTCCTCTTCACCCTCCTGTCCCTCCTCCTCCTTCACCTTCTACTTCAGATCAGACAGTGTAGCTTTTAACCAACATGTCAGCTACAATTTGTTCTTTCTTTGTACTCCTTTGCATTCTTTCTCCGCGTTCTAGATTTCCTCGCTCATCCTCTTCCTCCTCCTCGTCTCCCCTTATCCCTTATGCTGCGTCCCCGACAGGATCGAGGTGGAAAACAGATAAAGGAACGACCTAAATACCCCCAGGCGCCGCACTTCGATCCCCGCCACTCAGGACACGAAGGCACGGCGCTCCAGGCACGGAACTCCCACTGACGTGCAGCTATCACGATGGAAACAAGACGGGATTGAGCAAGCCAAACCCAAACAGGGTGTGCTTGAGGTGCTGGTGAGATACCTCCCTACATAGAAAACCTGCCGTTTTCTCTTTCTAAATTTGTAATTATGGTTCTGCTATTCTGTCTCTTTCCTTTATGCATGATTGTTACTTTTGTACTTGAACTTGAACGGTGAGGTATGTGGCTAAGTGAAGTATAACAAGGCGACTAATAGCGCCCGTGACAGACTGTAGCGAGTTAACTACGGTTGTACAGTCGCGGTCAGAAGTCTTGTAACCTGACGCTCTCACTTCCACTGTTTTGGGTGTTCCTTCATTCTCACTTCCTCTGATCTCCTTGGAGACTTTCACTTCTCAGGTTTTGTAAGGTGACAGACAGCACATCGGAAGACTTGCGGCTGAGACGAAACGATTAAATTTGAGGAAAAAGACACTACACTTGAACAAACCTGTGGCCGTGACAGTACGTTTAGCAGGAAAGGAGCTAAGAGTTGAGTTACGCTACCAATGAAAGATGGAATGGACTTAGTAAAGGCTATTATTATCAACACGGCACTGTACTCACTGACACATGATACTCAGACGAGATAACCACGCAGTCACATTAGACTGAAATATGAGATGAGATACGTTATTAATGAGTGACGAAGTAGCGCTATTACATCTAAACAGTGGTCAGGTACGCTAGTAAAAGATCGTTAGTACTGTTTTTGAGATAACCATAACATTAAATCAGGCAGGAAAGGTATGAAGAGATACACTATTAATGAGTGACATAGTGGTCCTCTTAAACCTGACTACCGGGAAATGAGCGCTAAAGGAGACCATCAACACTACTCACGCCCTGTAATCAGCCAAGGTCATCAAGCTCCAGTGTTCTCCTGCAGCGAGGAACTCAAGGCTATGTGGAGGAACCAAGCCGCTGGTGTCACGTCCCAGGCATAAGTTTTGCGCTTCTCCACTCACACAATAGTTGCATTAACGCCCCAAGTGTTGTAACAGATGGAAAGATATTAGCACTTAGCTGGGTATATTTATCATCGCCCCCAATTAACACTTACATTGTTACAGGGAAAGTTATTATTATTATCATTACGCCCAGATGAAAATTACGAAAAAGTGAAGATTAATGGTTAGTATTTCACTTTTAGAATACGTTATGCTCCCAGAACACTTGATAACACATGTACGTTTTAGCAATACATCTTGAACGCCTGAGTTATAGAGCACAGGAGAAAACAAAAGAAGAGCAAATGCCAACAGCCAGACAGACAGCCAGCCACACACAACAAACAGCAGCAGGCAGATATAAAGAAGAAAACAAAACAGCAACAAACTTCTTTTATCTTACGAGAACTTACAACATCCGCAGACACACAGATAGACAGACAGAAGAACGAACATTACCAGACACACAAACAAACGGGAAAACAAACATCATCTTTCCCTCTTCGACTTCGACACTTCATGATAACCAACACCACCTAACCTAAAGTAAAAGAAAGAAAAGGCGAAGACCAACACGCAGCAGTCCTCCCCCACAGACACTCCAATACTGCACCAAGACAAACAGGTCACAGGTGCAGGCGAAGAGAGCAAGGAAGGAGTGGCTTTTGGTAGGTAAGCTAAGGACAATGCACTTACTCCATCTCCCTCAGCAGTGGTAGAGGTGGAAGAACGCTCCGTAGGTGGTAAGACTTGGGTGAGACGAGCAGCCACGTAGGAATTAGAGGAGGAAGGTGCACAGGTGAGGGTACAAAGTGAGACAGGTAAGTATATGAGATGGAAAGGATGGAAGGGGGAAAGATTCGGAATTAGGTTTCGAGTTGGCAAGGTACGTAGAGGGAAAAGCAATTTACAGAGGCATTGAGTAAAAAAGAAAGGTTGCGGGGGTTGCAGAGAGAGAGAGAGAGAGAGAGAGAGAGAGATGGAAGGGGAGGGGTGAAGAAAAAAATAGCTAAAAGAAGTGAGAAAAATCCGAGGGGAAAGGGAGGAACCAGAAAAAATTGGGACGCACTCAAAGAAGCAAACAGTTGAGAGTGTTGTTAGAGGGAAGAGGCGCGCCATTCGCTTAAAAACCTAAAGCCTTGCAAATATACGTACGGTCTATACAACACATACGACAAGAAAAACAACTAGGAAGAGAACTATATCCACAGCAAAAGGAATATATATATTTTCTTGAGGTTGCCAGAAAATAGACTGACTGACTGACTGAAAATTAATTCAAAGACTCGCGTTAGAAAATATCAGGCAACGTACTTTTTAAGATAGAATAACGAGAGAAACAAAGCAGGAAATAAAACTTAAATTACCGAGAACGCTTTGTCTGTCTGTCTGTGTGTTATGTGTTTTCACAGCTACGAGGCAGAAAAATATCCAAGTTTCCGATACACAATTTCAAAAGGCACGGCGAGGCGGCTAGAGGCTGGCGTGGAGAGTTCTCAACCCACATGTTTCTTGCCCCAGAATACACGTTTTCTGTTGCCAATCCTCACCGAACAGCGCAGTCCATGTTATTTTCCTTCAAGGGCTTTCATGCAACATTACTGCAAACGGGTATCCGGTTATATCCAAAAACAATTATTGCAACTCGCGAGGAAGGCAATCCCTCTTCAAGAAAATAAGGAAATACACCACCCTGATGCGACATTCCCAGCAGCACTCGATCACGTGGTCGGCAGTAAAGAGACACGGGGAGGCAAGCATTACTCCTCCCCGGAGCTTAATTCACGTCCTGGTCACCGCCTCCACCGCTGCGTCTCGGAACGGTGGCTGCTCAATGGACGCACTCCGATAAATGATCATTAACACGTGAAATATTGCGCCCACACCAACTGAAAGCGAGGGAGCATGCCAGGTGTGTGTGTGTGTGTGTGTGTGTGTGTGTGTGTGTGATCAGTGGTAATGCTTCACGCCAAAGTACCATAACTCGTCATACAGGAATGCATGACTTAGGATCCCTTGCTCTCCTTTACTGCCACGCAAATATTTCCTTAATCATAAACCACTTTCTAAACACTTATGCATTTCACTCTCTCCAATAACTGTGTAGCCTAGAAAAGAATAAGAAGTAAACTGTTACCTTTTTTTTTTTTTTCGTACCCATCCATACAAATATTCCAATTTTTTTTTTTTTACTATTCTCCTAAACAGTTCCCTTATTTCTCGTTAATGCATGAAATTTTGTGGACTACAGATCTGAGAACGTATATTTATGAAGAGTTGCAAGACGGCCAACTGACCCTCTGAAAATATCACGAATGCAGAACTCCTTTTAAAAGCAACTGACGAGAAAAAATTTTGAGTGGTGGAAAGAAATATATATTCCGAGCAGCGATTACTGTCACGCACTCATCACTCTGCGGGGACGTGGAGACTGCATTCTTTACTCCAACCATTTACATAATAACTATGATAATCTGGATATATTACTGATGCTTAAATGATGCCGCAGTCAAAGAGAGATAGAAACAATAATCTTAATCTGAATTTTGCTATTCAGTCTTCATTTTGGAGTTTCCGATTACTGATACCTACATTTGTTATATTTTACAAGACCTTTAGTTCAACCTTTTCACCAAACAATTGCTCTTCCCATATCACTTACATCTGCCATCAGGCCATCAGTGAATTTCTTGTAGTTTTCCTTCTATTTTTGTGCTGTTTTGTTGTTCTGTTGATGTGCTGAATGTATGTAGAGTTGAAGTAAATTTCTGAAGCTTTCCTATGATCTTCGTTTTGCTATTCTAGTAAATAATGTGTTGAATGTGTAGCTGAAATGAATTCCTGGATATTTCCCTGGATATTTCTTTCGTTGTTCTGGCAATGCGATGAAGGTGCGAATATAAAGCTATATTTGACAGCATCTCCTATGTTCTTGTGTTCCTTCGTTGACAATGACCTGAACGTATGAATATATTTGAAGTGAATTTTCACAGTTTTTCTTATGTACTTATGTTCCTTCGTTGACAATGACCTGAACGTATAAATATTGTTAAAGTGAATTTTGACAGCTTCTCCTATGTTATGCTGTAATGTTCTGGCAATGAGCTGGATGTACAGTTAAAGCGAAGGTCCCAGTGGAGGACAAGAGCTCTGAAATTATTACGGGATATACTGCGATACATTAAGGAAATTTAGGTCGAGCTATTGCCTGGCAGCGCAAATTCGTCCGGCCAATATTAATGACGACCTTCGGGCCTTTGTGGCGGAGGAATTAACACATTTCCGCCGACCTTTAGGCAATGACTTACTAAACACACCCCATGATGCTAAAGGTTGTTTGTGTGTGTTTGTCTTTTCTGCATGAATCTCTCTCTCTCTCTCTCTCTCTCTCTCTCTCTCTCTCTCTCCTCTCTCTCTCTCTCTCTCTCTGCCTAACTTTTGAAATTAGACCAAAATCACAAAATTAGCATACACTTTAAAAAAAACAAGTAATTAGCACAGCCCAACGACCAATTTCTGTCGAACACTTTCAACCCCTCCCTACCACCGCCACCACCACCACCACCACGACCCCACAACTCCCCCCCTTAACACACTCTTGCCTCGGTGGTGGGGGGACGGGAGCTGGATGGAGGGAATGGAGGGGAGGAGGTTCAGGTGGGGATTGTAAAAGGAGGTAAGAGGAGGAAGCAGAAAGTAAAGGGAACGGGAGTAGAAGAGATGAGAAGGTATGTGGAATAGGCACGTACTGTATTGAGAGGTAGTGAAGATGAAGTAAGAAAGAATGGAGGGTGAAGGAAGAAAAACAAGCAAGGAAATGAAAGGAAGTAAGAAAGAAGATTAAGGATAAAATGGATAAATGAAGGAAGATAAGGAATACTGAGGATGAAGGAATACAGAATATACAAGAATAAAAAAATAAAAACTTACAAATTAAAATACTTCTTGGACATAAATTTACTATTATCTGAATGACTGGGCAACAAAACTAACAGAATGAACTTTAGAGTAAAACAAACAGATAAACAAAACAACAAACACAGCACGGGGGGGGGGGGGGGGCGGTGCGAGTGCCAGTGTTGAATAGTTATTGTTAATGGTGAAAAAAATTTCCATCAGTACTCCAAATGACACTTTCTAAAATGAATCTCACATTGCCAGCACAGCAAACAGCACACAGCGGCCGTCGCAGTTCGTCCCGCCCTCCGGCCCGTGTCAACTTCACGCAAGATTTCCTCGTTCACGAAAAAAAAATAAAAATAAATAAATAAATAAATAAATGAATAAATAAAATAAGAGCATACGTGCGTTTGACATCATCGGAACTACCTGTCGATATTTGTTTTTAAATAATTCGCTTAAATAACCTGACGGAAATTGGTCACTGCTTCCCCGCTTCCTCTTCATTCAGAGTCACAAGAATGCAGCAATTCATGCAAGCCCAAATCGGGATGGATCAACAGGCGGCGCAGCGGATGGTTGACAGGCAGCGGCAGTGAGTGATTTGTGTTTTCACGAGTGGAATTTACAAACAGTTGACAAACACGAGACTAACAAGAGGCTGGTCATAACGAGGACAACCAAAACATAACAGGAAGCTGTGTATTTAAACACATGAAGACTGACAAACAGGATAATAAAAAGATGACAACAAAAGATTACTAGTGTTCAGATGCATGGAGACAAACACGCTGACAAACCGAAGAGAACAATTACTTTACATCTAAACACTTGGAGGTTGACAGAATGCAAGACACGTATTGACAAGCAAGAATGTTGACCAAGAACTGACAAAACAGAAGAAAACAGCAAGACAGGAAGCACAAGCAACCAGACTGTCGAAAAATAAAAATAAAATAAAAAGAAAGAAACAGCAAGTAATTCAAATTTACAAAAAAAAAAAAATCAAGACAAGACTAACAGAAGGAGACAGTAAGTTAGTTCTTTATATTCCCACAAACGGAGACAGGCTAGACTCGATGTACATTACCTAAGGAAAAAAAAAAAAAAAAGATGTAACCACGTCCATAAAGAGGAGAGTGGTGAAAATGATATAGATATAATTCTTGAGATGAAATAAAAAAAATGAAGAAAAAACACATAATTCCCATTTATTCTAAACAAACAGAACGAAGATGAAGGAAAACAGGTAAATTCAAGCAGATGCACTTTATTACCTGACCTTTAAACCCTTTCACTGTGACAGACAACAATTCACAGCATAAGAAACCCAGCACTGAAGAATGCCTGACAACACCTATGAGGCTCCGGAACGAAATGAAATGTGCCAGAGTGCTTTGTGATTAATCTTTTCACTGTTGTGCTCGCCTGTGAAGAAAAAATAGCACTGACACATTGACACAGGAGAGAGAGAGAGAGAGAGAGAGAGAGAGAGAGAGAGAGAGAGAGAGAGAGAGAGAGAGAGAGAGAGAGAGAGAGAGAGAGAGAGAGAATAAGAATCTAAGAAAACCAAGGAAGCTACAAAGAAGCCATCAGACCTATACGTGGCAGTCCCTATACGAAACGTACCTTCCTATTTCCACCTATCACAAATATACAGAACTGTTTTGGAGGATGAAATGCAAAAATAGATATAAAAAGTTAAGGGTTAATTTAAAAAAAAAATAGACTAGCACTGAAAAAATATATATATACCAAAGGGTGAAAAAAAATACGAAAAGGTGTCAGTCAGCGTACATCACGGCAGATCACAGGCGGGTCAGGCATCAAACAACTAGGGGAATATTAATGCTGAGGTCAGGACAGGTCAACACGGCGTCGGCAAATCCCTATTATGAATTAACGCTCAATCCTTGTCTTCCAGGAGCAGCGGAGAGAGAGAGAGAGAGAGAGAGAGAGAGAGAGAGAGAGAGAGAGAGAGAGAGAGAGAGAGAGAGAGCAGGAAGTAGGAAGAAATCAAACAAGCTCAGATTAGATTTAACACGAACCGAAAAAAAAAAAAAGGGAAAACGATAGAAAGAAGATGAAAAAAATGCGCTCCACCGTCTTTTGCAACTTGATTTCCTCTCGAAACTATCCGGAAAGAAGATAATACACTCAATCAGGAAATTAAAGGAGGAAACCCAACCCGTGAATCGCGCGGCATCAAGAGAGAGAGAGAGAGAGAGAGAGAGAGAGAGAGAGAGAGAGAGAGAGAGAGAGAGAGAGAGGAATAAGAAGAAAACCGCACCGCAATCATCCAACGCAGGGTTTTCAGGAAGGACAAAAGACTGGGAGAAGCATCGCCGCATATTTGGGACGCTGAAGGTAATCCAGCGCGCTAAATTACGAAGAGATAAAGGTGAGAGGAAGAAGGACGGGGTGCGAGGCGAGGCGAGGCGAGGCGAGGCGAGGCGACGATGGGTGGACGCGGCGTGAAAGTCATGAGAGGAGGAAGCTCACCTGACTTTTATTAGCGTTCCACCTGTAATGACCAGATCCTGACAAAGGTGTGGGAGGGGAAAGAAGGGGAGAGCAGAGAGCAGAGAGCAGAGAGCAGAGAGAGAGAGAGAGAGAGAGAGAGAGAGAGAGAGAGAGAGAGAGAGAGAGAGAGAGAGAGAGAGAGAGAGACTATAGACAGATACACAAGAAGAGACAGGGAAAGACAGACACAGGACATAGAAATACGAGTAGAGATGAATAGCAAGGAAACAAAAGAGGGAAATGAAAAGATAGAAAACAGCAATAGGGAACAGAAATAGCAAGAACGAACAAAGGTAGCATAAACACAGCGAAGGCAAAGCAGCAGCTAAGAATTAACAAAAATAGCACCAAAACGATTAACTGACAGAAGTGGCAAGGAAGCAGCGAAGTCTAAAGTGAAGTAACAAATAACAGCAACAGGTAAGGTAAAAACGACACCTCAGTAATGAAGGAAGTGGAATTGGCGTTGCGGGAAAAATAAAAAGAAAAAAATACATCGTTGTGAAAATAAGTACACGTGACTATTCTAGTGAGGGTAATTATCCTGACGGCAGCTTAAATCCCTGGTAATCCATCACTGCCGCCACTCCCCCCCTCTGACACGCTCCTATTTCCCTAAAACGCGCCACAGAGAATACAGAAAAAAATGTATATATGTAAACAATGGATAAAACGAACCGAGAGACAATGACCCACTTGAAATATTGTGTAAAATGAACATATGAAATAATAAGCAACAAAACAAGTATATAAATAAAATTGCATATGACTAATTCAACATATCAATATTCCGCCTCCAATTAATTAATGCAGTTCATTCCGATGCAAACTTACAGAGAGACCACCAGAGTGAGAAACATTAAAACAAGAGTGGAATCATTTTCACTTTAACAACCCGTGGTGGCAATAACCTGCGTCCCCACTGAGAGCTCACCAGTAAAAGCACTTCCACGCGTCACCACTCGCTCCCTCCAACTATACGTAGGTTCAGGACGCAGACTTGACTTCAGGCTGCCTCTCTTAAGGGATTGGCTCTTCCAGTGAACCTTTATTTATTTTTTTATTTATTTTTTGTTGTTGTTTTTGCATTTGGTATCGTAAACCAGAACTCGGCATAAAAAACTAAAAAATAATCCTCTTTCCTACATTAAAAAACGTAAAACACATACATAAAAAATAAATTCACTAACATAAATAAACAAAAACAGCCTCTCTACAAAAAAACAAAAACTAACATAAAAACAACAACAACCTTCTCTTACTTTAAAACATAAAAGAAAAACAGACGCCTCTAACATCAACAAAGACACAACATCCCTTACATAAGAAAACAAGACAACACTCTCTCTCTCCAATACCGATATCAACAACACCTCCTTCAGCGCCGCAGAGGAAAACGTAACGAGGGAGGACACATCATTATACCGCTACACAGCCAAGATCAGACGGCATTACGACTGAGCATGTTATGGACGTAAACAAGACATCGCTCAGTAGCAAATCATGAGTGAGCAATCATGAGTGAGGAACATTTTTGTGGACTAGACAGCTAGTATCAGAAAGTTCCATATAGTTGCGCGGTGACGGTGGTGGGGCAGAGTTATGAAGGCGCCACTCCTCTGCCAAAAATAACACCCAGGATCGAACTCTCAACCTTGCACCCCACAAGTCCAACACCACATATCCTCAGAGAAGAGACCACGAAAACAACATCGAAGTAATATACCCTCCCTTCAAGAAACGTAACTAAAGCAACCCATAAGCCTTAGAGGACAGCCCCCACGAAAGCAAAAAGAGGTTAGTACGTCACACATTCTTCCCAGGACTAAAGCACACCAGTCAGTCATCACAGAGGTAAAACCAGAACACAAAACAACGCTGCGTGCTGTCCGTCCTCGCCCAGCTGACCAATCCCAGGGCAAAGAATTCAATTTGGCACCACATCTATGAATTCCCTGCGCTGGATAGGAAATAACAATGCGAGGGAGAGACTGAGGCTGAATGTTGCTTTAATGATATCAGGTAAGCGTGAAAAATATATGGAAAACAATATGCAAGACGTTAATCATCACACACACACACACACACACACACACACACACACACACACACACACACACACACACAGCGAAGGGGATGGAAAGAGAATACTGCAGAGATGAAAAGAAGGGACAGGAAGGTAAAATAGAAAATGGGAAATGAAACAAAAGGAAGAAAAGAAAACGCAAAAGATTTAAAGAGCAGATGAAGCCATAACGAAATGAAAGAATGAAACAGAAAGAATAGAAAATTTAAATACAAACTGGGAAATTAAGAGACAAAAGAAACACACACACACACACACACACACACACCAATGTATATACACACCAGCCCTTTAGTCACCAGTGATCGGCAAAAGCGAATTAGAGAATTACATAGGAGGATTAAATTAGTGACTGATTGAATACCCGAATGGGACCACGCAGCCAGCAGGGGTCACGCGTGCCCCCACACTCACATAAAAGGGCGAGATGGAGCGGTAGGAGGAGGGAGAGAGTGACGACGAGTGAGTGAAAGGAGAGCACCGCTAAAACACTTGTGAAAGACTGGGGTACTCTTTGACAGAAAGGTTCAACAGGAAAAAAATAGAGCGAAATCTTGATCGATGCCATTATCTGAGAGAGAGAGAGAGAGAGAGAGAGAGAGAGAGAGAGAGAGAGAGAGAGAGAGAGAGAGAGAGGAGGGAGAGGGGAGGATATATTAAGAAACATTTAAAGGGGGGATGAAGAAGAGGAACAAAGAAATAATGGAATGAGATAAGAATGAAAGTAAATACACTAAAAAAAAACATAATAACACATACACACACACACACACACACACACACACACACACACACACACACACACTAGGCAAACAAAGAGGGACAGGCGAAAGACACCATCCAACAAATAATGATGGTAGAAAAAGAAGACAGGCAGACTGACACACACATTATTATTATTATTGGTCATTTTTACGTCCTCGGTGAGCGAAAAAAAAATCTTTCTGCCATAAAAGTATAAGATGAAGCGCCGCATGAAAATAGTGAAAAGAGAGAGAGAAAGAGAGAACAGGAATATAGTTAGAGGAAGAGTAAGGAAAGTAAAAATCTAAAGTAACAAATGAAAAAACAAGAGAACAAACGCAGAATTTAAAGAGAGAGAAAGAGAAGGAAAACTAAAGACGATGAAAATAAAATATTACGGATATGGAAAGAAAGAA
>NC_087162.1:27482947-27485447 GCF_035594125.1 Scylla paramamosain | reverse complement strand
CAGTGCATGACACTAACTGGAAGTAATTATCGTTTCGGCAGGTGTCTACTGCCTCCTCCACTAATGAATAAAGGTTTCAGTAAGACCGGAAACTATTAAGAACGCAAAATAGTTTCATACATATATTCATATGAAGTGACAGGCGTCCATAATGCGAGTGTGCAACGTTCCCTCGCCGATGGAAAGTTAAAAATGTGCAGAGTTGCAATCCACTGCCTCTGATGTCTGACTTTTCAATAGCGAGTTTTACGAGTTCTTGCCACAGATCAGAAAAGTAATAACCACGAAATAGCTCATCGCAAGACTGCCGTGCGTAGTGGAGGGCGTGTGGAAGAGCGACAGCTGAACAAGATGCACCGCCGGCCACTCAAACAAGAGCGGCATTCACTCACACGCTATTTAGGAACCACTGCGCGAACGACGTGGATGTGAAGACGCTCACTAATCATGGCTGTGCATACCTGAACACACACACACACACACACACACACACACCTACCTGTGACACTCACCACCTTAACCTCACCTCCCAAACAAAACACCACAACACTCCGATAACCAAGTAACCAATGCACACAGGACCCGACTCTGGTCACAGCATCCTACCCATCTCACAGCTCTCCTCTGGGACATAAATTCCATTAACACACAGACGCGAAAAGGGTTGGAGGGGGGGACAAGGACCGGAAACTTCAGGGCAACAAATTCTGAGGTTAGGGGTCAATTAGGAGCAATAATAATCAAGTGGTGAAGGCGGCGATCGGCGAGCTTGGGTAAAAGGAGCAAAGTTTGGCGTTTCTGACAATATTGACGCGAAACGGGAACTGTGCTGCGTCAGAGGGACGAAGGAAAGGAGCAAGGCAGGGACGGAGAGCAGGAGAGACGGAGAGATGAGAGAGGACGGGTGCGGGAAGAGGAGCAGGGAAGGTTAGCATGGGAAGATGAGAGAGATAAGGACTAGAATGGTTGTCGGGGAGCAAACTTAGAGCCCCTCTGGAGTGTTCGGCCTTTAATTAGCGAAGGTCGGAGCTTCTGAGGAGAGAGAGAGAGAGAGAGAGAGAGAGAGAGAGAGAGAGAGAGAGAGAGAGAGAGAGAGATTATAAACATATACTGACGGGAGAAAAAAAAATGTACGTATGAACAAACATACAAAAGAAAAGAACATAAAATAGCAATGAACAGAAAATACATCTACGAGGTATGTCATTAAAGTTCCAGGACTGGTGCCACACAAGTTTTATTTCACATCCAGGCTACAAACTATAGGTTATCTCCTTCGAAGTAATCCCCCTGGCACCGCATGCACTTGTCCATCCTTCTCTGCCAGGCTTGCATGCACTGCTGGAAGGATTCTTGCGGGATGCTCCTCAGCTCCGTCGTCACGGCCTTTTTGATGTCGTCCGCATCATCAAAACGGGTCCCCTTCATGACCTCCTTGAGTTTGGGGAAGAGGAAGAAGTCGCACGGAGCGAGGTCAGGTGAGTAGGGCGGTTGCTCCAGCACGGCGATGTTCTTCTTGGCCAAGAACTCTCTGATGCTCAGGGCATTGTGAGCAGGCGCATTGTCGTGGTGAAGCAGCCACGAGTTGCCCTGCCACAACTCCCGCCTCTTCTCGCGCACTGCACGAAGCAGACGCCGCAGTACTTCTTTGTACACATGTTGGTTGACTGTCTGGCCCTGTGGCAAGAACTCGCAGTGGACGATGCCCCTCACATCGAAGAAAGCGATCAACATGACCTTGAAGCTGGACCTGGACTGCCTTGCTTTCTTCGGCCGTGGCGACGCCGGACTCTTCCATTGAAGGCTCTGGCGTTTGGTCTCCGGGTCGTACTCAAATACCCAGGACTCATCGCCGGTGATGACTCTCCTGAGCAAGTCTGGTTCAGTTTCCAGACGCTCGAGGATGTCCTGACACACCTGCATGCGTCGTCCCTTCTGGTCATCGTTCAGGAGTCTCGGCACCATCTTCGCACAGACTTTCCGCATGCCCAGATCTTCAGTGATAATCTTCCACACGCTGTTGTGGTTCATGCCAAGCTCATCTGCGATCTTTCGAACAGTCAACCGACGATCGTCACGCACCATCTGCTTGACACGCTCAACATTGGCCTCATTCCTGCTCGTTGAGGGTCTTCCACTCCTGGGGTCATCTTCCACGTCCTCCCGGCCCTCTTTGAACCTCTTGCACCACTCAAAAACACGTGAGCGTGACATTGTCTCATCCCCGTACACTTTTTGCAGCATACCCAATGCTTCTGACGGCGTTTTCCCCAACTGCACCAAAAACTTCAAGTTTGTTCGCTGTTCAGCGCTCATTGTTAAACGACCTGCAACAGAGGACATGATTTTAAAAGCACGTAAGAAAAAGATTAGTGACTGTAGAGGGTTGGGAGCGCAGTTGTATACTCCAGAAGGATTACTTTGAAGGGGAAATATGGTGGTTTGTGGCTTGGGTTTGAAATTCATCTTTTAGGACACCAGTCCTGGAACTTTAATGACA